>NW_006780611.1:10762709-10793055 GCF_000442215.2 Lipotes vexillifer | reverse complement strand
GAGCCTGCGCGTCCGGAGCCTGTGCTCCGCAATGGGAGAGGCCACAACAGTGAGAGGCCCGGCCGGGTAAAAAAAAAAAAAAAAAAAAAAAAAAGAGTGGGACTGGACCTAGGCCCTGCCCTGGTCATACAGTGCTAAGCCCCATGACCAGCCCTGGCATAGATCTCCGAGGGTCAGAGGAAAGGGAGCAGGCTGTAGGGCCTGGCAAGGGCGGGGGGCTATTTAGCCCAGAGAAGAGGAGACTCAGGGGAACTTCTTGGGACATGCGACCCTCAAAGTGTCCCGGGACAGAAGAGGCAGGCTATCCAGGAGACCCCAGGGGAAAGTGATAAGATTCAGAATAAAACGACCCAGCCCTGCAGGCATTGTCTCAGGAAGGCTCACCACCCCACTCTGAGGTGGAGAGTTTTATGTCCCTGTTTTGGGGCAAGAAATCTGAGGCTCAAAGAAGGGAAGTGACTTACTTGAGGCCATACATCTGGGAAGTGGTGGGGCTCGACTTTAGGAGTTTTTTGTTATAAATTTATTTATTTATTTATTTTTGGCTGCATTGGGTCTTTGTTGCTGCGCTCGGGCTTTCTCTAGTTTTGGTGAACGGGGGCTACTCTTCAGTGTGGTGCGTGGGCTGCTCATTGCTGTGGCTTCTCTTGTTGCTGAGCATAGGCTCTAGGCACGTAGGCTTCAGTAGTTGCAGCACGCAGGCTCAGTAGTTGTGGCTCGCAGGCTCTAGAGTGCAGGCTCAGTAGTTGTGGTGCACGGGCTTAGTTGCTCTGCGGCATGTGGGATCTTCCTGGACCAGGGCTCGAACCTGTGTCCCTTGCATTGGCAGGAGGATTCTTAATCACCGCGCCACCAGGAAAGCCCCTGGGGCTAGACTTTGAACTCACCTACTTCTCTCTGGATCCTGGGGGTGTCTCTGGGGCAGGGGCTGCTATTCGAAGGCCCTCCTACCACACGGAGTCTGACTACCCTGGGTTCAAGTCCCCTCCCATATAAACCATTTCCCAGCTGTGTGACTTTGGGCAAGTTCTTAGCACCAAGGGACATACCTACTACACAGGGTTGATTGAACCTTCGCTGAGTTCACACCTTCAAAGAGCCCAGCACAGTCCTGAGCATATAGCAGGTGCTCTTGCAATGTCAATTCCCTTCCCTTCCATCTATCCATCTCATGCTGGGAGTGCAGGCCCTGGGCTCTCTCTCCTTGCTCTCCAAACAGGCTTTCTCCTCCCCTTCCCTGGCAGGACTGGGACACTGTTGAGAGGCAAGAGGAGGCCCCCAGTGGGGACAAGTTCACCGTGATGATCCCACGGAAGCCACAGGAGGGGCCAAGGGCTGACAGTGCCCGAAGGGCTCCTCCTCTCCTCACCCGGTCCCCTGTAGGAGGAGACACTGCAGGCCAGAGAAAGGAGGGTGAGTACCTTCTGCCAGGCCAGATTGGTCCCTGTGACCACAGGTGTGGTGATGGCCAGGGGCCTGGGAACTAGATAACCATTTCTCTGGCCGCGTGGGCCCCTGGGTACATCTTACTTTGACAGCTTGAGTCTTAATAACAGTAACGGTCCCCGTATAATTATGGAGCAGACAACGTGCCATGCAATCTGCTCTAAATACATCATCTTGCAACTGGTGGGCCAGGATCTTCACGTTGCAAGTGATGGAAACTGGCCGAGTAAAAGTCTAGAGAAATGCCTTCGGGCATGGCTGGATCCAGGTATGCAAATGGCATCCGAAATCTGGTCTCTCCTCTTCTGTCTTCATTCTCAGATCCTCCCCTGATGGTGGCAGGATGAGTAGCAGCGGTATCAGGCTGTATCCTACCTAATTTTCAACTCCCACAGTACGCGGGCACAATCTTCCCTATAGATATAGCTAAAGTCCCAGGAAGGGTTCTCCCTGGGACCCAGCATGAGCCATGTGCCCAACCTGGAGAGCAGGGATGGGATCAACACCCTGTTCAAACTTCATGGTCTGAGAGTGGAAGAGAGGAGATGGCCCAAAGGAAATCAAGGAGGTGTTGTTTCCAGAGAAAGGCAGAAGGCTGCTGGTCAGGTCAAGCCCACAGATGCACATGACACTGGTCAGCGTCTCGCTGGTATGTGAACCCAGGATGCTGGACCCCCAAAGTTTGGGCCCTCCATCACTACTGCACTGTGTTGCCTCCTGGTCTGTGTCTTCAGCATCATCAGGATTTAGAGATGTGGGGCGGGGCATCCATGTCCTAACCCCAGGAGGCAGTCTTGGCTTCCTATGGCTCCTGTAACATTCAATCATCAAACACATGAGCACTAACCATGTGTAAGACCTGATGCTAGATACCTTGGGCATTCAGGAGGAGCCAGACATGGTCCCTGCCCCGAAAAGCTCATCATCTAGTAAAGCAAACAGATGGGAGATGACAAACAGCAGCTCAGGACAGAGGAAGGGCAGAAACAGCTGTGCGGGGTTGTGAGAAGGGCTCGGGGTGAGGGTCGGGGTGGGTCCGGGGTCTGGGGAGAAAGAGCTTCATTCCAGCCAAGGAAGGACTCAGAGGAACACCTTTTGGACGTGGCACTGTAGCTGAGGAAACAGCTGGGTAAAGGCATGGAGGTGTGAAAAGGGAGTATCCTGGTATGCACAGCTTTAGCAGAGATGGTGGTATATAGCTGGGCCAGACCATGCGGGGCCTCAAGTCTAGCCAAGGAGTCTGGACTTTCTTTTGTAAGTAGCAGGGAGCCACAGGAGGTTTTTGTGAAGGGGAGCGATGTAATTGGTCCTGTGCCTTAAGAATTTCACTAGGGCAAGGTGTGAAGGATGAATTGAAGCAGGGCGAGGCAGAGGAGACTTTTGCAGTTTAAGAGACTGTCGCAGCCACTGTAGTGATGATAACTGGTTTAGGCACGAATCACCGGCTGATGCTAAATTCCTGGGTGAAGGGTTGTCAGGGAACAGTATATTCACACGGTCTCAGAGTATCGCCCCTCAGATTACATATCGATTACAGAGGGAAAAGGCACCCTTAGGATGGGAAGATCTGGCAGACACCACCTTAACCAAGTGGCCGCTCAGCATCCCAGCATGGGGCAAACTGGCCAGGTGCCCCCATGTGTTGCACGGGGGAGGACATGGCATCTTTTCCAAGTCCAAGAGAGTGGGAACTGATTTTTGGACAATTAGACAGGAGGCTGTGAGAGCAAGTGGCCCGTGGACAGGGAGGGCCTCTCTGGGGAGGTGACATTGTAGCTGAGATCTAAGTTCAGAAACAGAAGGAAGAGCCATTGAAGAGCCTTAAGGAGTGGGCAGAGGTGGCAGGTTCGAGGAGAGAAGAAAGATGGGGTGATAGGAGCATGTGGAGTGTAGGAGAAGGGGGTGCAGAGGAGGCCAGTGTTGGGGGCCACCAGCAACCTGACCCTCCCTCCCACCCTGTTCCTCCTCCAATCTGTTCTATGTCACCACCCATCTGGAGGCTCAGGTCCCAAATCTCGTGTTATCCTGATTCCTCTTTCCTCACCTTTTATATCCAATCAGCAGCAATTCTGGTCAGCACTTCCAAAACACACCCCAAATATGTCTCCTTTTTGCCATCTTTATCACTGCTCCCCGACCAAACCAGGGGTTATTGCCACAGCGCCTTCAGATCTCCTGTTTCTGCCAGGCCCCTTTAGTCCATTCTGCTGTAGCAGCTGAGCCATCCTTTAAAAACCTTCATCAGATCTTGTCAGCACCCCCGGCCTCCACTGCCCTGCCATGTCAGGCCCTGGGGAGAGTGTGTATGGGAAGAAGTGCCTCCCCAGTGTGAATGGCCTGAGAGCTGGTGGGGTTTTGTACTAAATCCCTGCTTTCTTGCTCTTAAACACAGGGGCTGTGGGGTGGGGGGACCCTCACTATGTGACCTGCTTGATCAAAGGCAGTCACCACTGTCTGCCTGTTGGCAGGTTCCCAAATTGCAGCAGGAGGCCACGGCCTCGGGGGAATTAGCCAAGTCCAAGATGCTGGGAATGCCTTGACATCCCTCTCGGGGCACCTCTCAGTTTGCAGACACACTCCATGGGGCAGGCTGTGCCGAGTCCGGCTAGCTGAGGGACAAAACACAGATGCCCTAGAACATCTGCATAGCCTACCCTGTGTGCTTACTAAGGGGGCTACAGGAATGAAGTCAGATCCTGGGTGGACCAGGCTCCAAGGGATGCTTGTGATGGGTGGGAAAGGGAAGAAACTGGGGCTGAGGGTGCTGACCCAGCTCTGAGCCACCGGGAGTGGTGGTAAACGCCATCTCAGCCAGTGCACACGCTCAAAGGGTGGGAAGACTCCAGGATGAGGTGCAGCTCAGAGCTGGAAGATGGTGGCACAATATTATTGCTCACTTACGGTGTGCTAGACACTTTCCTAAGCCCAGCAGACACAGTAGTAAACAAGAAGGCGAGGCCCCTCCCCACAGGGAGCTGGGAGGCCGGTGGGGGCAGGCAGAGCCTTGCCACACATGGGAAATGCCTGGATTTTATTCCAAGTGCAGATGGGAGCCCCTGAAGTTTTTGATTTTTTTTTGTTGTTGTTGTTTTGCGGTACGCGGGCCTCTCGCTGTTGTGGCCTCTCCCGTTGCGGAGCACAGGCTCCGGACGCGCAGGCTCAGCGGCCATGGCTCACAGGCCCAGCCGCTCCGCGGCATGTGGGATCTTCCCAGACCAGGGCACGAACCCGTGTCCCCTGCATCGGCAGGCGGACTCCCAACCACTGCGCCACCAGGGAAGCCCTGCATTTTTTTTAATCTTTTAGAAGAGTTGTAAGGATAGTACAGAGAGTTTCCATTATACCGCTGACCCGGGTTTTCCCAGTGTTGACATCTTACATAACCATAGCCCTATTATCAAAATTAAGAAATTAACACTGGTAACAATACTACTGACTAAACTACAGACTTTCTTTGGATTCTCCGTTTTTCCACAAATGTCCCTTTTATGTTGCAGGATCCAATCCAGGATCCCACATTGCGTTTAGTTACCATGTCTTTCAGTCTTCTCCCACCTGTGACAGCTTTTCGTCTCTCCTTGTAAGCAGGGGTGATCTAGCTAGATTTGCTTGTGGAAAGGATCTCCCTGGATGGGTGATGACCTTGGGCCCGGAGTGCACATTGTTGGGGGGCTATTGCAACCATCCAGGTGAGAAAGGAAGGTAGCTGAGAGCGGGGAGGTGGGAAGAGGTGGATGAGAGGAGCGTGCAGATTTGGAACATCGTGGGGCATCAGACCATCACGCAACCACATGGCAAATTATTTTTTTGGCCGAATCGCCGGCTTGCGGGATCCTAGATCCCGGTCTCGGCAGTGAAAGTGCCGAGTCCCAACCCCTGGACCGCCAGGGAATTCCCAACAGCGCAAATTTTAAGTGCTGCTCTGTGCGTGGTTCCAGTTCCTCGATGGGTGCTGGAAACTCAGACTTCAGTGACACCAGCTCAGAGAGTTTGGAGGAGGCAGAGGTTTCAAAGTGTGAGAAGAGGGTTTCCATTTTTTTTTTTTTTTGGCCACGTTGCATGGCGTGTGGGATCTCAGTTCCCCCACCAGGGACTGAGCCCTGGGCCAAGGCAGTGAAAGTGCAGAATCCCAACCACTAGGCCATCAGGCAACTCGCCAGAGAAGAGGGACTCTTAAGTGTGGCCTTTAATGAAGGCAGTCGTGGCTCCTTCAAGACAAGGCCCCAATACCCGTTACTTCTCTCCTGAAGCACCAACCCAGGGACACGCACACAGCTGGTGGCCACCACATGCTTGGTGACCAAGGGACTGAGGGGGTGTAGGGTGACACCATGATCATGGCGGCCCCTTCATGGGGATGGGAGTTGTGAGGGGTTCACTGATTAGCGAAGTTACATGAATCCCTTAGATCAGGGCTTCTTAAACTGTAACGTGCATGCAAATCACCTGGGAATCTTATTAAAATATGATTCTGATGCGGTGCCCCCAGGGTGCACCTGAGATTCTGCATTTCTTAGCAAAACCCCGGGTGAGGCCAATGCTGCTGGTTCACAAAAGGAACTTTTTAGAGCGATCACACAAGTCTCACTGGAAGAGAGGGGGGAATTTCTCGGAATCCAGTTGCAGGAAGTAGAACAGAAATGAAAATTTGTTGGTAGCTGCTGTTCGATCTAGCTCTCCCTCTCTCGGGTCACACAGGCTATTTTATTCTTTCTTTCTTTTTCTTTTTTTTAAAGGTTTTTTGATGTGGACTTTTTTTTTTTTTTTTTTTTTGCGGTACACGGGCCTCTCACTGTTGTGGCCTCTCCCATTGCACAGCCCAGGCTCCGGACGCGCAGGCTCAGCCGCCATGGCTCACGGGCCCAGCTGCTCCGCCGCATGTGGGATCCTCCCAGACTGGGGCACAGACCCGTGTCCCCTGCATCGGCAGGTGGACTCCCAACCACTGCGCCACCAGGGAAGCCTAATGTGGACTATTTTTAAAGTCTTTATTGAATTTGTTTTAACATTGCTTCTGTTTTATGTTTTGGTTTTTTGGCCGCAAGGCATGTGGGATCTTAGCTCCCCGACCAGGGATTGAACCCACACCCCCTGCATTGGAAGGCGAAGTCTTAACCACTGGACGGCCAGGGAAGTCCCTCACAGACTATTGTCAAAACTGCTCTTTACGAGTTTGCCTCTTTTCTAACTTGTTCGCGGACCCCCAGACTATGTGACCTTCGGCTCTAGAGCCCACCGCACTTTGACCGAGTCATCCTGGTTTTCAATTTCAAATTCTTGACCTCAGCTTGAGAGCGGCATCTAAGCCCTCTTCCAATCTGTTGCTCAGAGGGGTGGAGTTGTGTGATAGGGAAAGTGGGTCCTCTAAGGAGACAGTGTGGGGTCTGCCCCAATCATCTGTCCCAGGGGACAAAGAAAGGTAGGCTGTGGGAGCTGCCTAGACCTCTGCCCTTATCTTCAACCTACCTCTTCTCTCTCTAGGCTCTGGTGGTGGGAACCGAAGCGCCGGACAGCACTGGGCGAAGCTCCGGGGAGAAAGCGGGTACTTCTTGGAGCGGCACCGGTCAGCGCTGAGCCCGGTCTCTCCTGTGACACCACAGAGCGGTCCTCGAAGTGCCACCCCCCAGGCTTCCTCTCTCCATCGCTCTGCTTCCACACAACTCGATACCTCCCGAGCCTCCTCTCCCCAACGAATTGCCCAACGGGACAACCCCAGAACCTCATCCACCCAGCAGGACACCCCCAGGACCTCTTCCACACAGCGGAACACCCCCAGAGCATCCTCTCCCTCAAGAGTTGCCCAACGGGATAACCCCAGAACCTCGTCCACCCAACAGGATACCCCTAGGGCCTCTTCCACGCAACAGAACACCCCCAGAGCATCCTCTCCCTCAAGAGTCGCCCAACGGGACAACCCCAGAACCTCGTCCACCCAACAGGACACCCCCAAGACCTCTTCCACACAGCGGAACACCCCCAGAGCATCCTCTCCCTCAAGAGTCGCCCAACGGGACAACCCCAGAACCTCGTCCACCCAACGAAATAATCCTCAAGTTTCCTTTCCCCCCAGAGCCACCCAACAAGACAACTCCAGAGGCTCTTCTACCCAACAGGACAGCCCTCAAGCTCCTGTCCCTACTTGTACTCCCCAGTGGGACAACCCCAGACCTTCTTGTATTCAACAGAACACTCCCAGAGCCTCTTGTGCCCAACGGGACAACCCCAAAACCTCTTCCTCACGGCGGGAGAACCCAGGAAGCTCCTCCTCTCAGGGCTGCACCCAACGGGACAATCCCAGGAATTCCTCTCCCCATCGTACTAACAAAGACATTCCATGGGCCTCCTTTCCCCTCCGGCCAACCCAGGGTGATGGCCCCCGAACCTCTTCCCCATCTCGCTCCAAGCAAAGTGAGGTTCCCTGGGCATCCATTGCCCTCCGGCCAACCCAAAGCGACAGGCCTCAGACCTCGTCTCCCATCAGAGCAGCTCAGCGTGACTCACCCCAGCCCTCCTCCAGCCCCACCCAGCACAACTCACCATCCCGGGCCACTTCCTCCTCCCACCCACCGGGCCACCACAGTGCCTCCCGGACCTCCTCGCCTCTGCACCCTGCTACCCGCGGTGCACCCCAGACCTCTCCGGAGCCCTCCCAGCCCCCCTGCACTGTGTGCATTGGGCACCGGGATGCCCCTCGAGCCTCTTCGCCTCCTCGCTATTTGCAGCATGACCCCTTTCCCTTCTTCCCTGACCCCCATGCATCTGAGAGTGAATCGCCCCACCATGACCCTCCCTATATGCCCCCAGCCGTATGCATTGGACACCGGGATGCCCCTCGGGCTTCCTCACCCCCCCGCCACACCCAATTTGACCCCTTTCCCTTCCTCCCAGACACGTCAGATGCTGAGAACCAGTCCGCCCAGCACGAGCCTCCTCAGTTCCCCCCCACTGTGTGTATTGGGCACCGCGACGCACCCCGGGCCTCCTCCCCGCCGCGCCAAGCCCCAGAGCCCTCCCTCTTGTTTCAGGATCTCCCCAGGGCCAGCACCGAGAGCCTTGTCCCCTCCACAGACTCTCTGCACGAGCGCCTCCACATCCCCAGCCCTGTATGCATTGGGCACCGCGACGCACCCTCCTTCTCGTCCCCGCCCCGCCAGGCCCCCGAGCCCTCCCTCTTCTTCCAGGACCCCACTGGGACTAGCATGGAGAGCCTGGCCCCCTCCACAGACTCTCTGCGTGGCTCCCCAGTGCTGCCCCCTCAAGTGTGCATAGGGCACCGGGATGCCCCTCGAGCCTCCTCTCCACCCCGCCACCCGCCCAGTGACCTAGCGCTCCTGGCACCCTCACCTCCGCCAGGCAGCTCGGGGGGCTCCCGGGGCTCGGCACCCCCGGGTGAGACCAGGCACAACTTGGAGAGGGAGGAATACACCGTGCTGGCCGACCTGCCCCCACCCAGGAGGCTGGCGCAGAGGGAGCCAGGGCCCCAGTGCAGCAACGGGGGCCGCACCCGCAGCCCTGGCCGCGCAGAGGTGGAGCGCCTCTTCGGGCAAGAGCGCAGGTGAGCCCAGGGCTGGGGCAGCCAGGTGGGCTGGGGCGGAGGCTCGGCGGCGGCAGGACTGGTGGAAGGTTCACAGGCTTAGGTTCCAAACGAGGAAAGGGTTTAGACCCCCGCCCTGCTGCTTACTGGCTCTGTGACCTTAGGCAAATCACTTCACCTGTTTCCACACCTTAGGAGTTGTTTTTGACAATTAAGTGATATTGTGCATAGCTTAGTGGGTAAGAGCGAAGACCAGGGTCAGGCAGGCTGGGTTCAAATCCTGGGTCAACGGCGTTCGCCAACTGGTGTGATGTGGTAAAGTGATTTAACCTACCTGAGCCTCAGTTTCCTCATCTGTAAAATTAGAACATTAGTACATTAATTTAAATGAGGTTAAATTCTCAAACCCTTTGTTTGATCCAGAGTCACAGGTTTATTCATTTATTTTTTTTTTTTTACACTGTATGTGAGGGAGAAGAAAGTGTCCCAGATTTTTTTCTGCCTTAAAGAAGAAAACTCACAGGTCCCTTGCATTTCAGAAAACAGAGATGTCAATTTAAAACGTATGGCCAGAGCCACATATTTTAAATAAGAGAACCCACAGGATGACAGACTTTTTTTTAGAGGTTAAATGTTCCTTTCCTGGGGACACAGCGACAGCACCTGAAGTCCAGGAATCCCACAAGTCTCCTTGGTCAGTGGCTCCATTCATGCAGGTGTTTACAACCCAGCAGAACGTCTGCTTTTCCCCAGTCTTGGGGAGGAGAAATGTTTCCTCCAGATCCGGCTGAGATTTCTTTCTCCAGCAGTTCCAGCCTCAGAGTCTTTAAGGATCAGGGCTGAAATTCCATTCGTTAAGTTCAAGAGAAGAAAAAAACATAGGTCTGAAAGTCTCAAAACTTTCAGTGTAGAATTCAATAAATTATAGCATATTTACCGAGGCTGAGGTGTACAACCATCACCACAACATAATTTTAGAACATTTCCATCACCCTAACGAGTGGGTAATATTTTGCATCCACAATTCCTCTCTTTGTTGTCCCTTAGAAAACATTTTCTCTTAGATTTGAATCTGCATGAGAAACCTTATCTCTTATTCTTCAAATTTCCTTTTCCAGTAAGTTTTATCCATTTAAAACCCAGGCGACAACCTTTGTGGTCTCCAGCGTTAGTGTAATTCTTTCTTTGGCCTCTTAAAAAAAATACTTTCGTTTTTTTAGAGCAGTTTTTGGTTCACAACAAAATTGAGCGGAAAGTACAGAGATTCCCCATATACGCCCTGTTCCTACACGTGCACAGCTACCCCACTATCAACATCCCCCACCAGAGTGGTCCACTTGTTGCAATCCATAAACTTACACTGACACATTATCACCCAAAGTCCATAGTTCACATTAGGGTTCACTCCTGGTGATGTATATTCTGAGTTCAGACAAATGTATAATGACGTGTATCTACCATCAGGGTATCACACAGAATAGTCTCACTACCCTGAAAACCCCCTTTGTCTTTGGCCTTTTATGATGACTATTTTTGGTCTGATGTCAATTTGCATACCTTTGACTTTACCTGATGACTCAGCAGGGTCTTTGAACCAAAGTTCAATTTTCTTTCCTTCTTTTTTTTTCTCACCGTGATTAACTTTTAGAGAGAGAAAGCATTTATAGTAGAAGTCTGGAATATTTATACTTTTATTAATCATTTAATTGTTTTTACACGGATACTTCTATTCACTTTATTTTGCTCTCTTTGAAGTGGGTTTACCTGTTTTGAAAGCTTTATTGAGGTATGACTGATACATAAATGGCATATTTAGCACATATATATTTTGCTGAAGTAGATTATTTGCTTCTAACCAAGGCTTTACGACTCTACTGAGTAATTAAAAATTTCCCTCTTGTATGGCATTTTTTCCAAGTAGAAAACCATTCGTCCTCTGAAGATAAAATTTTAAAACCTACTTAAATATCTCTAAGGGACAGACTGAAATTTTTGAGTGGGTGGCTATAGAGCTGTACTCTTATTTTCTCCCATTCATTCATTCAACATGTATTTATTGAGCATCTACTCTGTTCAAGCATCGCTCTAACAGGCTGGACATTTTTTCTTAAAGGGCTATTATCACATTAAAGCGTTAGGAATTTTGGCTCGATATCTTCATTCCTGCCCTCTTGATGCCTTTGGAATTTCTTGTCTTAGAATCATATAAGCATTTCCTAGTATCTTGAATTCAAAACAGAGCCTTCATGGAATTAACCTGACTTGACGCCGTTGTCCTTTAATACCCTCTGGAGGTGGAAGAGCCCATGCAAGCTTCTTTGTCATCCTCGGTGCAGCCACACCAACCCTCAGGAACAGGTGGCCCGAGGAAATACTGTTGCTTCAGCATCAGGAGGCGGGGTCTCTGTCGAAGTCTCAGAATTTTCTTGAGTTCTTCTCTCCCCTCTCTCCATTCCACACGGGGGGAGCCTTCTCAGAAGGAATGCTCATTGAACAAGCTGGAGTTTATATGGAAAATGCATTCATTCGGAAGAGAACGCACGTTTGCCTCGCCACCCTGCACAGAGTAGTTTCTGCCGTTATCCTCCCCACCTAGTCAACGTTGGGGTTTTTGCTTCGCAGAGGCTCCTACACCCCGATTCTGAGGGAAATTCACTCTAAGGCATCAGATCTCACAGAGCAAGGAAACTCTCTCGCTTCAAATTGGATTAAAAATTGAACCTGATCAGGCAGCTGTCAAACTTAGAAACAGTTACTCCAGAGCAGGGAACTTTGGTTTCCTGTGAGTCCAATGCTAAGAATGGCTAAAAAATCAAATTAGTTTATGGATCTGATTCCAATAACATTGGCAAAAGCCATAAGACAAGAACAAAGCCCAAGCCCTTAATTGTTTCACTTTCTAAAGCCTCTGTAGAGTTTCAGCCTAGGCCCCAAGCTGGAGGCAGACTGCAGGGTATGGGTCCTGGCTCAGGCCTGAGGAGAGATTCTTCCTGTTTCACTGGCTGGGTCAAGGTCAGCACCTGGTCATCTTTCCCAGGCTTCTGGTTTGGTTCAGCCACCAGAGACACAGCTCCATTTGTCAATTTAGATGAAGTTTGACTCTCAAACCCTCTTGCAATAAATATCCTAAATATCCAGTGGAGTGGTTAGGTCTTTTCTTTTGACCCCCTTACACAGGGGAGGGGAGAGATGTACCCAGATTCTGTTTAATGTTCCTACATTTCAACAGGGATGTCACGTTAAATATTAACAACCATGGCTAACAATTATTAAGCAAGACAGCTAGCTGGAACTAGGGACTTTCTACAGCTTAGAGGTTGTCTTCGTCGGACGTGGCAACAATGCCTGAAATCTGGGTGTCTTAGAAATGACATTTGCATGGATGGTTTTATGTTGGCCTTTCTGGAGTTGTGGGGAAAAGAGGATGTTTCTTCTGATCTTGCTAAGAGCCCTTTAACCAACAGCTAGATGGCTGTAGCTAGTACTGAGGGGAAAAACAGGTTGGCCTGGGAAGTCCAAAATTTACCATATGGACAGAAAATGGGCAGAAAGAATGGAATATGGGGGCATATGACATTCTGCCTCTCCTGTCTCCACCTCATGGATTGCAGGAGTTGAAATGAGATAGTACAAGTGCCTGGGACACAGGAAGTGTTCCATAAATGCTTGCCATTATGATCATGCATGCACACTGCCTGCGACACGGTAGGTGCTCAATAAATCTTAACTTCCCGCAAGGACCAGTCTAGCCTTTGTCTGAGGGTGAACTGTGGGCTGCCAGTGGGGTGGCGGCCAGAAAGGAAGTACTGAGTGAGACAGGAGGCGGTCAAGGCCAAGGCTGAGCTCCCCGACCTTTGCCCACCCCTTTTGTCATTTCATCTTCCCAACAGCCCCATGAGGCAGGTAGAATAGGGCAGTGTCGACTATCCCCATTTTGCAGAAGGGGAAACTGAGGCCCTGAAAGGATCCTCCCTCACTTAAGGCCCTTCAACGAGCTTGTGGTGGGTCCCTGGATCTGCTACGTCTCTTCCACTGGGGGTGGGAGTAGAGGAGCTGGGGTGCCGGGAGTGGGGCAGTCCCAAGGGCCCTCAGAGGGGCGGTGCGTTTGCTCATAGGAAGTCCGAGGCACCGGGGGCCTTCCAGACCCGGGATGAGGGGCGGTCGCAGCGGCCCAGCCAAGTTCAGAGCCAACCTCTCCGAAGACAGTCCAGCCCTGCCCTCAGCAGGGAGGTGAGCACTGCCAGCCTGACTGGGGCCCCTGCACCCCCAAGGGGTGAGCCACAGCTTCTCCCCTCCCCCAGGTGCTGGGCGGGGGTCCTGGGAAGGGAGGTTCTTTACGAAAGGGTCAGAGTCCCAAACATGGGCGTCCAGCTCCTCCCTCTCCCAAAGAGCCAGCAAAATTGAGCCAGACCCCATCAGTCCATCTTGAAGATGGCCCTTCCATGCTGTCCCCGTCCTTCATTAGGCACCTGCCATCTTGAGAAGTTTTCAGGGAAAACCTTCCCATACGTCAGTCCAGCTCTAAGGGCTGTCTCTTCCAGGGTGGGGATTGGTATTTTTAAAGAAACTCTTAGATGGCAGGGCCCAACCCAGTGAATGGAGTATTGGTGGTGGAAATTCCGGCACCTGATAGCCCAGGTTGGAATCAATATCTTGCGGGGGAGGGGGGAGTCCGGAAAGTGAGCAGCTGTTTGCAGATCTTTTTCTGGAACTGAGGAAGGTGGGTGAGAGGGAAGGGCTGACACCCCCAGGGAGGGAAGCCAGAGACCCTAGGTACTTTTTGACCTGCTTTAATCCAGCCTGCCGTGAGGACAGAGCTTGCAACTCCCTGAAGCCTGGCTAAGGCCCCAGTTTCCTGTCCTCCTAGACAGACACCACCCAGTCACGGGCCTGGAGCCTCACCCACTCCCTCACCTCATCCTCAGGTAACCAAGCCCCTCGCGAAGCAGGCAGAACCGGCCCGGCGGAGCCGAGCAGAGCCCCCTCATCCCAGGAGCCCCGAGAGGCGGCCTGAGGGGGAACGGCGGCTCCAGGGGTCCTCGCCGCCCCCGAGGACGTCAGCCAGGACTCCTGAGAGGGAGCAGCGGACAGAGAGCCCTCTGGAAAGTGGCCAGGCGGGCCCAAGACGGCCCCTGGGAGGGCAGCAGAGTCTGGAGGGACCGCCAGGATCCGGGGACCCACACGGACACCTGGAGAGAGGCTGGGGCAGGCAAGAAGGCCCAGGCCTGGGGGGCTGGCTAGGACTTGGGGGGCCCAGGCAGGGGGCTGCCAGAGCCCCAGAGGAAACCTGGAGGGGCCCTCCCAGGGAGTCTGAGGAGAGCTGGAAGCTGCTGGCTGGCCCCCCCTGCCACAGGGGGCAGGCAGAGGTCTGGGAGGAACACCCCAGTGCTGGGCCATGGGAGCCCTCTGGCAGGCCAGCTCAGCGGGGCTGGGGCAGCCTTCAGGAGCTGTCCAGTCCTCACCAGCCTATGAGGCCCCCAGAGAGCTCCAGGGCAGGCCCAGGGGAGTTCTCGAAACCCCGGAGGCCTGAGACACCCCCTGCCGTGGGCTGGGGGGCTGAGGGAGCCTGTCCACACCTGCATGGCCCTGAGAGGCAGCCCGAGCTTGACTGGAGGGACCTGGTGGGCCTCCTCATGGCACCCAGAGAGGGGGCCTGGACCCACTCAGGGGAGCCAACGCTCACCTCCACTCTTCCGAGGCTGGACTGGGAAGGCCTCCTGGAGCTCCTGCAGGCCCAGCTGCCCCACCGGGACTCGGCTGGACACTGGGGTGGGCCGGGCACAATTTCCCCAGGCACAAAGGGTACTCTGGAGCTGGAGCCAGAGCGACACACCCAGTCCGAAGGAGGGGCAGGAGCTACTCTGGTCAATGGATACAGCCCTGGGCAGTGGCCCCAGAGCTCCGCCCAGCTGCCCAGCCCTGCCGGCATCTCCACCCAGTGGCCAAAGACCAAAGTGACAAGTGGACCAGAGACCTCAACTATGGCTGGTCTGGAGGAGACAGGCCAGCTGAGGGGCAGGAGCCCTGCAGAGGGCCCCAGCTCGCTACAATGGGAGGTAAGTCAGCCTCACTTCCGAGGGGCAGCCTGAAAGTCCCACCGCACACAAGTGTCCCGAAAGGCCTCCCCTCAGCTTCTGCACACAATCCTCCTGACCAAAAGCTTTCCCTAGCACAAACTGCACAGTGATAATGAGAGCACTTTTCTTGAGCATGTACTGTGTGCTAAGCCTTGGTTTGAATGTTTTATGGTACTTTCCTCATTTAATCTCCACAGCAGTCTGATGAGAAAGGCACTATTTATTTACAGACAAGGAAACTGAGACACAGAGAGGTTAAGCCACTCACCCAAGATCACACAGCTAGTCAGGGCCGGGGTAGGGGTGGACCCCGGGTCTGCTCTGTGCAGATCACCCTGAGGCCTCAAGCAAGATGCACTGGCCAGGCCCTTCTCCCCTCCTGGCCCTACAATACTTGGTTTGTGTTGGCTCTGGTGGCTTCTACCTGGCCCTGTCTGGGACTGCAGCCAGCGTGGTCGTGTCCGCTCGCCACTGCTGTATTCCAAGTTCCTTAAAGTCCAGGAGTGAAGCTTGACAGCTTCACTTACCTTTCTCTGGCCCATACAGCTCCTCTCAGGCACAGAGAAGGGGTTGCATAAATGCTCACTGGGCTGAGCTGGCTGCTGAGACAGCTGCTTAAATGGGGGCCTATATGTAAAGTAGGCCCAGTGCCTGGCGCATAGTAGGTGCTCACCAAATCCCTTCCTGTCTCTTTGGCCCAGGGGCAGGGTCCCAGAGTCAGTGGTGCTCTGGTGCTGCCCAGAGCATTTACCTGAAGATGGTCGGTGGGAAGGGTCCTGGAGGCCAGAACCCTGCAACCTGGCCTCAGCTCACCAGGAATGCAGCAGGTGGTTTTGGACACGCAGACTCTCTTGGTCCTGGTCTTCCTCTGTCAAACGGGACCGGCTACTTCCCTGCCAGGCACTACTGGGGTGATGCGGCAGCTCCTGCTCTTTCATCCAGACCCTCCTCGTCTCCACAATGCGCAGCCCAGTACTTCCTCCCCCACGGATGACAGGGGACGGCTTATGGTGTGCCGGGCCCTGGCCTTGGGGCTTCACATGCTTTGCCACCTGTGCCTCAGCTAGATACGAGGCCCAGACTCATTCAGCATTTGCTGGGGGTCACACAAGTATAAGTCGAGAGAAGTGAGATCAAAGTATTGACTCCAAAGCCCAGGTTTTTACTTTTTAAAATTTTATTGAAGTCTAGTTGATTTACAACGTTGTGTTAATTTCTGCTGTACAGCGAAGTGACTCAGTTATACACATATATACCTTTTCATATTCTTTTCCATTATGGTTTATCATAGGATATTGAATATATTTCCCTGTGCTATACAGTAGGACCTTGTTGCTTATGCATCCTATATATACTAGTTTGCATCTGCTAATCCCAAACTCCCAATCCTTCCCTCCCCACCTCCCTTTCCCCTTGGCAACCACAAGTCATGTCTGTAAGTCTGTTTCTGTTTTGTAGATATGTTCATTTGTGTCATATTTTAGATTCCACATATAAGTGACATCATATGGTATTTGTCTTTCTGACTTACTTCGTTTTGTATGATAATCTCTAGGTCCATCCATGTTGCTGCGAATGGCATTATTTCATTCTTTTTTGTGGCTGAGTAATATTCCAGTGTGTGTGTGTGTGTGTGTGTGTGTGTCTGTGTGTGTGTGTGTACACCACATCGTGTATATACACCACATCTTTTTTAGCCATTCATCTGTTGATGGACATTTAGGTTGTTTCCATGTCTTGGAAAAGCTCAAGCTTTTAACCACTATTTTGTGGAGCCTCTGAGCCCACGGAAGGACTAGGGAGCCCCCTTCCCTGCATTTCCCTGAGGCTGCTCTCGATTTCTCCCCTGATCAACCCAATGCACAGACACCAGAGATGCAGAGATGAGCCAGCTTGGTCCTGCCCTTGGGACCAAGAGGGGACTTGGGGGCCCACATGAGAGGTTGCTATCAGGCTTGTTGGGCAGGCAGGTGGACCACCACAGGCAGCTCAAGGAGAAGATGCTGCGTCCCAGTGGACGCTGGGATGCTGCAGCCTGGTCTGGTCAAAAGAGAAGAGGGAGGAAAGAGAGATTCTCTAGCTAGAGTTACTCCATGGTGAGGCTCAGGGGTCGCTGGGAGGTTAGGAGATGGTGACTGGGGAGGGGCAGGAACACCAGGTGCTTCAGGCCATTTCACAAATGACACAGCAGAGGCATTCACCAGGTCCT
The DNA here is from genome assembly GCF_000442215.2 of Lipotes vexillifer. Classification (NCBI taxonomy): domain Eukaryota; kingdom Metazoa; phylum Chordata; class Mammalia; order Artiodactyla; family Lipotidae; genus Lipotes; species Lipotes vexillifer. The sequence goes on along the minus strand of NW_006780611.1, from coordinate 10,775,789 downwards.
GCTGGGGCTCCAGCTGGTCACCTCTAGGAAATCTCTGGCATGGCATTCAAGGCCTCCTGGCCTTCCTTCCACCCCAGATTTGCCCTCTAGCTGTGCTGAGTTGGCTGCAGAGCTCTGTGAGCACATCTCCCTGCCCTTGTGCCTGCTGTTTCTGGCCTAGGAAGCTCTTCCCTTCCCTCTTCACTCACCAAACATCTGTTCATTGTTTGAGTCTTAGATCAGCTGCCCTGTTCTGAGACGCCTTCCCTGAATACTCACGCCACCCTTGGATTGGTGATGTTTCCCTTCCAGGCTTGGTAGTTCTGCTACACTGCACCTGGTCACACTCAGTTGTCATTTTCCCTTAAAAAACATGAGCTCCATGCGGGCAGGAGCTGCACCTACTTTATCTCTGTACCTCTGGCCCCTGGCCCAGGGTCTGACATAAAGGAGATGAGCTCAGTGGCTGGTTGACCAGTGAATACATGGATGCTTGAGGGCTTGCAAGAAACAGACGGAGGGTGGGTAGGTCCGTGGGTAGTTGATGGATGAATGATGGATGACAGACGTGTGAACGGGTGATGGATAGATGATATATGTTGGACAAATGAGAAACAGATGTTGGATGGATGACAGATGGGTGGATGGATGAATGGATAGACGGGTGATGAATGGAACAGATGATGGGTGCTGGATAGATAGAAGTTGCATGGATTGGTAAATGTGGAATATGGATGATGGATGGTGAATGAATGTTGGAAGGATGGGTAGATGGATGAATGGATGTTGGATGGGTTGAGGAAGGATATGTGGATATAGTTTTTTTTAAATTAATTAATTTATTTTTGGCTGCATTGGGTCTTCGTTGCTGTGTGTGGGCTTTCTCTAGTTGTGGTGACTGGGGGCTACTCTTTGTGGCGGTGCGCAGGCTTCTCATTGCGGTGGCTTCTCTTGTTGCGGAGCACGGGCTGTAGGCGCGCGGGCTCAGTAGTTGTGGCTCACGGGCTTAGTTGCTCCACGGCATGTGGGATCTTCCCGGACCAGGGATCGAACCCATGTTCCCTGCGTTGGCAGGTGGATTCTTAACCACCACACCACCAGGGAAGTCCCGTGGATACAGGATGGATGAATAGATGATGAATAAATTGAGGATGGATGTATTGGGATAATGGATGTTGGCTAGATGAGTGGGTAGATGACATAGGATGGATTCTGGATGGTTGAATGGATACATGGGTCTATTGATGCTGGATTCTAGATGGATGTTAGATGGATGGATGATGAATGGATGCATAAGAAGTTGGAACCTGGGGAATAATCTGACCTAAGCTGTGTTCTTTCTTACCTCCAGTTCCAATCAAAGGAGCCTGAGGAGTCAGAAGGAAGCAGAGGCCAAGATTCACTGACTGACCAGAAGCAGGCAGACTCGGTAGTTGGGTCATGGGTGTGGGCACAGAGGGAGGGGAAGGGAAGGGAAATCAGGTTGGAGGTGGGCTGAGGTCCTCAGATCAGCTCTGGGGTCATCCAGACCAAGGCTGGCTCTGCCGTGGGGACATCGAGAAGAGGGGCTTTAGATGAGCTGGCAGCAGGGCCACCTCATCTGGGTGGGTGGACAGTCCTAGGGTCAGAAGCCTAGGGCTCTGCTTTCAACTTGCTAGGATGCTCTGAAAGGTTGCTGCCCTTCCCTGGGCAAATGGCAGTTTTGCCCTGATGGTCTCTGAAGGCAAGGTCCTCCTGATTCTGGAGGGTTGGCCAGGCTGGGAGAAAGGGTAGATCTTCCAGGAGCTGGAGCCAGAGAAGCACTGAAGAGGGCCAAGGAGGTACAGAAGTCAGCTGGGCCTGGAGGAGCTCCAGGGTCCTGGGGCGGGAGAGATGTGTGCAATGGGTGGGACCCGCCGAGGCTGCTCTGAGGCCTGGCTGCAGCTGGAGCACATGCTCTGCCCCGCCCCTCCCCACAGACCTGCCAAACAGACTGTTCTCATCACCAGCAGCCTCCAGAGAGGTGAGGTCAGAGCTGAGGGCCTGGGGCAGCGGGAGGCGAGGAGAACACCAGGCTGTTTGAGGCTGTGCTTTTCTAATCCTGCTGTTGTTCTGCTGTTCCCCATGCCGCTTCCTGAGAAGCCGGGTGTGACGGGGGTGGGGGGCGGGGGGGTGTCTGTCTGGCAGCCTGGAGCCCCCAAGTCTGGCCCTGCCGCTAGTCAGAGCTGGAGGGATTCTGCCCAACCCCTGACTGTGCAGATGAGGAAAGGAGGGGTGGGCAGTCATCTCAGATCACATAGCCCGTCGGTGGTTGGGTTCAAATTAGGATCCAGGGCTCAGGATCCCCTACCCAGTGCTCTCTCTGCTACCCCCGATGCCGCTTCCTGGCTCTGCCCTGATTGCCTGCGTGGCCTCGCATAGTAGAAGCAGCCAGTCTTCCCATCTGTGAAATGGGAGGGGACGGCGACTGGTCACTAAAAGCACTTGCAGCTCTCACAGGGACACCGGCAACTTCGCTCTTCCTCTTTCTGGGTTATTTCTTCATACTTCCTGGGGCCAGAGTTTTGTGAACAAAGAGGAAATAGCAATACAGGTGTCCCCCTCTAGTCTCCATGAAATTGGCCTGCCCCAGCAACCCAGAAAACCTCTCAATCCCCGCCAGGAAGCCTAGACTGGACAGAATTGATAACTGCCTCATTCATACATTCACATACCCTTCGTGAGCACCTTGTGTATGCCTGGGTGTGGGCCAGAGGCGAAATGGAGCGCCAGCAAGGAGCCCACGGTCTAGTGGTCAGGGCTGTGATGGCGACGTGGTGCGGGGTGGAGGCAGTCCTTCCCCCCAAAGCCCCCTGGATGTGTGCTTTGATGCTTCATGTCCCACGTCCAGAGAATCTCTGGATTCTGAAGAGTTGCGACACCTGGGCTCTGCCCTGCCTCTGCCAGTAACTTGCTCTGTGACTTTGGGCAAATGCCTCTGCTTCACTGGGGCCTCAGTTTCCCCAACAAGGATGACTCCAAAGAGGGTGCACTGGGGACTCTGCTGGGTGTGTGGCTGTAGAAGTCTGTGACTCATTCCCTTCACAAAGGGGAGGAAAGTAGGCAGATGGGGGGCTCAGGATTAGGGGGCCCTTGAGTGACCCCTTGGCTCCAGAGGGTTGTTGCCTTGGGGAAGAGGAGCCCAGAGTTTCTCCATCTTTAGATATTTCAAGAGGAGCTGGAAATATGTAGCTATGTGTTAAACTACTTGATTATTTAACACTGGAACCTAATGCAAAATAATCTGAAAACCTTATGCGGGCTGAATACACATCTGTGGTCCACGCTGCCCTCCCGCCGGCCACCTGGGGTCTGACCTGAGGGTGGAGAAGTGCACATCCCCAAGGGCGCTGAGCCCCAGGAGCCCTGTCAACCAACACCACGCGGTGTGAACACGGGGCAGTCCACCTCGGCAGTTCTGGGAGAGGAGAAAGATGGCAACCCTGGGCCTTTGAGGTGGGCATGGCAGCATGGGCAGGGGAGGCTGTCGTCAGGGACGTGGGGGCCAACACTGGACCCTGTTCGACAGGCAGACAAGAGGCCAGCGGAGGGCAAGGCTGGGAGCCCACTCAAGGGCCGACTGGTGACCTCATGGCGGATGCCCGGGGACCGTCCCACGCTGTTCAATCCGTTCCTGCTGTCTCTGGGGGTCCTCAGGTGGCAAAGGGTAGGCTGGCTCCAGTGGGGTGGGGGTGGGGTGAGGGTGGGGAGAGTTGGGGAGGGGAGGGAGGAGGCTGGTGTCAGTCAAAGGAAAGCCAGTAGGGGCTCTGAGGGAGAGATGTGGAGGCCCCACATGAGGAAGGAGAGCTGGAAGCAGGGCCCAGAGCTTCCGTGGTCTCTGCAGCGAGGGGGACGTCCCACCTGCAGGACCAGGCTGGGGCTGTTTTCATCTTTCAGGGTGAGGGGTGATGGAATAATCCACCCAGCTGAAAGCTCCCAATCAGCAAACAGGCCAAGGGGAGCCAGGCTGGGGGCAAGGGGGAGAGGGAGGGAGGGCCTGCGAGGGGCTCTGGGATTGCAAAGTGTCTCAGACCTGGGTCTGAGCCAGTTGCACAAACATCTGGCATTACGTAACCCATTCCCTGCCCAGAGAGGGCTGTAAACACTCAGGCCTCTGGTTCGTGGTTTTCTCAAGGGCGGGGAGGGGAGGCAGCTGTGACTTGTGCTCTCCTGCCCCCTTCACGGTGGGAGGCAAGAGGCCTGGCCATCTCCAGGAGCCACAGCCTGGCTCATGGGGTCTCTTCTCTCGGTGACAGGCTGACTCTCATACTCTCATCAGCTTGGGGTCTAGCTCTAGGCTGAGAGCCTGTATACCCATTCTACAGATGAGGGGACCGGGACTCAGAGAGGTGAGGCAGACTTGCCCGAGGTCGCACAGCTATGGTTTAGAGCAGCATTCGCCAACCTCTTTGGCACCAGGGATTGGTTTCATGGAAGACAATTTTTCCATGGACAGGCGGTGGGGGGGGAATGGTTCAGGCGGTAATGCAAGTGATGGGGAGCGATGGGGAGCGATGGGGAGCGGCAGATGAAGCTTCGCTCGTTCGCCTGCCGCTCACCTCCTGCTGTGCGGCCCGGTTCCTAACAGGCCAAGGACCGGTACCAGTCCACAGCCTGGCGGCTGGGGACCCCTGGTTTAGAGGAACTGGGCTCTTGCTGATTTTCCTCATTCCTAGATGAGAGAATGGCAGCAGCCAAACTCACCAAGCCTCCGTTGCCACATCTGTCTAATGGGGAAAAAAAATCTATGGAGATGATCAGGGCTGCAGGGAAGGCTCAGGGAAATCAGGATGCACAGAGGTGTGATGGGGTGGTGTACGGGGTGGTGGGGCGTCCAAACACTAGCTTCTCTATCCACTTCTTAATTTCCTCGCTGCTGCTCTTTGGGGGTTAAGGCACAAGGGTAACCAGGCAAACGTGGTTATCTGGGCAGAGTGGTATCTTCAAGCCATGGGCGGGAATTACCTTATCAACCTAACTAAGGGTCACTAACACACAGCAGTTCCGGCAGGAGGGGGCAGGTAAGTTTTTGGCTGGAGAGAAGGGGGAGAGAAATGGGGAAATGGACTCTGGGATGATGATGATGGTGATGATAGCCAGCATTTATTGTGCACCTACTATGTGCTCAGCTCTGTGTTCAGTGCGTGGCACATCTGATTGCATTGAATCCTCACCACTAGGCATACTAGGTACGGTTCATATTGTCCATTTCATAGATGAGGGAATGAAACTCACTTGTTCCAGGTCACACAATTGGGGAGAGCTAAGATTTGAACACTGCTCTGGCCGACTTCAGAGCCCACCCCCACACCTCTGTGCATCCATATCTCCCTGAGTCCTCCTTGCAGCCCTGAGAGTCTCTGCAGATTTTCTCCATTGGACAGATGTGGCAACTGAGGCTCAATGAATTTGCAGCTATTCTCTCACCTGGGAATGAGGAAAATCAGGAGCTGAGAGATGGAACTGCTAGTGGAGCCACCCAGACAGTTACTTAAAGCAGCTTCACACATCTCTTGGGCTGGACAGTGAAATTAGTCCAAGGTCAAGAGCTAGGAAGCCTGGGCTTGAGTTCTGTCTCTGCCCCTAACTTGTGTGACTTTGGGCCACTGTCTCCCTTCTCTGAGCCTCACACTGTTATCTTCAATAGAGTAATGCTTTGAGACTGGATAACCCCAAGGTTTGGTGGCTCTGTTTAATAACTCAATCCTGGGTCCCTGAAGCTGTGCCATCTCTGTCTTACCGGGGCAAGTTGCAATAAGGCAGTCATTCCTTCATTTGTGCATTCATTCACTCGACCAATGTTTACTAAGGACCTAATGTTGGCTGAGGCCCTAGGCTTACCATGATATAGACAAAAACCACTCTGTTCCTGCCCACAAGGAGCTCACAGTTTGTGAGGACACGGACATATAATTGATTAGAACACTGTGTGGTCATCACTTGAGTTGGGGAGTGTACAGATGCAGGGAGCTCTGGGCAGGGAGTTCACGCAGGCAGCCCTGGGAAAGGAGATTCTAAGTCTGTGCTGGGGGCACTCTGGCTTCCTTTGGGCTGAGACTTGAAGGGTAAGGAGGAATTTTCCAGGCAAACAAACATGTGGAGGGAGGGAAGGGAGAGAGTGAGTGTGTGTGTGTTGGGGCATAAGAGGACAGGAAGGGAAGTGTTCCAGGCATGGCACAGAACAACATGTGCAGTTAGGGAGGTACAGAGGACCTGGCTTATTCTGGGGCTTCCCAGCGTTGTGTAGCCCTAGCACGTGACATGTGTGTGTCTAATGATAGAGGACAGCAGGCAGGGGCCAGATGATAATGGACATGACTGCTGGCACAAGGATGTGTGTATCAACAGTGGAGAAGTGTTGAAGAACTTTGAGCAGGGGAGTGTTCTCATCACTGTGTTGAGGGTACTAGAAGGGAGTCCCAGAGGCCAGGAAACCAGCAAGGATGCTGGTACTGCCCAGTGTCCACGCCACTGCGGTAGGGCATTGGTGGTAGCTGAGGTGTTCTGTTTGTCCACGTACTCTCCCAAGGACCAAATGCCTGAGTGAGGTACAGGGTAGGGTGGGAACACTCAGCACAGGGCTGCCAGAAGGCCAGTGTCTAGGAGGACTTACCCTTGGTCTCATTCCTCAGGGTGGAGGAGAGAATTCCAATGGGAAATGCTGGGAAAACTTCAGCTCCCTGGGCCTCTGTTTATCTGTGAAACGGAGATAGTGATTATAATCATGACAGCAATAATTTTCGAACCCCAAACTGAGATGGCAGACTCATTGAAGTGGTAATTATTCCAAGCTCCCCTGCGCCCCTACCTAAGGAGAGCTAACTAGGGATAAAGGGGTTGTTCTAGGTGCTTTACTTAAACTAACACTTAATCCTTACAGTAGCCTGTGAGATAACAGCATTATCCAGTTTTACAGAGGGTGAAATTGAGGCACAGAGAGATTAAGGACCTTGCTTAAGGTAATAGAAGGTTTAAATCACAATGCCCCATAAGCCACCTCATGCATTTAGCAACAAATTCCACCACAGTACCTCCTCAGCTGCGGGCTTAGAGGAGCTTCTGCAGGGCAAAAGTACTTTTACAAACCACCAAGCGTTCTGGGAAAGTGAGAAACGGGTATAGCCCACACCCAAGAACCCAAAATGAGGTTCTTAAGGCGAGAAAGACCCCCGGTGAGGAGGGTTCGTTTAGGGAAGGCCCTACCAATTCCAGAACTCACTTTGTGCTTAGATTACTTCCTAGGAATCCCTTCTCTTCTTACTGTGTGACCCTGGGCAAGTTGGCTCACCTCTCTGAGCCTCCGTTTTCTCATTAGTAAAATGGGGACAAGGATATCACCTCTCGGGTTTGTGGTAAGGATGAAAGTCCATTACATGGGTAACGAGCGGGGCTTGGCGTGTGGGACCGCTGAATTGGTAGTAATGGGTGCTTTGCCCGTGTCGCCATCAAACCGAGGCGCCGAGGCCTAATGGACCCATCGCTCCGTCCGGCGGCTGGCGCGGGTCGGAGAGCCGTTGCTGTACGACGAGGTTGCCACACCCGGCTGCCCCCACCCCGCACTCCCTAGCCGTGGCCCGACGGAGTCACCTGCACGCTAGGCCCTTCCTTCCTCCCAGCTTGCCCGCCGTCAGAGCTCGGCCCGCCCTCACTTCCCTCCGCCCCCATCCGCCCGCCCCGACTGCCCCAGCTCACCCGTCCCGTCGCGGCAGGCCCCGCCCCCGGGCCCGTCCCGCGCTCCTATTGGCCCACTCGAGGCCCCCGCCACTGTTTGTCTCGGCTTCCCTGCCGCCCATTGGCCCGCCCGGGTCCTCCCAGGAAGTTTGAAAAAAAAAAAAGTTTTATGGGCGGATGGAAGGGGCCGGGGCAGCGCCAGGGAAGGGAAGGGCCGGACGAGCGGCAGCGGCCGGCCGAGAGGGGCGGCGGCGGCGGCGGCGGCGGCGGGATTCCCGCGCCGCTGAGCCCGGCCCGAGAGCCCTTTCCACCTTCCTGCCTCCTGCTCTCGCCGCCCCGGGGTGCCGCCATGACGGTGAGTGCCTCCCCGGGGGGCAGCCCCTCTGCGCCCCAGGTCCAGATGAGAGCAACGGCCAGAGCCAGAGCCGAGCCGCTCCCCTCCTGGGCAGCCCCCTCCTCACTTCTCGGAAGCGAGAGGAGGTCTCGGCCGGAAGACAGGGCGACCCCGGCGGCACGGGCCGGTCGTCCTGCCTCACGATCCCCCGGCCTCCGCCTCACCTTTCTGGGCCAGAAGCCCGGGCAACCCCCGAGAAGATGGGAACTCTCGTTCCCAGGCACCACCCCTTCACTTTTGCGGGACCAATCACGGACAGATTCCGGGTGGCCTTTTCCCTTCTCCCTTCCAGCTCCCCCCCTTAGTGAAAACCTGATCTGATACTCCTAAGCTGCCAGATCCGTAGGGTCTCTCAGGGTTCTGGGCCACGGGAGGAGCGGAGATGGGCCTGGCCTGGATCTGGGTCTCGCCGGGGCCTGGAGAGAGGCGCTCCCTGGTTCGGATGGGTCGCGCTGATGTGGGCCTGGGAAGGCTGTACGCCTGTGTGGGCGCTGGCCGGAGGTTGGGTGGGTGAGAAGGGGCCGCCTCGTCCCATCCTGATCAGAGCCCGTCCTGGGACTTCTGAAGCAGCAGGATACCACGTTCTCCCGGGCTTGCCACTTCGGGCTTGCCACTTCGCAGCGGCGATGGGACCTTGGGTGGGGCAGGCCCGCTCTTGAGGGTGGGGAACACGATGGCACGGATTTGTCTTTCTCTTGAGGATGAGCCCTACCCAAGCTCTCTCAATACATGCGCCTTATTTATCATATTGCACCTCATAGCTGAGTTCACCATTACCCCCATTTTACAGTCGGATAAACTGAGGCTTGGGGAGGGGCGTTGGTGAGTTGCCAGAGGTTGCCCTGAGTGTAAGGGAAGGAGTAGCCCTTTTCCACGTCACTCTGGCCCCTTGACTGTGATGTTCTGGAAGAGAGGGGCAGGACTGCTTTTGGTTTCTGGCAAGTGCCTTAGGGAGGCTCTGACAGCCTGATGAGGAGGGTGGGGAGAGTTGAGCAGGGTGCTGTATGCAGGGGCCCTGCCCCTGTGAGTGTGATGACCTGGTCACTGCCTGGACTTCCTCAGGCTCTGCACATCCTGCCACCTCTCTGCTGGCCCTTCCTGTTGTCAGCAGCCGCCCCTTCCCTGTCAGGGAGGAGTAGAGAGGGATGTGGGGGGGAGGAGCTGAGTCAGTGTCTTGGCTGCCCGCCCCCCCACCCCCCAGCAGGCTAGTGGGGGGTGGTTTCATTGCTGACTGGGTACCTGCCAGGCCCTGAACTGGGTGCTTTCACATTACCACATTGGAACCCTGAAGGTTGATGGTAACTCCCCATCTAACAGATGAGGACACTGAGGTGTAGAGAGGTGAAGTTACAGGTGACACAGCTGGGCCCTGGCCGAGCCAGAGTTTGTAACCAGGTCTGTCCCAGTCTTCTCTCAGGATGAGATAAGAAATGTACACAGTTGCCTTTCCTGGGGAAGCATACACTGAACAAGGGTAAGGCTGCTAGAAGCAGCATGTGGAGGAAGATAGCACATCTCTGCTGATGGGAGGGGGCTTCCCGAGGGAGATGTCCTCCTGTGACTGTAGGACTTGGTCAGGTGGAGATGGACTGGGGGAGGAGGGACAGTGTGGACAAAGGCTGGTGGCCATATTTGGGGAATTAAATGGTGAAAACATAGAAAAGGGACTTGGGAAGGAGGGCCTCAAAGGCCAGGAAGAGCAGCTTGGGCTTTGGTCAGGGGCACTGGGGAGCCATGAGAGGTTTCGGAGCGGACGGGAGGCTCACAATCACCTTTGACAGTGTTTACTGGATTCATCCTGGCCGCTTTCAGACCTGAGCCTGCTCCAGGCCGGTGTCCTTCCTGTTTCTTCTTCATACCCTTTTCCTCTCTCCTGGCCCCATCTCCCCGACCTCAGGAATCTGAACGAGCAAGTGGCAAAGGTGCTGTGACTGGGTAAATGCTTAGAGGCTTCAGGAAGCCAGGCCTGGAGTCAGGATCTGCTCCACCTCCTTTTGTGCTAGCCGGGTGCAGCCTTGCCCCTGGAGCTTCATTCCCCAGCTGCTACCTGGCATCAAATTATATACCTCTTCACTTGTTTATTGTCTGTTTCTGTCCTGAGTTTTCACCAGGGCAGGGGCCACATCTCTTGTTCACAGCTGATTTCCTGGTGTAGAACAGGGGCCTGGTTCCAAAAGAAAAAAAAAAAAAGAAAGAGAAAAAAAAAAAGAAGAAAGAAAGAAAGAAATTTTTATGAATGTTCCCTGAGTCCTCGGGTCTTGGGGCATGAACTCCCTGACTGAGTTGCTTCTAGTCTAGCCTGCGAGGGATAAGTAAATGCAATCACAGATGCAGCAGAGGCCGTGGGAGGTCGCCTGGTGTGGTGCGTGGCGTGTACTGGGAAAGGGGCCTCTGCCGTGGCAATTACGCCGGGTCTTAAGGCATGAGAAGGGGTTTGCCTGGTCGAAGGAGGAGGAGGCGGCTGCCTGGTATTTCAAGCAGAGGACACAGGCATGTGTGGAGGGCCCTACTAGTCCTGATGTGTTGGGCATCAGAGAGGATGTGTGATGACATAAACATCGGGCCCCCTAAGCAGTGGGGAGTCCAGGGTGAGGCTTTTGTGCCATCCTAAGGCAGCTGGACCTTGTTCTGCAGCCGTCTGGAGCCATCCCTGGAGGTTTTAAGCGGCTTGTGACATTCGGCCTTTTGGATCGGGTCCCCTGCCAGAGTGTCCTTACAGGAGGCTGTGTCGATGGTCCAGGCCAGCGGGAGGCAGTACTGACCTGTGGCCAAAGGAACGAGGGCCCACTGTGAGGACCTGTCAGTGCTCCGGAAAGGAAAAAGGAGAAAGGGAGCTTCCTGCAGGAGGAGGAACGGTGTCTGGGCCTGAGGAGCCACGGGTGAAGGCGCAGGAGAGGAGATTTATGTTATCAGATCTTTTGGCCCCTGGGGGGGGGTCCCAGGGTAACTTCAGGACCCCTCCTGGCAGCAGGTTTAAAAGCTCCTCTCCCCAAGGTCACTGCACCATCTCGTGCTTGATGCGGCTCGTGTGCGGCATGTGTGTGGTGTGTGCGCTGGCGTCTCCATGTGTGGCCCATTCAGTTCTCTCACGGAACCGGGGGGAGGGCAGGGCCCCGCTATCAATAGCCACATCAGGCAGCTGGGCTCAGGGAGGGCATGTGACTTAGGAAGGTCACCGTGACCCCACTTCCCAGGCAGCCCTCAGGGTCCCAGCCTGTCATTCCTGCCCTTCCTCAGCCTCTGGAAGCCCACAGCTGATCTCCCAGCCCTGGCTCAGCTCAGTCCGATTGGCTGGGTTATCGGCTTGTCCTTTCCGGGGGCTGTCTTCGGGTCAGCACGGTGATGCCAGCTCCGTGGTCCATCCCAGAAGGCCTGGCTTCTCATTCTCAGCACCAGGAGGTGGAGGTGCGGACTGCCTCAGAAGCACAGGAATTTAGATCAGGGAGGTAGAGGAGGGTGGATGTTTATTCAGCACGTTTCCCCTGGGGCCACAGGGGGGTCTCCATCTGCATGTGGACCCAGGTGACCTGGTGGCCCTGAGCGTGGCTACCTGTCTTCAGTCTTAGCTTGGAACCACCCTGAGCGGCTTCCGGCCCACGTGGGGAGCAGGGCGGGGAAGGAGAGAGCAGGCAGCATACGCAGCCTGGGGTTTCCCAGGTCTGGGCAGAGCCTGTGTCCCTTCCCTCAGGCAGGTCTCCGGGCAGGGGCTGCGATGCAGGAGTTGGGCTGCCAGCCTGCCGAGATCCAGGGGCCCTGGTCCCAAGGCCATGGCTGGAGACGGCTCAGGATGTCCAGGCTGCTGGCCCAAGCCCCTCTCAGGTCTCTTCCTCCACCTGAGGAAGAGGAGAATGGGGCTCCCTGACAGAAAGGCGGGTCAGGGGAGGTGGCCAGGTCAGGTGGCTCCGGTTTCCAGGTTTCCAGCCGCCACCACCATCGCCGCCCACCCCACTGAGCCATGCCACCCGCTCCCTCCATGCAACCGGACACCTTGGCCTGGTGAGGCTGTGATGCAGGTGCTGATAGGTGGGCTCAGAGCCATGGCAACAGGTGGCCGCCTCCTCCCTGCCTGCCAGCCTGGCCCGCCAGTGGGCACGAGCTGAACCTCTGCAGGAGGACTGGGACTTAGAGGAGAGAGTGGTCTCCCCAGCAGGCAGGGAGGGTCTGTGGATAGGCCTGGCCAGAGAAAATGCCTGGATGAGCAGTTTTGTCATCTAGGGTTAGGTGGGGGGGACCTAGCTCACAGGCCCCCATGGAACATGCTACAGCTGGGAGCCCCCAGACCCCGGAGCCGTGCCCCCCTGAGCAGCACCCGGCAGGTAGGGCTTGCTGGGACTGAGGTGCCATCTCCCCGGCCCTTCCAGAGATCTAGGGGGGGACCAGGAGGTCTCTGACCTCAGCCTGGGCCTGGGTCCATCTTTCAGGCTCTCCAGGAGATGAGGGAAAGGCAGGGCTGGTTGGACCATGCAAGGGTTAGTGGGTTGGGAATGGGTAGGAGCATTAAGGCATTGTCCTGCTGGGCCGCTTGGGCCTCATCACCGAGAACTGGATGGTTCGCTCAGCCCTGCTGATCTGGCCTGTCCTCTGAGCTCTCTAAGGGTTTCTTTTTACAGTCAGAGATCTCCTGCCCCCTGTCCCACTCTCAGGTGAGGAAGCCGGCTGGTGGGAAGGCAGCTCAGAGGTCTGTGGTGGGTGGCCAGTCACCCAGCCCACCGGATGTTCGGGTGCCGGATGTTCGGGAAAGGGACCAAGGCTGCCTCAGTGGCTGGGGAGCCTGCCTGGATTTAGGGGGCTACCTGGGCCCTCAGCCCTCCCTCCGGGCTTCCCAGGACCTCACTCGGGGGCAGGATGGGCAGCCCGCCTTCCTCCCCAGGCCCCTTTGGTTCTTGCTGGGCCTGACTCATCTGCCCCCTCCTCTCCCCATAGCCCGATCTGCTCAACTTCAAGAAGGGATGGATGTCTATCTTGGATGAGCCTGGAGAGGTAGGAGGGCTGAGGTGGGGGTGGGGGGGGGAGGTGGG
>NW_006780611.1:10743699-10761535 GCF_000442215.2 Lipotes vexillifer | reverse complement strand
GGGGGGGGGAGGTGGGGTTGCTGCAGGGCCCCGGTGGCTGAGCTGCTTCCCTCAGCAGGGGGAAACCCGGCTTTCTAGAGACCCTGGCTTCTGGGTGGGGAGGGTACAGGGTGGGGGCCGGAGTGGGGGCCTTGAGGGTAGGATGTTTCTTGTCCTGTTGGAAAGAAGGCCTTGGGCTGTGGGGTAGGAGGGCAGAGGCTGCTAGTCGTCTCAGCCTCTTGGAGCAGTCTGCAGTCTGTAAAGGTCACCAGGGATGGCGGCCTCCTGGTGCTTCACGCCCTGCACCCCATCCCCTCCTCTCACCAAGAGCCCCTCAGCCCTCCCACCTCTTGATGACCCTGGCTGGGTATCCAGGGGTCTGGGATGGAAGGGTCCACAGAGATCATCCAGCCTGAGACACCTACAGATTCCCAAAGACTCAGCTTTACAGCAGCTCCACCCAGCCCTGGGGGTGGGGCTCAGACCACATTTCTTGAAGTCTCACCAACCTGGGGCCCCATCGGGTGAGTCACAGCTTCCTCTGACCTCCGTGGCCTCATCTGTGAATTGGACATACTGGATAATAATAGTTCTTTCCAGGGTGGATAACAGAGTCACAGAGGGTAAGCATGTAAAGGGTCCCACACAACCTCCAGTGCCTGCTTGGGCCTCAGCTAATAAGCCTTCCCTTTTTCTAACGTGTGCATCTTTACAACCAGAAGGGACAGTAGCCTTTCACCAGCTCTACCCTTCTGGCTGCCAAGCTGAAGCTGGAGCTGGCCTCCTGCCCACCCAGCCTGAGAAGGGACATCTCCCCGCCCAGGTCCTGCATGCGCCCCGTGGCTTGGGTCTGTGTGCAGCCCGCATGCCGGGGAGGGCACGGAGCCAAAAGGAATCTCATTGTGTTTCCTACCCACATGCTTTATTCCCTCTAGCCTACAGCCTTTGTACCCGCTGCCTGCTTGCCAGTCCTCTGGTGGCTGGGCTCCAGGCTCACACAAGGCTGGGAACCCTGCCAGTGACCCTTCCCGGCCTCCCCCACGCAGGGTCTCTGGAGGGCAGAGATTATGGGCTCCACCCAAAACTGGCCGTTACTCATTCTCTTTCACAGGGTTTTGGAATGTCCGAGCTGGAAGGGCCCTGGGAGTTCAGCCAGCCCAACCCCTCGATGCACAGACAGGAGACAGGCCCACAAGGGCTTTAATCTCTTCTGGGCCTAGCAGCACCTTGGGCAAACCCTGGCCTAGAACTCAGGGCACCTGAGGCCCATCCAGCTGCCATCTCAGGCAGTCACAGACTAGGCCTGGAGGGGCCAAAGAGATCAGTTGACACAGAACCCCTGCCCCACTTTACAGAGGGACAGTTGTCCTGAGCAGCAGCTCAGGCCATTCAGAAGAGCAGGGTGGTTCTAAGGCCAGCCTCTTAGAACGATCCCCAACAACCTAGTGCCTGACCCTATGCGAAGTGCCATGAGAGACGTTCCAGGGAGGGTTAGGCATTTCTAACTTCACTAGGAGGCTTAGGGTCTTATTAGCCCTACTTTATAAGTCAGAAAACTGAAGCTCAGGGAGGTCGAGGCACTTGACTAAAGACACACAGCTAGCAAGGCATACAATAGTTGTAACCTTGGTCTGTTGGATGCTCAAATCCTATTTGTTAGGGGAGGCAGTGTGGAAAGAAGTAGAAAGTATCATCCTGGCACATCCTTGAAAACTTAGCGTCTTCCTGAGGAAAGAAAACGAGGTACTTGAAGTAATAAACAAGGGCTTAGTGATGTGTGAGAGCACCAGGAGGACGTGCACCGACCCTGGCAGTGGGTGGACCTCGACTGGCCTTCCAGTGAACGGTCAGAGGTGACCTGAGCTTGGCACTTTCATATCAGGCTGTTCTGATGCCACCACCCCTCTCTTATGTGTCCTGCCAACCTAACCCTGGTTGGAGCAGAGAGAAGCCCACATCATAAATGTCCAGATAATGTATTCACATAGCTGAACACGCATGTAACCAGCACCCAGAGAATACGAGAAACAGAATACGACCAGCACTTGGATGCTTCTCCCTGGGCACCCTTCCAGTCCTGCTCTCTGGTAGACTTGTCTTTGACCACTGGGGCGATCGATCTGGGGTCAGTGTACGGAAAAAGGTTTTTGAAGTTCTGGCCTCCGACTTGCTAGGCAAATGACCTTACACAGGTCACATCCCCTTCCTGGATTGCACTGGGTGGGATTTGCATGTAGGAGCCTTGGTGATCTTGGTGGAAAGTTATCAGGAAGCCTGTGGAAGTGTCAACAAATCAGAGAAGGGCCCTGAGAAAGAAAAGAAGGGTGTGGTTACTGAGGAGAAGCCGACCCATTTCACAGATGTTGTCCCCGCAGAGAGGAAATGGGGGGGCTTACTTCAAATGTGGATTTTGTGACTCGGCACTGTCCCCTGCCCCCCACCCCTCAGCAGAGCAGGTGAGGGTGCCAGGCCCCTGC
Organism: Lipotes vexillifer; assembly: GCF_000442215.2. Lineage (NCBI taxonomy): Eukaryota > Metazoa > Chordata > Mammalia > Artiodactyla > Lipotidae > Lipotes > Lipotes vexillifer. The sequence continues at coordinate 10,759,079 of NW_006780611.1, read as the reverse complement.
TGCAAGCAGAACGGTTGACCTGGCAGCGTCCAGGATGCCCGCGGAATGGTGCGCACACGCGCGCACGCCGGCGTTCCACACCCCCGCACCCCCTCCCTCACCACCATCTCTCCTTCACAGTGGAGGAAGCACTGGTTTGTGCTGACTGATTCGAGCCTCAAGTACTACAGGGACTCCACCGCTGAGGAGGTGAGACGATGAGATGGGAGGGCTCTCTCCCCCATCAGGTGCCGGGGGACACCTGGAAGGGGCTTGGGGGTCCCGGTAGGGTCACTGGAGTCCAGGGACCATCGTGGGCCCTCCTGCTGCAGGCAGATGAGCTGGACGGTGAGATTGATCTGCGCTGCTGCACGGACGTCACCGAGTATGCGGTGCAGCGCAACTATGGCTTCCAGATCCACGTGAGCCTGCGGGCGGCTGGGGGCGGCATGCCTGGAGGGCCCCCCAGAGGAGGTGTCGGGGTGGGGCGTGGCCCACCAGACTGGCTCCTAGCACTCATTTACCTGGAGATCCTGTCCTCAGAGCCGGTCAGAAGCCCTGCTGCCAGCGCTGAGCATTTCTGGGGCGATGCTGGATATCATTGGCAGGGCTATTCAGATGTTGGAGAGATCTTGGAGTTGATGGGGCTCTCCTGAGGCTAGTGGAGGGAAGGTTTTGCATGCTCTGCTCACCTCCAGGCTTAAGACCTTAGATACCCACCTGGGAGGGAAGGGCACCTCTTTGGAGTCCATAGTGGGGAGGGAGCAAGGGGGCTGGCCAGGTGGCAACCTACTTGTGGGGTGGACTTACAGACCAAAGATGCTGTCTATACCTTGTCGGCCATGACCTCGGGCATCCGGAGGAACTGGATCGAGGCTCTGAGGAAGACTGTGCGTCCAACCTCAGCCCCAGATGTCACCAAGTACGTGCTGGGCTGGACCGGGGCCTGGGGGGAGGCACTTACCCCCGCATCCTGAGTGGGTTTCTGGCACTCACCTGAGGGCCCTGTGGCTCTATTTGCTGGGCCTCAGTTTCTCCACCAACAAAATAGGGAGAGGGAGAGGGCAGGGGGTATCCGTGGCCCTCATCCAGAAATACGTTGAGGATTTGAGGTTTGCGTCTTCTCCCTCTCTATCTCCCCACATCCTGAAAAGGTGGGGAGAGGCCTTGGCTCTTTGGAGAAGATGCCAGTGAGTCACAGCCCCATGAGGTGGCTGATTGACTCTGTGCCACAGGGGCTGTGTCTGAGCCTGTGTCAGGGAGAGGGGATGGCTACTTAGTCTGGGTGGGGAGCTCACTCCCTGTGGAGTTCACTGTGGGTAGAGGGGCGGTAGGACCGAGTGACCTGGTGGTAGAGCCCCACACAGGATAAACCCCAGATGCCTGTAGGGGCTGGGACTCTGGCTGCTGGACAGTAGCAACGGAAGCGTGGTATCGAGGGGTGCTGGGTGCGCGTCCACCTGCCTGGCCACACCCTGGCTGGTCAACCTGAGGCCAGTTGCCGTCTGGCCTGAGTTTCATGTTCCTCACCTGTCACACCGAGGTGTGTCATGCGAGGACGTGCATGGAGGCCCCTTGTAAACTCTCAGCTACTGTGCAGCTGGACTGTGATTTAGTATATAGGCTCCGCTGCTACAACAAAGAAACCCCAAACACGGGTTTAAACAAGGGACAGGTTTCTTTCTTGCTCCACAGCAGCCCACAGCCTTGCCTCTGCGCCAGAGCACTGTTCACATTCTCATGGGTCCCAGCCAGGAGCCAGGCCAGGGCACACCTGGTCCTTCAAAACGTGCCACCTCTCTTATGCACTGGGCAGGGTGGAGTCACACGGCCACGTGTAGCCGCAAGGGATGCTTTAGTTTTTGGCCGGGTAAGCACGTACTCAGTATTGCTATGGAAGAAGAGGGGAACTGCCTCGGTCGTTACGGGTCTCCACAGTTTGTGCTCTGTGCACCCACCCAGAGGCCACCGTTCATCTCACCATCAGTGACTCTGGGCATCTCCCCTATTCCACTGTGAGCCTCTTGAACCTAGGGCCTTGTCAAACAGCACACCCTTAATACTAATGCTTCGATCACATTCTCAAAGGGCCTCCTGGTCGCTTTGCACACGTTTGCTCACCTAGTCCCTCCTGTGAGTGGTACTGTTGTCCCATATCACAGATGAGGTAACTGAGGCTCAGAGAGAGAGGCCAGGTACCCTGGACCCTCTGCCGGTAAGTGGCAGAGCTGGGATGGTTCCCAGGGTCTGTTAATGATGAAGCTGTAGCTCTAAGCTGCTTCCTCCACTGGGGTCTGTCCCCTGGCCCCGGGGCACGGGCAGCACTGCAGAAGTGCTTGTTTTGGGACCAAGAGGGCAAGGTCTCACCTGATGTGGCTCTGCTGGCCCCCTAGGCTCTCAGACTGCAATAAGGAGAACACGCTGCACAGCTACGGCACCCCGAAGGGCTCCCTGAAGGCGGGGGAGCAGCGGGCAGGCTCTGAGGTCATCGGCCGGGGCGGCCCCCGGAAGGCGGACGGGCAGCGACAGTCACTGGACTACGTGGAGCTCTCCCCGCTGACTCAGGGCTCCCCGCAGCGGGCCCGCACCCCGGCCCGCGCTCTCGACCGCCCGGCCAAGCAGGAGGAGCTGGAGCGGGACCTGGCCCAGCGTTCCGAGGAGCGACGCAAGTGGTTCCAGGCCACGGATAGCAGGGCCACGGAGACACCGGCCAGTGAGGGTCCGCGCCGGGGCCTGGGCGCCCCCTTGACTGAGGACCAGCAGAACCGGCTCAGTGAGGAGATCGAGAAGAAGTGGCAGGAGCTGGAGAAGTTGCCCCTGCGGGAGAACAAGCGGGTACCTCTCACCGCCCTGCTCAACCAAAGCCGCGGGGAGCGCCGGGGGGCCCCAAGCGACAGCCACGAGGCACTGGAGAGGGAGGTAGGCGGCACTGGCCTCTGGGAGCCTCCTCACCCTACCAACACCCTTCCTATCCCTGCAGTCATTCTGTGGCATTCATCTTGCGTACCTACAGTGATGGGGAGCTCACCCCTGAGCCACTGACACATCTGAGTTCTGTCCTCAGCAGTCACATAGAAGGGAAGAGGAAGAGAAGGGAGAGATCATTTATTGAGTACCTTCTGCATCCCAAGCCTTGTGCTAGGCCCTCTTTACCTACATTGGCTCATGTAATCCTCACAGCAGTCTCATGGTCCCATAGGGTAGACCTCATCACTGTTTCACTGATGGGAAACTGAGGCCCCAAGGCATTTCTCCCCACCTACATAACGTGGGGGTGACCGCGGTGTCCTGCTCCCAGCCCTGTCGAGCCTACTCTGGGCCAGCACTCTCCTGGGTTTCTGACCTGGCCATCCAGCAAACACCTAGAATGTCCCCCTTGCCTGCATCTCCACACGAGGGCCACTTCCTCCCATCAGCTCCATCCCCACTTTCAGGCCCTCACTGACCTCGCCTTCCCGCCCACCCCCCCAATAGGTCCAGTCCCTTCGTGCCCAGCTGGAGGCCTGGCGTCTCCAAGGGGAGGCTCGGCGTCTCCAAGGGGAGGCTCCTCAAGGTGCACCCAAGTCCCAGGAGGACGACCACATCCCCCCAGGCTACATCTCACAGGTAAGGCCAAGAAGCTGTTGTGTTGGGGGTGGGGGCAGGTTTCTGGTTGCCACGTTGTGAGAAAACGGCTAATATTCTGGGAGCCCTTCCTGTGTACCGGAACCCGTGTGAGGCGTTTGACATTCATCATCTCATTTAATCTCCCCAGCGGGTGGACGTGAGCACTGTGCCCATTTTTACAGACAAGGCCACTGAGCTATGAGAGGTTATGTGACTTGCCTGAGGTCAACCTGCCTGCAGATGTCAGAGGTGGGATTTGAGCTCGGGTCAGGCTGACTGCAGAGCCTGTGTGTGAGCCCCCACGTGATCCTCTGTACTTAGACCCCTTCCCCTGCACGTCTGGGGAAGAGGGGGCCTGGTGGAGAGTGGGATTCCTAACGGGCAGGCCCCTGGAAGTCGCTCCCTAAACACAGGGAAATCCTGCCCATGCCTGCCAGGCCGAGGCCCTGCGCAAGGCGGTCTGCGGGACGTGGGCGCCTCCAGTGGCCCTCGGGAGACGCACGGTCTGCCTAGGACAGCGGCTCTCAACCAAGCTGATTTTGTTCCCCTGGGGATATTTGGCCGTGTCCGGAGACACTTTTGATTGTTATGCCTGGGACAATTAGCTCTCCAGAAAAAATACATGTGTGTGTACACACTGACACACTTGTATATGTTTATTGTAAATTTCACTGATATAAAGGATGTTTAGTGTGCAACTTACAAATAAAAAATATGTAATGTTTTTTATTGTGAATTCCATATAGCAAATTGATTTTTCTCAGAATACTTTCATTGATTTTTTCCGAATGCTCGTATCCACAGCTAGCCGACAAACGAGTGTCATTCCAACACGAATGTCGTTTGGCATTTTTGTTTGTGTGAATGAGTAAGACAGCAAGACAAATGTTGAAACTTTACTTGGTCAATGTCATAGCAACTTCTTTGCTGAATTAGAGGGTAGTTTTCTGTTGAGACTATTTGAGAATATTCTTTTAAGAATATTTCTCAGATTTTTCTTCTGTGTACAACGTGATGGTCATAGATAGGGCACGCCGATTTGAAGCATAATCTGTACTGTGAGCATTATTAGCTTTTTCTCATCTCTTGCTTAAATCTGGGCAATCAACAAAACAATAAATCAAGCCCTGATTTGTAACGTTTACCAATCTCCATGGTGTAAATACTCCCGCTATGGCTGATGTCCCTGAACACAGAGTTGGGAAGCCATGTGCCCGCCTTCATAATGACATTTGCACCCTATAGATACAGGAGACGTAAATAACCTCAAAGCATAGCTACTAATAAAATGCAGTGAAATAATTAGGAAGTGATGAATTTTGAGTATCAGCTTTGTTTTTAATGTAACAATTAATTATAAGTTTATATAATTTCTAATAATGGCTATGCTAAATAACCGTGCCACAGAATTCCTAAAAATTTGACAGTCGGCTGCCCCCAGCCAGCACGCCCTTGACTGAAGCAAAAAAGAATGCTGGGATCCCAGGCTCTGGGCAGGGGGACCTTCTAGAAGTTCTGAGGGGGTGTGGGGCTCTCAGGAAGTCTTCCTGGAGCTGTGGGTGGGAGCATGGGCTGCATCAGGAGGTGGAGGGCCAGTGGGTGCCTATCGTGGAGACCCCCACTGCCAAGCTAAGGAGCTGGGATCGCATCCCACACATCTGAGGAGGTTTGGGGTCTGACAGTGACATCGGGAAGGTGGGGTTGGAGTGCAGGGGGCTTGGGAGGGGGTAAGGCCAGCATCAGGAGCTAGGACGATGCCGAAGGAGAGAGGGATGTAGGAGGGCATGTGGAGGGAGGTGAGCTTAAGGCTGGGCCACTGTCCCGAGGAAGGCAGAGGGGAGCGGCTGGGAGCTGGGGCCACCATGCAAAGCCAAGGGCCGTCTGGGGCTGAGTGGTTGATGGAACGTTCAGCTGAAGGGAGACCAGGGCCAAGGGGAGTTGGGGTGTGATGTAGAGGCCTAGCTTGGGGATCACCTGACATGGGGAAGGGGGAAAGGGAGGGCCCAGTGTTGTCAGGGCTCCCTTGAGGCCAGAGGAAGGTGGGGCATCTCTAGACAGGGTGAGGTCCAACACCACCACCACCTGAGGCATCTGGGGACCTCAGAGACCCCCACCCAGAGGGCTTCAGACGTTGCTCTGTGGAGGGTCCATTCTGGGTGGGTTCATTCACAGCCCCCAGTACCAGAGCAGCTCCATCCTTGTCCATTTTACTATTAGAACCTGCATTAGATTCCCTTTGGAAGAAGGTTTCTGTTGCTAAAATGAAGTTTGAAAAGCACTGCTCTGACTTCTCAGCTTACAGATGGGGAAACTGAGGCCCAGAGAGGGGGCGAGACCTTCCAGCTGGCAGCAGACCTGTGTCTGCAGTCCAGGCTTCCTGGTCCCCAGGCGCCCACTGGGCACCCCAAGGCTGTCAGCATTTCGTCCTGCGAGGTTGGGACGGGCAGGAGGAATGGGGGGTGAGAAGGGCATAATGGGGAGACAGCCCAAGACGGGGTGGGGGAGGGGCGCCAGAGGAGAGGAGCCGAGCCATCTGCGTCCCCTCGGGTCCCTGAGGAGGCAGCCGGAGAGTCACTGGACCCTGGAGAGGTGACAGCAGGGGAGGGATTCCCCAGCCTGGTATCAGGCCGAGTGGGCACCCCTCTTCCAGCTTGTGGGGCTTGCCACCACAGGACAGCAGCCGGGGGCCTGGCGCTTCACCCCGCGGGGCTTCAGTGCTTACTGCAGTGGGGGCCACGGGTACTTCTTTATCTACTTTGATCCATGTCAGAGGTGGCGGCCAGCACGTTGGGCCCTCGGGAAGGCAGGTCAGAGGGAGCAGCGCCTGGCCTTCTGGGAGCCCCTCCTCGTGGGCTAGTTCCCACCTCCTGACGTCAGCCTCCAGACGCCCTATTGGCTGCCGGGTCTGCCTGCCTGATCTGGCCCTTTAAGAACAGCAGTCCCATCTCCCATAGTGCTCCGGTCTCTGCAGGTCGGCGATCTCTACAGGTGGACGCTGACTTACCTTAGGGACCCTCCTGAGTTGGTCTCATGGGGTCTGTTTTACAGATGAGGAGATTGAGGCTGAGAGAGGGAAAGGAGCTTGCTCGAGTTCGCTCCGTGGTACAGCCAAGACTAGGACCCAGTCTGTGGAATTCCAGAGCCACGTTCTGTTGCCCTTACTGGGGGCACACACAGAGGACAGGCACAGAGGCTCAGTGGGACAGGTGTCGCTTGCCCACCACTCAGAACACCTGGACCCGGGGGGCCTGACCCTTGCTCTTCCCCCAAACTGGCCCGTGCAGCCCCCAGATGTGGCTGCTGGCGAGGTGGGGGTCAGTCCCCACCGGCCGTGAGGTGCCCTGTGGCATGGCGGAGAATGCAGCCTCTTACTGGCCCTCCGTGCCTCAGCTTCTCCCTTGGCTCTTCCCCTTCCCTTTTTAATGATCTTAAACATTTTAAAATTATATAATGAATTTGTTTACATTTTCAAAAATAATTCAAACAAATCAAAATGTTAGAAACAAACATGTGACTCTCCTTCCCCTGCCTGCTCCCAACCCCAGGGAGCCTTGGTTACCATTTGAGCACATCCATAGAGTTTCCTGTTGCAGCCGTAACAAATTACCACTAACATAAGTGACACAAATTTATCATCTCACAGTTTTGTAGGGTGGAAGTCTAACACGGGTCTCGCCGGGCTAAAATCCAGGCATCCACAGGATCGCATTCCCTTCCATAGGCTCTGGGGAGGATCCGTTTCCTCACCTTTTCCAGCGTCTGGCAGCCGCCTGCATTCCTTGGCCCATGGCCCCTTCCTTCACCTTCAGAACCTGCGAAGGAGAGAGAGTCAAGTCCTTCTCACTTCCCACTGAGCTCCTTCCACAGTCCCTTCTGCCTCTCCCTCTGCTCCCCTGCCTCCTCTTCCACATCCAAGGACCCTGTGATTACTTTGGGCCCAGAGGATAATCTAAAATAATCTCCCTATTTTCAGGTCAGCTGATTAGCAGCCTCTCTTCCCCCTTGGCCATGTAAGGTAACGTATTCGCAGGTTCTGGGAGTAGGACATAGACATCTTTGGGGCACCATTACTTTCCACAGTCTCTTTCCATACCTTTCTCTGTGTTTTTATGTACATGTACTCAGACCTACAGCTCTAAGTGTCTTGTGTCCGTGACTGGGGTCCCACCATGTGTATTGTCAGAAACCAGCTTTCATCACCTAATTTTGGGGACACTTTCTACAGCAGTCCATGTGGGCAGCTCTGTCTTTTAACAGTTGCCTGGGCCCTCTGTAAAGCTCGATCCCATAATTTATTTAAGGGCTTCCCTGTTAGGTATTTATTTAGATTATTTCCAGTTTTCATCTGTTACCAACCTTGCTGCAGGGAATACCCTTGTCCAAGAGGCTTTGTACGTGTATGGCTTTCTGTGGGGTCATTTCTAGGAGTGGACCTGCTAGGTTAAGGGGTCGTTAAAATTAGATGGTGCCACCAAACTGCCCTCCACGCACCCGGTCGCGGCTGACTCTCCCAGCAGTGGGTATTATCAATCATTTAAAAACTTGCCTGTCTTGTCTACACAGCCCCATTCTGCGGTAAGCCATTAATTTCAGCTGACTTACTCAGCACCTGCCACAAGTCAGGCCGTAGCCCAGACCCTGGGGACTCTGAGCTGGATCAAATCTTCCTTCTTTTGGGGGAATTTATGATCTGGCAGAAGCAGAGCCTTTGGAGGCAGGGGAGAGGCTGCCCATAGTCAGAGCTAGGAGGATCTTTAAGCTGGTCTGCTGGCCAAGTGAATTACCCAGGAAGAGAAAGTTGTAAAAGGATGTTCCCGGCAGTGGGAACATGAGCTAAAGCTCAGAGGTGTGAACATGCCATCAACTGGTTGTGCTTTTTTTTTTTTTTTTTTAATAACTATGGGACTTCTTGGTGGGGGAGGGCCAGGGATGAGACCACCAGGGTCAGAAACTGGAGCAGGGACTTGGCTCTGCGGGATGGGGAGGCTCAGAAGGGTTCGAAGCAGGAGAATGACAGGGTGAGGTTTGTGGATGGCAGGGAGCAGGGGCAGATACAAGCCGATGATGCCAGGGTCTTGGGGGAGGTGGTGAAGCCTGGACCAGGGCAGGCCTGCCTCTGAGGCTTCTTGTCACAGGCTGGGAAAGGGCCACCATCCAGGCAATGGGGGCAGCCCCGTGACTGCCTGGCCTCCCACCTGCAGGAGGCGTGCGAGCGCAGCCTGGCGGAGATGGAGTCTTCGCACCAGCAGGTGATGGAGGAGCTGCAGCGGCACCACGAGCGGGAGCTGCAGCGGCTGCAGCAGGAGAAGGAGTGGCTCCTGGCCGAGGAGACAGCGGCCACAGCCTCAGGTGAGGTCCCTGGGCAGGAGCGGCACAGTGGGGCCCAGCTCCATGAGCCTCCAAACAGAGGCTCCTCCTGACCGGATTCGGGAGGCCTGTAAATAAGAGGTGAGGGCCTGAATGCCAAACTTGGGGTGAGAGGTCAGGAGCCCCTAGATCTGGCCTCTAACCCTGCTTGCAAAGAGGAAACTGAGGCAATAAAAGACCCCAACTCACAGACCATGGGTTGTGACTCCTCTCCCTCAGGGGCCTGCGGCCACTGGGAAGCCCCCCTCAAGCCACACACATGCCCTGAGCTCCAACTCCACGCCCAGGCCCGTGCCGTGTGCTGGGGAGAGACCGCTCAGCCATAGGCCCTGCTCTCATAGGAGTGCCGTCTCACTGGGCATGTGGTCTGGACCCTGGGGAGAGCAGGGAAAGGTGTGAGCATTTACCAAGCCCGTTACCCACGTGAGCAACCTTAGTTCTTGCAGTGCCCGAGAGAGTGAACCCATTTCACAGATGAGGTAACTGGGGCTCAGAGAAGTTAGCGACTTGTCCCAGATGGCATAGCTTGGAGGTGGCAGAAGCTGACGTTGGAGCTCAGAGCATTCTGACCGCAAAGCCATTCTTGAACCCTTCGAACCCTTCCCTCTGCTCTCCCAAGTCAGAAACAGGAATGCCCAAGATGCTGGCCAACTCTCCCTCTCTGTCCTCTGTACACCTGCTGTGTGTTCCTGGCATCCTAGACACTTTCATAGGGTTTGCAGTATAATGAAAATGATGAAAGAGGCCACATGATCTGGAACTTAACCACCTGCCAGTGCTTCAAGCACTCAAGCCCAGGGCCCCTCGTCCCAAACCCTGAGGTCAGTGTGTTTTGCATTTTAGAAAGATAACCTGGTATGTATATTAAATATCCTCTCCCAGCAGGGTCTGGGCTTCACCCTGAAATCTAGCACTAAGGTTTTGGCAAATTTTGGAAATTTCTCAAAGTCACACTTAAGTGGGATAATCATGACCACAAATAGCCCTGTGTCCGTTCAGGTTGGGGATTGCCACCAAAAGAGTTATAAAACACTTTCAGTGTTCAGAGCTTTTGGATTTTGGAATTATGGATAAGACTATGAATGAGGGCTTGTTTTTTTGGTTTGTTTGTTTGTTTGTTTTTGCGGTACGCGGGCCTCTCACTGTTGTGGCCTCTCCTGTTGCGGAGCACAGGCTCCGGATGCACAGGCTCAGCGGCCACGGCTCACGGGGCCAGCCGCTCCGCGGCATGTGGGATCTTCCCAGACTGGGGCAGGAACCCGTGTCCCCTGCATTGGCAGGCGGACTCTCAACCACTGCGCCACCAGGGAAGCCCAGGGCTTGTTTAATCTTCACAACAACCCCGTGTGAGCGTGGAAAGAGACTCCGTTTGGGGGCTCACAGCCTGAAAATAAACCAGTGGGGGCCAGTGTCTGAGTACTGACTCTGTGCCATGCGTTGTCCTGCTTGCCCTACACGTGTCTCCCAACAACCCACGAGAGAAGGTGCTGTTGTCATCCCTGTTTTCCAGATAAGGAATCCGAGGCACAGAGGGGTTAAGGCCCCGCACAAAGTCACACAGGTTTGTACCGACCGCAGAGCCTGCGTTCTTGACCACTAGGCGGGGCCAGCAGATGGACCTTGTTAAAGAACCTTCCAGGCTCTGCAGGGAGGACTGTGTGGGGGCTTACCAAGAAATCACTAGCAACAAGAGGTACCAGTGGTCAGACATTGAGGTGTCTCCCCAGCAGGGTCCATCAGACAGGCACTGTCATCCTCCCTTGATAGACAGGCTCAGAGAGGTTGAGCACCTTACCCAAAGCCGCTCAGTCCATGACACAGCCCGGCCCAGTGCTCTTTGCATTACCACTCTCTGCTCCTGTCTCCATATGGAGTCCCGGAGGAAGTGGAGCTTTTTGCTGCTCACCCCTCCCCAATCTCCCTTCCACCTCTCTGCCCTGCTTCCAGCCATCGAAGCCATGAAGAAGGCATACCAGGAGGAGCTGAGCCGGGAGCTGAGCAAGACACAGAGTCTCCCACAGGGCCCGGATGGCCTCCAGAAACAGCACCAGTAAGATGGCAGTTGGGCCCTGCGGTCTGGGGACAGGGGCTCCCTCTGAGCCAGATGCCCAGCTGTCCACCCCGCTGATTATGAGTGGGGGACCTGTGCTAAGACCCCTGGCAGAGGGCATGTCAGTTTGCCCCCAGCTGAGACGCCTGCTCCGGTCACATGGCACCAGGAACAGAAGCAGCGGGACCTCAGCCAGACCCCCACGCCAGTGCACACGGCAGTTCTCAGGCCCCTTCTTGTCTAGCCAGTCTCAGTCTCCACCCTTCTCTTCCCCTCTTTAGCGTCTCCCTAGAGCTGGGCTACAGTATCAGCCAGTAGGTGCCCCTCTGCCGCGGAATGTTCGGGCTGTGGAGGCTTTAGCGATGGGCTTCTCCGACCCATCCCCTCATAGAGGAGGCGCCCGCAGCCCAGAGAGGCTGTCACCAGTTCACAGCACCACAGCTGGCTGAAGGCAAAACTAGGGCGGGAACAAGGAGCCCTAAGCTGCTTTGAGTCTATGTGACCTGACCCAGCTTGGCAGAGGGCGAGAGAGCCCGGGCCATCCTTCCCCTCCTCTGCCCTGGGCAGGTCAGATCTGGAGGCACTGAAGCGGGAGCTGCAGGTGCTGTCAGAGCAGTACTCGCAGAAGTGCCTGGAGATTGGGGCCCTGACGCGGCAGGCGGAGGAGCGTGAGCACACGCTGCGGCGCTGCCAGCAGGAGGGCCAGGAGCTGCTGCGCCACAACCAGGTGGGCCTGGCCCCGCTGGGGAGGGGGTGGGGCGCGGGCATCCCGGCGCCCCTGCACTGACCATCCCACCCCTCCCAGGAGCTGCACGCCCGCCTGTCCGAGGAGATTGACCGGCTGCGAAGCTTCATCGCCTCGCAGGGCACCGGCAACGGCCGCGGACGCAGCAGCGAGCGGAGCGCCTGTGAGCTGGAGGTGCGCCACCCCTCGTGCCAGGCCACCCAGCTGGTTCTTGGGGCCTGGGTGTGGGGAGTGTATCCAGACAGGTTGGGTCTCCCTGTAGCCGGGAGAGGACGGGGCAGCTAGGAAGGATGCCTGCTGTGCACCCAGCACTGCTGGGCTGACTGGGTGAAAGCCCTCCCGTGGTGGGTCCTGCCACCCACCTGCTGTGTGACCATGGCAAGTCACCTCACCTTTCTGAGCCCCAGTGGCTCATCTATAAAATGGAGCTAGCACCTCCCTTACTGGGAGAAGCCGGAGTGAAAAAGTGTGTATGTGATCCCAGGGCCACCCTAGCCTTTTGTTGTATTTAACAAAAATTTATATACAGCTTTACTCTGTGGCTGGCACTTCTGTAAGCCTTTATATCTGCTAATTCATTGAAGCTTCCTAACAGTCCTATGAGAAAGATGCCATTACTGTTCCCATTTTATAGGTGAGGAAACTGAGACACAGGGAGATCAAGTATCTTGCCCAGGGCCACATGGCTAGTCAGTATGGGAGCTGGGATTTGAACCAGGCAACCTGGCTCCAGAGTCTAAGCTTTTAAGCCTCCTTTGTCCTGGCTGAACCTGTCTCCTCCTTGGTCAGGTCAGGGTAGCAGTACCTGCTCATCAGGGTTTGGGGAGGGCTTAATGAGGAAGCCCAGCCCACTCTGGTTCACCCCAGGGCCACACTATGGCTTCTTTTCGTGCTCTTTGCCCTGAAGTGGAGGGCCTGGTGCTGTGTTGAGGCCATAGCAGAGGTGACCATAAGCTACCCACTCACATTGTATGGACAGGGTGAGAGAGCAAGGAGAAATCGGAGAGGACTTCCTGGAGGAGTCTGCTCCTGGGGACATGGGTCTTGGTGCAGGTTGGGAGCTGCATTCTAGGGGCCTGAGGCAGAGAGAAGCCATGCTTCAGGGGTGCGGTGAGCCAGGGTAGCTCTGGCCTCTGGCCCTGCATCAGCCTGGCACCTGTGACCCCAGGTGCTGCTGCGAGTGAAGGAGAATGAGCTGCAGTACCTGAAGAAGGAGGTGCAGTGCCTCCGGGATGAGCTCCAGATGATGCAGAAGGTGAGTCCCAGCCGGCCAAGGCAGGGCGTCAGCGGGGTGGGGAGCCCCTGGATCCAGCTGTGCCCCATCTTGTGAGCACCTGCTCTGTGCCGGCCACTCCTGGCCTCATCAGGCTCTCCCCGTGCCTCCCCCACGTAGGTGTCACTATTCCCATTTACAGACAATAAACTGAGGCTAAGAAAGGTAAGTGACTTGCTCAAGGCCACATTTGCTTTTATTTAGTCAGAAAATATTTATTGAGCACCCTCTATGTGCCCAGCACTGTGCTGGGTGCTGGGTGACAGCCGTGGACAAGACCAAAACCCCTGCACGTGTGGAACGTGCATTGCAGTGAGGGATAAGCCATGTTGCTGGGAGTTGGGGGACCAGGATTCGGGGCCCAGTCTGGCCCACCCTTGGTGCCATGTCCCTTTGTCTTTTTTTTTCTTTTTTTTTTGCGGTACGCGGGCCTCTCACTGTTGTGGCCTCTCCCACTGCGGAGCACAGGCTCCGGACGTGCAGGCTCAGCGGCCATGGCTCACGGGCCCAGCCGCTCCGTGGCATGTGGGATCTTCCCAGATGGGGGCACAAACCCGTGTCCCCTGCATCGGCAGGCGGACTCGCAACCACTGCGCCACCAGGGAAGCCCATCCCTTTGTCTTTGACACCCGCTGCATGTTGGTGGCTCTGAAGTGTGTGTGAGCCAGACTCATGGAAGGGGCCCAAGCACTGGGCCAGGCTGACCTGGTTCTCCCAGCCACTCACTGCTGTGTGGTCTCGGACAAAAGCTTCACCTCCCTGAGCCTCAGCTCTCATCTTGAATGGGATGAAAATGACGCTGAAACCTGTGTCACTGGGTGGAGCCGGGGGCCATCTAGGGGGGCCACCTGGAGGGCGAGGCCATGGGGGCAGTGGAGGGGCCTGGCTGCTTTGTGCCGGCAGGTGGGCAGGGCCAGGAAGGAGGGCTTCGTGCCCTCACAACCCCTCCCCGTCCCCCAGGACAGGCGCTTCACCTCGGGAAAGTACCAGGACGTGTATGTGGAGCTGAACCACATCAAGACGCGGTCGGAGCGGGAGATCGAACAGCTGAAAGAGCACCTGCGCCTCGCCATGGCTGCCCTGCAGGAGAAGGAGGCCGTGCGCAACAGCCTGGCCGAGTAGAGGTGGGCGCCCCGGGCTGGGCGGGGGTGAGGCCCCGCGGGGCCTGGAGATGTGAGCTGAGGCTCATCCACACCTGACTCCCCCTGCCATCTGGGCCAGGGCACTTCCTTCTCCTAGCCTCCGTATCCCTTTCTGTAAATGGGGACAGTGACACCAGCGACTCGGGGTTGTCGTGGGGACCTGTCAGACTCAGCCAGAGGCTGCTTTGTAAACTTGAGCATATTTCTTCAGAGGTGGGCCAGTGAGTTCAGGGTCTGATTTTCGCCCTGTCCCCGCCATGTGGCAGCGGGTGCTTCTTAACACAGAGCCACAGCCACAGCCCGAGCAGTCCACACCCCTCCTCAGGGCTGGCAGTGCCCTAACTGATCTGCCTGGGCTTGGGTGGCAAATCCGGTGTGGCCACCCCCTCATCAGACCCAGCAGCACAGCGCGCATCACTAATCACCCACAGCGTTCCTTCCTCCGTGCTGCACACCCCGGACATCACTGGAGGCCGTGCTCTGTCCTGCTTCTTCTCACGGTCATCCCCGACTTGGCAGGGTGTGAAACATTTTTATGATGCCTTTTCCTACTGCCCTGTCTACCTGGAGCTTCCTCTTTCTAACACGTCCTTGGGGACTTCCTAAGGCACTCGGGAGAGGCCACCCTGTGGGCCAGGCTTGGGGAAAAGCCCGGAGGAGAGGATCTGGCCCAGCCTTTGGGGCCGAGAGGCATTGGAAGGACCTGCCAGCCACCCTTGCCTGGCCTAAGCCAGACTCCCACACTCTTCTTTTTTTTATTGAAATGTAGTTGATTTACAATGTTGTGTCAGTTTCTGGTGTACAGCAAAGTGATGCAGTTATATACAGAAATACATACATTCTTTTTCATTATATTTTATTACAAGATATTGAATATAGTTCCCTGTGCTATACAGTAGGACCTTGTTGTTTATCTATTTTATATATAGCAGTGTGTATCTGCTGATCCCAAACTCCTAATTTATCCCTCCCCCGACCCCTGCTTTCCACTTTGGTAACCATAAGTTTGTTTTCTGGGTCTCTGTTTCTGTTTTGTAAATAAGTTCATTTGTATCATTTTTTTTTTAAGATTCCACGTATAAATGACATCATAAGATATTTGCCTCTCTCTGTCTGACTTACTCCACTTAGTACGATAATCTCTAGGTCCATCCATGTTGCTGCAAATGGCATTATTTCATTCTTTTTTATGGCTGAGTTATATTCCACTGTATATAT
>NW_006780611.1:10724696-10743599 GCF_000442215.2 Lipotes vexillifer | reverse complement strand
TACTTTATCCATTCATCTGTCAGTGGATACTTAGGTTGCTTCTGTGTCTTGGCAATTGTAAATAGTGCTGCTATGAGCACTGGGGTGCGTGTATCTTTTCTAATTAGTAGACTCCTCCACTCTTGTCTTCTAGGTCCTCGTGGTCCAGCCCTGCTGCAGACCCCCAGCCCAAGGGGACCAATCTCCCTCCTTCCCTGCTGGATGGACGTCAGAAGCCAAGCTTTCTCCCCACCCTCTGTGGGCCGCACATGCACTCACACCCACTATACATACACACACACACGCGCGCACACACACACGTCCACACACATACACATACACACGCACACTCTCTGCGTATCTGAGCGCGCCCCTAGCACTGGGTCTTACCTTGCACCTTCTTCAGGATTTTATATGTGAAGAGATTTTTATATAGATTTTTTTTCCTTTTTTTTTTTTTCCCCAAACACTTTATACTTTTAAAAAAGCAATTCCTGGTGGCGTGTGCCTCTAACACTGGCTCCCCCTGTGTCGCCAGACGCCTGCTTGGCTTCTGGGCCCACGGCCTGGCCCGGGGTCTAGCGGAGGCCCAGCAGCAGCTATGGCAGGGCTGACTCTGCTGGGAGAGGCCGGGAGCCAGCCACCCTCTTTCTACCTTACCTCCCACTAACTGCTTCCTGCCTGGGGGGCCCACTCCCTGGGACTCTGGATGGAGGGACAGATGGACAAAGGGAGCCAGCAGCTGTCCCCATGGCCCCACCCCCTCCTCTGAGGGGTGCTGGGCATGGATCTGCGGGGACCACCCCGTGCAGGCGTTTCTCTCCTGCTCTGTGAGCCTTAACTTAATAAAATGTTCCGGCAGCTCTGGTGTCCTGGGTGGCTGGGCAGGGAGGGTAATGGAGGTTGGGGTTTCTTAAAGTGGCTTCACCACCCGCCCCCGCCAGCGCTCCACCCTTCCTGAAGGGGCAGCATGTGGGCTTCTGAGGGTGGGGTTGAGGATCTGGTTCCTCCACCAGGCTTTGCAGCTCCACGTGGGGTTTGCAGACCAGCAGGGACAGCAGTGACACCAGGGAGCTTTTTCGAAACACCAAGTCCAGACCCCGCCCTGACCTACTGAGTCAGGATCTGCACTTTAACAAGGCCCCTCAGTCTGAGAAGCCCGGGAGTGGGCGCTGGGCCCAGCCTTGGAGGGAGGACTGGAGCTGAGGCTTTGCCGGTGATTGACCTTGGGCAAGCCACGCCCCTCTCTAAGAGCCTTAATCTGCTTCTCCATCAAATGGGTACCTTTCAGCCCCAGTCCTATACTGAGGCTGTGCCCAGGGGGCTTGTCCAGCCCTGGCAGGGTTGGGGGCAGGAGCGGTGGACGAGGCCACCCCAGGCCCATCAGGCCAGGAGGCCTCATCCCTGCTGGCTGGCTGTGCTGATCGTGGCTCCACGTGGGGCTGAGAAGAGGCCCCAGTTCCGAGGTACTGCCAGTCCAGCCTGGGCTCTCCGATTTGCAGGGCTGTGGCGAAGGTGATGAAGATGAGGGGACAACTTGAGCTGGACCCATGTGCTTCCCATCAACCCTCGGGCACCTCCTCTGGGCTGGGCACTGGGTGTATAGAGTTGAACAAGAACTGGCCCTACCCCGCACTGAGGCCACAAAAACAGGTCACATTGGGTTGGGTCCCGGAAGGCTGTGGGAACCCAGAGGAGACCCCCAACCCAGCCCGCAGGTCAGAGAGGGTTTTTGGAGGTGACTTTGGAATATGACTTTTCTAGATGGAAAAATCAGGAAGGGCATTCCAGTTCCAAGGGAGCAGCATGATCAGATGCCCTGTGAACTTCCTGGTACGTTCAGGGAATGACCCGCAGGGGAGTAAGCTTGTGGGCTGTGGGGGAGATGTGCCCCATTCCCTTGCCAGTGATGGGTTTAGGAATGAGCATGGGATGCGTTGCAGTTCCAGCCAGTGAGATGCCAGGGAAAGTCTTGGTTGGGGTGGAGGGCTGGAGGGGGTCATCTGGAAAGGTCTGCCTTGCTCTTAAAAAGGAGCACAAGGAGGGAATCCCCTGGCGATCCAGTGGTGAGGGCTCCACGTTCTTACTGCCGAGGACCTGGGCTCAATCCCTGGTGGGGGAAATAAGTTCCCACAAGCCGCATGGTGCAGCCAAAAGCGGGGTGGGGCACAAGGAAGGGAGGCCTCTTTCTCCCAGCCTTTGGACACTGTTGGATGAAGTCCCCACATTGCCACCATCTTGCCTCATTAATATGCTAAAAATGGCCGAGCAGAAAGAAAGAAGAACCAGGACCCCGAGCCATCAAATCACCCAGGCTTGGCACTGCCCTGCCTCAGGACTTCTTGTCTCGTAAGGAGCATCCCATGGGCAGCCCCAGTATCCAGCCGGTTGAGTCCAGCGCCCTGCCCATCCTCACCACGCTCTGTTGTCTCCCACCAGCACCCCCAGACCTCCCTCGAGTCCATCCTCTGTCTTCATGACTCCCTATGGGACCGTCTTCCTCACCGGCTCCCTCCCACGCCACCCTCTCCTCAGGCAGGGCTGCCTGGACAAATCAAAAACTCTGGCCAACCTATGAACAGGTGCCCCACCTGAACCACTTAAAAACAATGAGAGATCACTTCCATCCCACCCCACTAAAAAATAGCTCAAATTAACAGGACTAATGATACCAAGTGTCTGAAGATACGAAAAACTGGAATTCTCATGAACTGCTGGTGGGAGTGTTCTTGGTACTAGCACTGTGAGGAACTGTTGGCTTTTTTTTTTTTTTTTTTTTTGGCCGCACTGCACACTGTGCGAGATCTTAGAAGTCCCAGCAGTTTCTTGTAGATAAATACGCACCTACCCTGTGACCTAGGATTTCCACTCCTGCGTATACACCCAAGAGAAATGAGTGCTTAGGTTTATAAAATGACTAGTACAAAAATATTCATATCAGCCTTACTCATAGTAACCCAAATCTGGAAACAATACACATGTCTATCAACAGTAGAATGAATAAGTAAATGGTGGCATATTCATACATTAGAATACTATACTGCAATAAAAAAAGAATTATTAGGACTTCCCTGGCGGTTCAGTGGTTAAGACTCCGAGCTCCCACTGCAGGGGACGTGAGTTGGGGAACTAAGATCCTGCATGCTGCATGGCGTGGGCAAAAAAAAATTAAAAAAATTTACCGCTACACGCAACAGCATGATGAGTCTTCTAGACATAACGTTAAGTGAAAGAAGCCAGCCACAAAAAGTCCATTTACAGGAAGTTCAAGAACAAGCAAGACTGTCGCTATGGTGATAGTCATCTGGGCTCCAGGTAGGGTGGGGCACATTGACTAGTGGGAACTTTCTGGGGTGCCAGAAATGTAGCATATCTTGACCTGGGTAGTGGTCACATGTAAAAATTTGTCACTTTGCACACTTAATGATTTGTGCATTTGACTGTGTGAATCACATCTAATTAAAAAAAAGAAAAATCCAGGGTTCCAGCAGGTGCCCAGGTGAGGCTCCTGGGGAAAACCCCAATAACCTGTCACACAGGGAATCTGGCCCAAACTACAAGGTTTGGCTGCTAGGTCTGGCCTCCTCAGACAGCCAAGTATGTGCTACGGGAAGAGCATAGGGTGGGGTATCAGACAACCCCATAGGGGTTCAAACCCCAGCTGCTGCCTCCAGCTGGCTACATGAATCTCACAGAGTCACATCCCTCTCTGCGCTTTATTTTCCCATCTCTTAAATGGAGACGATAATGTCTACCACAGAGAGTTATTCAGGTATTAAATTACCAACTGGTTCAATGATCTATTAGTGTGTAATCAACTGTCGTAAACTTAATGGCTTAGAAAAACAGTTTTTGATTATCACTCCTGGTCCCGTGGATGGACTGGGCTCAACTGGACCATTCTCTTGGTGTCTGTTTTGCAGTTGCACTCAGTGGTGGCTGGGCTGGACGTTCAAGATGGCTTCTTCATTCGTATATCTGGTGCCTCAGCTGGGGTGAAGGTGGCAGCTGGGGGGCCACAGGACAGATCTCTCCCTTTCTCCATGTGGCCGCTTCACGTGGCTAGCTTGGGCTTCCTCACAGCATGGCAGTCTCAGGGCAGTCTGTAGTCCGACTTCTTACATGGCAGTTCACTTCCCTTAGAGAGTTTCAAGGGATGCTGGTGGAATCTACAAGCCTCTTATGACGCAGGCTTGGCAGTGCTGTGGCACTTCTTCCAATCACATTAATCAAAAACAAGTCACTGGGCTTCCCTGGTGGCGCAGTGGTTAAGAATCCGCCTGCCATTGCAGGGGACACGGATTCGAGCCCCGGTCTGGGAAGATCCCACATGCCATGGAGCAACGAAGCCCATGTGCCACAACGACTGAGCCTGCGCTCTAGAGCCCACGAGCCACAACGACTGAGCCCACGTGCCGCACCTACTGAAGCCTGCGCGCCTAGAGTGCAACGAGAAGCCACCGCAATGAGAAGCCCACGCACTGCAACAAAGAGTAGCCCCCGCTGGATGCAACCAGAGGAAACCTACGCGCGGCAACGAAGACCAAATGCAGCCCAAAATAAATAAATAAATAATAATAATAATAAAAAAAGCAAGTCACAGGGCCGGCCCATAGTCAAGGGGAGGGGACAGCCCCTGATCATGGATGCTGGGAGGTGATTCACTGGGAGCTAGCTTTCTTCTCTGCGCTCCGTCTTCTCCACCTAACTCTCCACCTCCTCCTTCTCAGTCTCCTGAGAATTCTCTTCTGTCCCGCCCTCTAATGTTGGGGTTCCCCAGGGTCTGTCCTCAGCTCTCCTGTCTTCTCCTTCTACATGTTTTCCTGTGACAAGCTTGATCTCTGTCTTTGATCTCTTGTCCTTGGCTTTTGTCTGTCTGCAACCCAAGCCTTTCTTGGGAACTCCAGACCTGGGCAGCCTCAGTCTCAAGGCTGCTATCAAGGCCCTGTCTTCCCTCCAACTTGCTCCGCTTCAGTTACTTACAAGAGGCCACAATCAGCACAGAGGATGCAGCAAACCCAGCCTGGGAGGTCAGGGGAGGCTTCTTGGAAGAGGGGGCCCTGGAGCTGAGGAGGAAATAGCTAGACTAAGAGGGTGGAGAGAGTATTCCCGGTCAAATGAACATCACATTCAAAGGCACTAGATGGGAAAGCAAAGCCCATTTGGGGACAGAGCAGCTGGGTTTGGCTGGAGTTTGGAGTGCGTACAGGGATCCAAAATGAGGCCAGAGGAACAGGCCAGAGCTAGAATAGAATTCAATCCACAAGGAGGGTGGGGACCCTGCATCCAAGCTCTAGCTTCATTCTTCTTTTTTAAAAAATATTTATTTATTTATTTGGTTGCGCTGGGTCTTAGTCGCAGCTTGTGGGCTCCTCAGTTGCGGCTCGAGGGCTCCTTAGTTGCCGCTCACCGGCTCCTTAGTTGCGGCATGCGAATTCTTAGTTGTGGCATGCGTGTGGGATCTAGTTCCCTGACCAGGGATCGAACCTGGGCCCTCCTGCATTGGGAGCTCAGAGTCTTAACCACTGCACCGCCAGGGAAGTCCCTCTAGCTTCATTCTTTTTTTGAAAGTTTCCACTTTATTTTTATTTATTTTTTTTGCAGTATGCAGGCCTCTCACTGTTGTGGCCTCTCCCGTTGCGGAGCACAGGCTCCGGACGCGCAGGCTCAGTGGCCATGGCTCACGGGCCCAGCCGCTCCGCGGCATGTGGGATCTTCCTGGACCGGGGCACGAACCCATGTCCCCTGCATCGGCAGGCGGATCCTCAACCACTGCGCCACCAGGGAAGCCCCATCTAGCTTCATTCTTAACCCAGTGGGGAGCCATTGGGGAGTTTTAGGTGGGCGGTGCCCTGGCTCAGGACGGAGGTCTGGGCAAAGACGGGGCTGTGGGCATCATGAGCCCACAGGGGGTTGGTGAAGGCTCTGAGTTGGCCTCAGGGTGGCAAGTAGCAGGGTGGGGGCGGGGCGTTGGAGAGGGGACAGGACCCTAAGGAAGAGCAGTAAGTAGGTTCCCAGCAACCGGAGGGAGCGGATGCTTTGAGAAGGGAGTGGCCGACTGGGGCTGGGAGAAAAGGCCCACTAAGGGCCCACTGAATTTTGTCAGGCCACAGAGGGTGGGGACCCATGAGGGGGACAGAGGCTGTGAGGGGAGGACAGAGAAGTTTTATCACTTCCTTGTCACCTTTACTCTTTACACCTTGTCAGACTTTACTCTGGCTCCTTTTTCTAAGGCCTAGAGCTTCAGTCACCCCAGGCCCACCCCATCCAGGGGCTCTGGGACCATCTCACCCTCAGCTCCAGGGACCTGCAGCTCCTCTGGGAAGGGGGGGCAATGTCACCTCAGAAGGCACTAATGATGCAGACCCTCCCCTCCCCGTCCCACGATGCCTGAGAGAGGCAGGATGAGGAAGGAGTAAGGGCTGAGGTCAGTGGCGGGGGGTAAGGGGACCAAGACAGCCTTCCATCCGTATCCTAGCTCCTAGCTCTGCAAACTTGGGCAAGTTATATAAATTTTCTGTGCCTCAGTTTCCTCATCTGTAAAATGGGAATAGTAGTGCATACCCCGCAGGAGTGTTGTGAAGCTCAAAAATGAGCCAGTACAAATAAAATGCTGAGAAGAGTGCCTGGGACAGAGTAAAATGCAATTAAAATGTTAGTTCTCATTGTGGTGGTTGTTATTGTTATGGGGTGGTGATGAGGATTAAGTGAAATGACAGAAGTAAAATGCATGGCATGGGGCCAAGAATACAGTAAGTATTTCAAAAACAGGAGCTATTATTTTATTATTATTAGTCAGAAGTCAGCTGGCTGTCCCTGCCCCCTGCCATTCCCAGGAGATCTGGTTGAACTTGGTCCAAACCCCGACTCCATGGCCTGTGAGAATCCAGGCCTCTTCCTCCCATTTTGGCAGATTCCCACTTGACACTTTTCAGGGCGTCCTGAGACTTCCCGTCTCTCGGGGTGGTACAAAGCCAGACCCCTTCAGGGGCTCTATGATATATCCTCTGGAAAAGAGTGTCCTATTAGCAAGCTCTCACCAACTTGCCCCTGCGCCGTTTCGACCCCAGCAGGTGGGGGCAGCTGGCAGTCTGGGAGGAGCCCGGCGTGGCCGTGGGGTACTGCCCTCTCCTCCTGGCCACCCCTTTACCACCCTTGGATGCTACTGCCTATCTTTGTCCCCAAGCCCATGCCTCATTCTGCATCTTTCCCAGTCCCCAGCCTCTGATTTTTCCCCTCCCAGCCAATCTGCACACCACCAGTGTGGGTTTTCTAAAACAGGGTTTTCCCTTTGTGAAACCCTGCTCTGACCCCCTGCTGCCCTAGGATCAAGTATTGGCACATGAGCCCCTGCCCCTTCAGGATCCCTGGGCTCTGGGTTTCCACCCCACGAAGGCACCTGCAGCTCCTAAGGGTGCCCAGCCAGCCACTTATCTGTCCTCACCCATCTCCCCCACATTCACCTGCCCACTCCCCGCCCCTCCTCTGGGAGACCCATTAGAGTCAGGACTCAGATCAATCATCACCTGCCACCTCCAAGATCCCCCAGATGGGGCTAGATGCCCGCTCTGGCTTCCACAGCCCTTCTACTTGACATGTTCTCTCCACATGGCTCCCCCAGACTGTGAGCCCCCCAAGCCAGGGACCAGCTCTGATTCACTTCTGCTTCCCCAGGACCCAGCACAGAACACATGGAGTCTCGGTATGATGTATGTTTGTTGATTGACTTACTGACTGACTGACTGACTGGAAGTGAATGACTACCCAGCCAGGCACCCTCAAGACAGGGCACAGCCACAGCCTCAGCCTCACCCTCACTCCCACGCCAAAGGGCAAAGGTCTGGGTCTCCCTGTAAATCAGCCTGGAAGCCCAGCAACCAGCCTGAGGTGCTAGGAGCTAATGGTAGTTTCTGGCACATGAAAGAGCCTAGGCTGTAACTGTGAGTCATCCATGTCATCCCAGCGTCCCATCTGACTTTACAAGCGGACTCTGAGGCCCAGGAAAGGAGGAGCTCACATTGAGGGAGCTCCTGCCGTGAGCAGACTTTTAGACAGTTCTTTGAAGTGCTGAGCCCATTTACAGAGGAGGAAACTGAGGATCAGAGAGGGGACATGACTCACCAAGGTCAGTAATTTAGTGAGTCACCTCATAGCATGTCTGGCTCCAGCGCCCAAATCTTCTTACTCAGGCCACCTGCCCAAACGGAAAGATATCTACCTTTTGTGGAGCACTTACTGTGTGCCAGGTCCTGGAATAGGCATTTGCATTCATTATCTCCTTTAGTCCCCTGAACAGCCCAGTGAGGGAGGTGCGCGGTTACCTCCATTTTATAGGTGGGGGGGCTGGGACTCAGTAACGCCGAGGTCACAGAGCTGGAGTCCAGGTCCGTGGCTCTCATAGCACCAGGGGCTTCCCAAGCTGACCAAGGTCTTCTCATTGGAAACTGCCCAGAGACCAGGTGCCCTGGGTCCCTTCCTTGGGGCATAGGTTTAGGGGGAGGTCTGGGTGCACCTCTGTTGGGCTGACTTGGATGAGTCACCTCCACGCTCCTGCCTCAGTTTCTCTAGTTAAGCAGATCAAGAGCTTCCTCCCAAGGGGGCTAGGAAGGTTGGAGGCCCCTAGAAAGGGCAAGAAGGTGCCTGAATTGTTGCCCCTTCGCCGTCAGGCAGCTCCAGTCTCCCCGCTGTGTCACGAGGGGCGCCAATCACACCTTCTTCTCAAAGCCCCTGAGCTCTTGCACTGTGGATCCCCGCCTGGACCTCCAACCCCACTCCCTGAACTCCCAAACCAGACCCTCCCCAGCTCTGGGCACCCTGGACCCAGTCGGCCACTCTCTCCAAGCTCCCTTGTGGTTCCTGGTTCCTGGTTCAACGAGGTCAGTGGCCATCTCTGTGTCTCCATCTCCCCCATCAGGGCAGGGCATGGAGCCTGCATCCCAAAGATGCTCATTTGGCTTGGCCACCCACTGGCCCGGTGACCTCAGCGGAGGCATCTCTAGCTTCAAGAGGGGGGCAGCTGGCTGCACTGGCCAAGCAGGTGTGAAAGGTGACTCATGGCGGGCACACTTCACCAGCAGTGTGATGTTGCTGCTTTGTTGACGAGGAGCCGAGGCGGTCCTGCCGAGAGACCTTCACCTGGGACCCAGCTGGCGGTGACCCTCAGGACTCCGGCGGATTCTCACGTTCTCCCATTTCCTTAGAAAGACAGGTTTGGAGGTATCTCTGGCCCCACGCCCAGGATCCCCCCATAACCCAGGCCCCAACCTCGGGCATCCTCTCTCCCCTTCACTCGTTCCTCCATTGATCCATTCATTCAAAGTCTGTGCCTGTACGAGAACATTCATGGCCGCATTGGGAGTAGGAAGTGTTTAATAAATTCCCCACCACGTTTTTATAACCTTTTATAACAGTTATAACTTTTTATAACTGCTCCAGGGTCAAGCAGTTATAAAAAGCAGTGAGGACGTTCTTACATGCTGATGCGGAGAGATCTCTAAGATGTGCTGTGAAGTAAACAAAGCAAGGTGCAGATCTGGGTGTGGGGCGTGCCACTATTTATGTAAAAGAAGAGAAATAGGGCTTCCCTGGTGGTGCAGTGGTTAAGAACCCGCCTGCCAATGCAGGGGACACGGGTTGGAGCCCTGGTCCGGGAAGATCCCACATGCCGTGGAGCAACTAAGCCCGTGCGCCACAACTACGGAGCCCACGTGCTGCAACTACCGAAGCCCGTGCACCTAGAGCCTGTGTTCCACAACAAGAGAAGCCACCGCAATGAGAAGCCCTCACACTGCAATGACGAGTAGCCCCCGCTCACCGCAACTAGAGAAACCCCGCGCGCAGCAATGAAGACCCAACGCACCCAAAAATAAATAAAATAGATTTAAAAAATGCAAAAATACAAAAATAAAGAGAGAGAGAGAGAGAGAGAGAGAAATAACAGCAGGTATGGTTGGCGTACGTGCTTAGAGATGCTCAAAACCTCTCGGGAAGGAGTCACACGCGTGCACATGCTCATGCACACGTGTGTGCGCCCACACACATGCATGCACATGCACACACACAGCATGAGAAAACGCAGCGGGAAGGGGGCCCTGGACATGCAAGAACCTGGACCAGCGGTTGCCTCAGGAGTGGGCTGGAGGGTGAGTGACAGGGGTGGAGGGATGCTTATTTCAATGTTAGATGCTTTTCTGAATTGTTTCCCAGGGGTGTGTGATAGCTAATCGCAAATAAATAAAAGCTTAAAAAATAATAAAATTGCCCCAAAGGAACATGGTATGGGAACGACAGAGCTGAAGCCAAGCCCGGGGTTCAATTTCTGGTTCTGCTGCGTACGTGCTCCAATCACCCTCTGAGACCTCGATTGATAAATGGGATTCAGTGAGGTCACGAGGGCACCACTTCCACTCACGCCAGTCACCGTGGCCGTGCCCACCGAATGGCAGCTGTTATCATTGCTGTTAATGTCCCGGTCAGACCTGTTCCAGACACCTGAGTGACACAGATACGAAGGACACACCCTCACCCCGACGGAAGACAGCACCAGGGAGGGCCAATGTTGCAACTGACCCAGCCAGAGGAGCCAGGGCCGCCTGGGGGAAAAGGTGACACCCACAGTGAGTCTCCGGGGATACATAGGTGTCACCAGGAGACAGACAAAGGCGGAGAAGGGCGCTCCAGGCTGGGGGAGCGGGGCAGACACACCTGGAGCCACGCCCCGTAAACAGGATTGTAGACGCGTGCTGTCACGAGCACCTGTGTGCACTCCCGCCCCGTACTGTTCACTCCCACACACACCCCCCTGCTCACAAGTCCAGCCTGCGCAGGTGTCCACACATGCTCCAGGGGCTTGCAGGTGGGCCGAGCGTGGAGGCAGCTTGAGGCTCAGGGGTGCGGGCTGGGGACAGACTGCTGACTACCTGTGTGACCCCAGGCAGGTCACTTAACCTCTCTGGGCCTCAGTTTCCTCACTTCTAACCTGGGGATAATAACAATACTGACCTCGTCAGGATGCGGTAAGGATTAAATGAGGCAGTTCCTGTAGGGTACTGAGAACACTAGTCAATACATATTCACTGTTATGATTTCTAAAACACACTCAATGATACATTAATATCATTACACTGTGTTCATATTTCACAGACTATGTTAATGTTTTACTAAACGCATGCCTAGTGGCATGCATTTATATGTATTTTATGTATGCATACACACAAGCCTGTAGGCACCCACCACACGTCTCATGTACGCCTGCATACTTGTGTGTATGTATGGATACAGCACACTCAAACACACACACCTGTCTGCACACATGCACCCTCTCTACGTGCCCACTTCACCTCTGCCCTCTCCTCCCAAGTTAAATATGCGCACAGGGCAGTGAGGCAGGTGGTCTGAAAGGTTGAACAGCCTTTCAGAGCCCAGCCTAAACAAGGCCAGTCTCCCAGGCCCCAGCTGCCCTGTCAGACCCACTAAGAGTAGACCCAGACTGATGAGAGGCCAGGAACCACATTCCAGAGCCACTGAGTCAGAGGCCACTGCTCTGGATGGAAAAAAGGCTCCAGGGTCATGGCGTGTGTTCTCAGCTTGGGGGCCCCTTGAGGGCCAGCCGCGTCAGTGTCCGTGCACTCAGTGCAGTGCCTGGTGTTGAGCAGAAGCCCCATCTCTTGGCAAGATTTGACTATGTGAACAAATGGTTACCTATTGTATGAAACTGAGAATAGAGTAGTCCTGGGATTGTATATTTCATCTTCGTCTCCCCTCTGAACTGTGAGTTTCACGAAGATGGGGCTCATGTCTGATTTGTCTTTGTTCCCAACACTCAGTTCAGATTCTGGTAAAGACTGGTCATCAGTGAGGTCATCAGACCCAGCGCAGCCAAATAAATAAATTAATAAATTAAAAAAAATAATGCTGCAGTGAACATCCTCATACATTAACATTTGTGTGAATTCCTGGTCAATTCCTTAGGCTAGATTCCTCTAAGTGGACCTCTTCCATGTTTTAAAAGTTCTGGTCTCTCAAACAACCTACATTCAGAAATAAGAGATTCCTCCATTTAAAAAAATTAAGGAAAGCCATACCGAGCTGCCAGTCAAAGCTTTGCATCAGCAGGAGCAAATCCGCTGTTCCCACATTGAATTGACATAAATCTTAGCCAAAAGTAAAGACACAACACATTTGTGAGTCTCTGCCGCCTTATTGTGGGTAAACACATCATTTCCGTCCAGGTGATGAGGTACCAACAATGATGATAACAACTAATGCTTAAACTGTGCTGAGTATGTGTCTGGCGCTCTTCTAAGTGATGTATATGTAATCATATCACATTATAATTGTAATCATATCACATTATAATATATATAATACTATAGATGTTATATATAATATGACATATAATTTGTTATAAACATATTACACATACACATATATATTTATACACATATATATACATTCAGTCTTCATGAAAATTCTATGAGGTAGGTGCCACTATTATCCCCAGTTTACAGGGGGAGGAAATTGAGACACAGAAGGGTCAGCTTGCCCAGAACCTCGTACCTGTAAGTGGTAAAGCTGGGATTTGAACCCAGACAACATGAATCTATGGTGCTTGGACCTCACCACCACACTAGACTTTGTGGACTTCTAGTGGGTCAATGAGGTCCTCCCAACCCTGAGTTTATAGGAGAGAGCACATGAACCCAGAGAGGGTTACCAAACTATTTTAGGTCACACAGCAGTTTCAGGGACTTCTCCCACCCACACTGTCTCCTAAGGTGTGTTTAAACACCTTCAGTGCCCATGGGAAACGTTTCCTGAACCTTTCCAGAGAAGCTGCAGTGACCAGGAATTTATACCCCCTCGTTCCTGGGAGCAGAACTTTGCTCTCCACCCCAGCCAGCACCAAAGCATGTTTTGAGCACTTGCAGGGAGTGATGCCAGCTGTGTCTGGGCCCCAGTTGGGCATGGCCCTCGCCAGAGAGCAGCGGGCCCTCCTCACCATCCTGGGCATACCAGCCTCGGTTCCAGGTTCCTTTAGCCGCCGGTGCTGGGCAGGGTACCAGTTAGGGTATCTGAGAATGTGGTGCATGGAGTAGAAAAATAATATTTACCCGTCTATCTAGCCACTTTCCAGATATAAGAGATTGTGATTCCAATATTTTAGAACTCAACATAAGTGAGAATTCTAATGTGACGACTGAATTCTTAGCTTCCATAATTTCTCTGAATTCTTTGATTCTAGAAGTCTTTGCCCTTCATTCCCAAAAGCTGTGGCCAAGGAAGGCCAGCGCTCCTTCCTCTGGGCAGTCAGGGAGTGGCTGACTAGAAAACATCAAAGTGCTGGGAGGCAGCTGGTTTCGGTCTCTCAGCGGGAAGGGGCCGCGATCTACGCACTTTGCCATCTTTCGGTGGAAACTCTGGCTTTGTTTGTGTGGCGTGTTGCTCCCAAGACGCCCTAGTCCCCCCTGCCCCCACCCCGGGACCCCTTTTATCTCCTCGTCCAGGCGGCTCTTCCTCACGTGAAGGGCCCCGAGGTCTACCTCAGCTGACCATTTCGATAGCAGAGCTCGTGCCCCGAGGTTAGGAAAACAACAGACCCTCCACGTGCCCTGGGCTTCAACAGCGGGGCCTGCACTGAGTGGCAGAAGCAGGGCCTTGGATTTGGGGTGGGGTGATCCCGGCTTCTCCCAGACTCCCACCTCTGGGGGCTTCCATGACCCTCCAGGCTGTGGCTGCCCATCCATCTTTTGCTGGAAAAGACCCAAGCCCTGAGTGTTAGGGAGGATGGACAGGAAAGTCCGGCAAGGAAGTGGTCCCAGAGCAGTGCTAACGGGGAGACTCGGGTAAGATCACAGGCAGAGGGAGACTCCGTCTCCTTGCCACCACCCAGATGTGAGAGCTAAGCTCTGCGACTAGGGTCCTGGTTTGGCCTCATCCTGGTCCTGATGTGGGATGAGGGGTTGAGTAGAAAGGACTGGCTCGGGGGTCTGGAGTGGGGCCGGGGCCAGGGCAGGGCAGGCAGCACACGACGTGAACTGTGTGTGCCCCCCAGACAGGCCTGCAAAGGGTCTCTAGCCCAGAGGTGCTGAGGCAGGCTGGGGGGCACGCAGGACCAGAGCCAAGGTCAGTCTCACCAGGCCGCACATGCTGCCTCTCACTCAGACGCTGGGCTGAGACTGGGCTATGCCTCTGCACTCACTTGGCCTTGAACACTTTTCCTCCAACTTATTCTGTACATTTTTAAACCTACAGAGGAGCTGCAAGAATAGTCCAATGGGGACTTCCCTGGTGGCGCAATGGTTAAAGAATCCACCTGCCAATGCAGGGGACATGGGTTCGAACCCTGGTCTGGGAAGATCCCACATGCCATGCTCTTCCACTGCAGGGGGCACGGGTTCGATCCCTGGTTGGGGAACTAAGATCCTGCGTGCTGCGCAGCCGTGCAGCACAGCAAAAATACATAAATAAAACTTTACAAAAAAAAATAGTCCAATAAATTTCCATGTATCCTTTGCCCAGGCCCACCAACGGTCGTGATTTTGCCACCCTTGCTTTCTCTCTGGTGTTCTCTGTTGACACCTCTGTCTACATATATACAAATCTGTAAGCCAATACTTCTGTCTAAGTACATATATTTTGCTCAGTGATCTGAGTTGCAGACATCATGACACTCTCTCAGCCCTTCAGCATCCATCTCTTAAGTTAAAGGACATTCATCCACAAGACCACAATCTAATGAGCGCATTCCAGAAATGGAAGGCAGGTGCAACGTTATCGAACATACAGCCCACATTCAAGCTTCCTCAACTGTTTCAATAACACCTTTCAGAATTTGTTCTTTTTTTAGATCCAAGGTCCATCCAGGAGCACGTACAACATTTAGTTGGGTCTCTCTTGTCTCCTGTAATCTGGGACGTGTTTCTGCCTTATAGTCTTTCATGACTTTAATATTTTTGGAGGGTCCAGGCCAGTTGTCTTATAACATGTCCCTCGGTTTGAGTTTGTCCAGTTCTTTTCTCATGATTAGATCCAGGTTGAGTTTGAATAATTCAAGGCCTTTGAGTCCTAGTGGCAAACTCTTATCCAAACACGTTGATCTAAGGTCCACTCCTGCGAGCAGGGGAAAGGAGTGGCCGACTCACTCCCAGCACTGTTACCATTTCTAAAAATCTTAGTTGGGAAGTCCCTGGCAGCCCAGTGGTTAAGACTCCGTGCTTTCACTGCCAGGGCCCTGGGTTTGATCCCTGGTCTGGGAACTAAGATCCCGATCCCACAAGCCGTGTGTGCCACGTCCAAAAAAAAAAAAAAAAACCTTAGTTAAACTGAAAGGTGAAAAATATGACATTGCTGTTGTTTAAAGCTGCACATCTTGGCTTACGTATGAGATCAAATTAGCTGGTATTTACTTGTCTATAATTTATGTGTTTACGTACTGTCTCTCACTGTGGTGTTACCATTTTTCTCCTAAGGATTTGTAACACTATTCTATATGCTATGAATACTTACCGTTCATCATATTTACTCTGAAGGGTTTTTTAAAATATTTTTTTGCCCTTTCCTCATATGTATGTTTTTGACATTATGAAGGTTCTTTATTATAAAAGTAAAACATGCTCATGGGACTTCCCTGGTGGTGCAGTTGTTAAGAATCTGCCCACCAATGCAGGCGACATGGGTTCAAGCCCTGGCCCAGGAAGACCACATGCTGCGGAGCAACTAAGCCCATGCACCACAACTACTGAGCCTGCGCTCTAAAGCCTGCGAGCCATGACTATTGAGCCCGTGTGCCACAACTACTGAAGCCCGTGCTCCTAGAGCCCGTACTCCACAACAAGAGAAGCCACTGCAGTGAGAAGCCCGCGCACTGCAACGAAGAGTAGCCCCTGCTCGATGCAACTAGAGAAAAGCCCACGTGCAGCAACAGAGACCCAATGCAGCCAAAAATTAAAAATAAATTAAATAATTAATTTTTAAAAAAAGTGATACATGCTTATTGTTTAAAAAATTAAAACAATATGGAAGTGTAAAATTAAAAAGTAAAAGCCTGCCATGACCCAATTCCACTTCTCAGAGAAAACTGGCAATAATAACGTGGACATATGCACATACATCCGCAGCCCACTTGTCCAGCCTGGAAAACAATCCCCTCATCACAGTGCAGCGTGATTGTTTTTTTAAACCATCTCTCATGCACCCTCATGCATTTATTGGTAAGAAGCCCAGCATCTCCCTCTCGAGGTCTCTTCCAGAATAGTCTGAGATTCCCAGGAGCTCACTCCATCCAAAGGAGGCCAGTCCCACTCCTATAAGGCCCAGCCTGCCTGCTGGTGACTCCGAGGTTACAGCCCTCTCGTTCATACCAGGAGCTCAGTCCTTGCTCCCTCAAGTGGGAATGATGCCAGAATGGGGGGAGGGGAGGGCCCAGCATGGCTTCCAGCCCAAGCCACACATGGTGTCTGTCTGCCTCACAATGTCCATATCCCGTTTCCCACAGAGTGAGTTCCCTCTTTGGGGGCATAGGTGTCCTCTTTGCCATATGACCTTGATCAGGACTGTCCCAGTGGGTCAGATGGCAGCTAATCTTGCTGAGCCGTATAGGGGAGGGCTTGGAGCCCAGATCTCATTCCTCCCAGGGCTCCCCAGGACAGCCACAAATTTGCCCATCTAGTCCCCAGATTAAGGGAGGGGAAGCTTTGAGAGTTGATTAAGAGCATGGAGTCAGACCCCTTTAGACAAGTTCCTTCCTCCTCTGTCAAAGGAAGTGACAATAATAGCAAAAGATCCAAATGCATTAGTACCTATCAATAGAGCACTGACCACAGTGCCGGGCACACAGTAACTGCTCCATAAATGTGAACTATTGTTATCAATATATACCTGGATGGAGCTCCCTAACTTCCCTATTTTATAAAAACATGATCCCCACGCATATTTTTCTCAGCTTGCTTTTCTGAATTGGTATACTGCAGACACATTCCAACTCTGCACTTGCAGCCTCCTCTCCTGCCTGAGAGCCACATGGCCTCCCAAAGGATGGTGCCCATGCAGGAGATTATCTCTAAGAATCAAAACCCTCAGCCTTTGCCTTGGTGATGTCTCTGTTGCTTTAAATCTTAGGAAATTATTTAAAGTTTAGTTCAGCTAGATCAGTTAAAGTTTAACCGTGAAGCTATCACCTGCAGTTTCATTCCTTTGTCATGGAGTGTGTGTTTGTCTTTCTGTCCATCATTTGGCTTTCAACCCACATGAGATTTCGATTATTTTCCTAACTTGGGAGAAGTGGGTGAGAGATCAGCTTCCAAGGCATGAGGTTGTAAAGGATGAGGAGGGACCGGGAGAGCTGCCAGCTAGGGCAGGAAAGGGGAAGGCCCACAAGGAAGGCTCCTGGTGTCAGACTCCATGCCATCACCCTCTCTGGTTCCACCACCGTCCTTGCTTCTGCTCCAGGAGCTCGGGAATCTTTCTGGTTGCTCCCTCACCTCCAACAAGGAACCCTTTAGGGAGTCCTGTGGACTTGTCAACCTAAATATTTCTCACATCTGTCCCTTCTTCCGGCCTCCACTGCCACCTCTTCAGCTCAGTACCTGGCTTGCTGAGACGGCCCGTAATGGTCTCGTCACCCTCATTCTGCCCTTCCCAAATCCATCATCCAAACTGCAGCCTGTGAGAAGCAGTTGTCTCAACCAGGTAAAGCTGAGGCTGCACATATTACACAGGACACTTGGAGAAGGAAAGTCACAGCAACATTGTCTGGAAAGCAAGAGGCTGGAAACAACCTAAATATCCAACGCAAACAGCAGTGTATTAGTTTCCTAAGGCTGCTGAAACAAACTGTCCCAAATTTGGTGGCTTAAAACAGCACAGCTTTATTACCTTACAGTTCTGGAGGTCAGAAGTCCAAAAAGGGTCTCACTGAGCTAAAATCAGGTGTCGTCAGGCGTGTGTTCCTTCTGGAGGCTCTGGGGAGGATCTGGATTTTGCCTTTTCCACCTTCCAGAGGCAGCCTGCATTCCTTGGCTTGTGGGCTCTTTCCATCTCAGAAGCCCACAGTGGTCCACTCTTCCAAAACACCATCTCTCCGGTTCGTACTCTTTTGCCTCCCACTTCTCCCACTTAAGGACCTTTGTGATTACATTGGGCCCCCCTGGATAATCCAGGGTAATCTCTTATCTCAAGGTCAGCAACCTTAACTCCATCTGCAACCATAATCCCTCCTTGCCATGTGACAGAGCATACACACGGGTTCCAGGGATGAGGGCATGGACAGGTCTGGGAGCCATCTATCACAAGTAGCATGGAGAGAAACTGCAGCCTCTTCCTACAGTGGAACATACCACATTCTGAGAGAGGTTCACTGTGAAGCTGGCCTCGCTGAAGCCTTAGGGTCTCTCCCTTGCCCAAGTCCCTTGCAAGGCCCTGAGAGGGATCCTAGCAATATGCGTCAGACAGTTCATCAGTAAAAGTATATTTCTGGATTTCATGATCTTTGTGGTATTTATTAGCTTTTATTTTTTTTTAAAAATATGATTTGTTGTGAGTTCTTTTCTCATTCTAAACATAGACTCACTTTTTACCTAATATTCTATTACTGTATTTTTATTTATTGGCCACACCCATGTGGTTTGTGGGGTCTTAGTTCCCTGACCCGGGCCCTCAGCAGTGAAGGTGTGGAGTCCTAACCATTGGACTACCGAGAAATTCCCTATTATTGCATTTTTTTAAAAAAGGGCTTCAGGGCTTCCCTGGTGGTACAGTGGTTGAGAGTCCACCTGCCGATGCAGGGGAGACGGGTTCGTGCCCCGGTCCGGGAAGATCTCACATTCCGCGGAGCGGCTGGGCCCATGAGCCATGGCCGCTGAGCCTGCGCGTCCAGAGCCTGTGCTCCACAACGGGAGAGGCCACAACAGTGAGAGGCCCGCGTAC
>NW_006780611.1:10680792-10723880 GCF_000442215.2 Lipotes vexillifer | reverse complement strand
GCCCCCGTAAAAGAAAAAAAAAAAAAAAAAAAAAGGACTTCAAAAATTGTATAAATGTTAGGTCCTACAAAACCAGTATGTGCTCTGACCACTGAGCAACAGCTGCTTGTACCAACATGACGACTCTCAAAAATACAGAGTGAAAGAAGCAAGTCACAGAAAAAAATACCCATGATATGCTTCCATTTGTATACAGTCCAAAACCAGGCAAAACTAAGCTATACAGTAGTGTATGGGGTTAAGTTCACAAAGGAAAACTATAAAGAAAAAGGAGAGAATTGTTTTACAGAATTCCAGGATAGAGGTCACGGAGATATGGTTAGGGAGGGGGACACAGGGGGCTTCCGAGGGACTGATGATGATTCTTGTGTTAACTTGAGCAAGGGAAACAGTTGTCTCCGTATTGGTTTTAGAATTGTATTACATTGCATAATCTCTTGCATGGATGATGTATGTCAATTTAAATTTTTATTTTAAAATAACTGGGTTAATTATTTTAAGAAACAAAATTTTAAGCTTAAAATTCTGTAGTGGCTTCTGAGTGCACTCAGAACAAAATCTACACCCCTTGCCGTGGCTTAAAGCCCCACATGCTCCAGGCGGCTCTTCAGTCTAATGGCATCTCCCTCCACACTCCTCATCCTGTCTCCATCCAGCCACACAGCCTCCCCTGGCACTTGATGTACATAAGCCCACCTGTGACCCCCTTCCCAGGCCCCAATTCTCATCCTTATCTGTGCTTGACACAATCACAATTTGTAATGATATCAGTGCTGTCTCCCCAGTGGACTCTGAGCCCTGTGAGACCAAGCTGGGTCTGTTCTGTTCACACCTGGCACTCAGCCAAAGTAGAGGGTCCTTAAATGGGGGAAGAGGGAGGTAGGAGATCTCTCTCCTTGAACTCCAGACTCAGGATTCTTCCATTTACCTGACTTCTCAGCATCTCCACTCACACATCTGGGAGGCATCTCAAACCTAACGCGGGCAGAACTCTCAAACCCTCACTCTTCCCTGTCTCAGTTAATGATAGCTCCATCTTCGCTTGTTCAGGCCCAAATCTGTGGGGTCCTCCTAGGACCTGACCACTTCCCATCCCCTCCACTGCTGCCACCTGGGCCAAACTACCATGATCGCTCACCTGGATTACTGCAACAGCCTCCCAACCCTCTTCTGTCTTTGCCCTCTGCAGCTTCTTTTCCACACAGTAGCCAGAGCTGACTATGATTAACTATTTTTTAAAATAAATTTATTTATTTTTGGCTGCTCTGGGTCTTCGTTGCTGCGCGCGGGCTTTCTCTAGTTGCGGTGAGCGGGGGCTACTCTTCGTTGCGGTGCGCAGGCTTCTCATGGCGATGGCTTCTCTTGTTGCAGAACACGGGCTCTAGGTGTGCGGGCTTCAGTAGTTGCAGCACGTGGGCTCAGTAGTTGTGGCTTGCGGGCTCTAGAGTGCAGGCTCAGTAGCTGTGGTGCACAGCCTTAGTTGCTATGTAGCATGTGGGATCTTCCTGGACCAGGGCTAGACACGGTGTCCCCTGCATTGGCAGGCGGATTCTTAACCACTGCGCCACCAGGGAAGTACTATGATTAACTATTGCCTGGGTCCCACCATGTCCCACCTCTGCTCAAAACTCTCCAATGGCTCCCACCTCACTCAGAGTAAAAGTCAAAGTCCCTACAATGGTCCCCCAAACCCTACATGACCTGTGCCTCCTTTACTTCCCAGACCTTACCTTTTTAAAAACTCATCTCGGGCTTCCCTGGTGGTGCAGTGGTTGAGAGTCCGCCTGCCAATGCAGGGGACACAGGTTCGTGTCCCGGTCCGGGAAGATCCCACATGCTGCAGAGTGGCTGGGCCCGTGAGCCATGGCTGCTGAGCCTGCGCGTCCAGAGCCTGTGCTCCGCAACAGGAGAAGCCACAACAGTGAGAGGCCCGCGTACCACAAAAAAAACAAAAAACAAAAAACAAAAAAAACCTCACCTCTTCCTACTGTCCTCCTTAATTCAGCCACCCTGTACACTCCTGCCATAGGGCCTTTGCACTGGCTGTTCCCTCTGCTTGGAAGATTCTTCCGCCAAGAATAAGAATGGCTCCCTCTCTCACCTCCTTTGAATCTGTTCACATGTCAGCTTCTTCTCTGAAGACTCTACTTAAAATTGCAAACACCCTCCTCTCAGCACTCACCCTCACCCGACTCTAATTTTGTCTTTGCAATTATGGCTTTCCAACATACTATATAACGGGCTTATCTTTTTAAAAAATATTTATTTATTTGGTTGCATCGGGTCTAGGTGCAGCAGGCTGGCTCCTTAGTTGCGGCATGCATGTGGGATCTAGTTCCTGGACCAGGTATCGAACCCGGGCCCCTTGCATTGGGGGTGTAGAGTCTTAACCACTGCACCACCAGGGAAGTCCCTATAATGGACTTCTTTATTTCTTTTATAAGTTTATTTATTTATTTTTGGCTGAGTTGGGTCTTCATTGCTGCACACGGGCTTTCTCTAGCTGCAGCAAGTGGGGGCTACTCTTCATTGTGGTGCGCGGGCTTCTCATTGTGGTGGCTTCTCTTGTTGCGAAGCACAGGCTCTAGGTGCGTGAGCTTCAGTAGTTGTGGCTTGCGGGCTCTAGAGCGCAGGCTCAGTAGTTGTGGCACATAGGCTCAGTAGTTGTGGTGCATGGGCTTAGTTGCTCCGCGGCATGTGGGATCATCCCAGACCAGGGCGCGAACCCGTGTCCCCTGCATTGGCAGGCGGATTCCTAACCACTGCGCCACCAGGAAAGTCCCTGGACTTCTTTATTTAGTCTATTGGTTATCTATCTTCTCCACTGGAATGTCAGCTCCACAAGGGCAGGGATCTCTTGTCTCTTGTTCACAGCCCTATCCCAGTGCCTATCCCAGTGCCTGGCACATATCAAGTGAACACCTTAGAGTTCCAAAGACCAAAATGAATGCATGTCTGCAGTGGGAAAGTCATTGGCTGGGGAGTCTGTCACCTGTCACCCTCCTTCCTCCAGGTTGACCCACCTTGGACAAGTCATTTAGTCATCGTAGACATCGTCTCTGAAAAATGGAGATGTTATATATCACTTGAATGTGCTCAGTAAATGCTGACACATTCACACATGCATATTAGTAAAAACAGGACCCCTGGCATTCTAGTACGATTTACGCTTTTCTATACAGGATTTCATTTCACCCTCACACCAACCCCAGAGGTAGGTAGAGCCCCTTTCTGATAGGTGAAAACACTGAGGGCTCTTTTGACAAGTGAAAAAACAGCAGAGGCCTGGGCCCCTCCCTAAGTGAATGAACGGGCGATGTCTGACCCCCTCCCCACGCCTGGGGCGGCCCGGCAGTTCCGAGGCTCGAGAGGGTCCCAGGAGGGTCTCAGTGCGGGGCTTGCCATCGGGGGACTACATTTCCCAGGAGGAATTGCCCGCAGCTCTGCGGCTCCCGAATTTTTAAAGGGCTCGCGTTAAATGGGGCGGAGGGAGTTCTGCCGTCTGCCGGCCGGTAAACGGCTGTAAGCTGGGTGGGGACCCGAGACCGTCCTGCGAGGGTACGCGGACCGGGCCGGGCCGAAATCAAGAAGCCCCCCGAGCTCTGCAGTGTCAGCGAGGCGAGGTGAGGCCAAGCCAATCTGGAAGCAGCCGGTCCTCTTCGTGCCCACCTCAGCCTCGGACTCTATGCCCAACTCCCGGGGAACCCCTCCCAACACCCCCTTCCCCTCCAGTTCTCCCGAACGGGGGGAGGGGCGGTGAATCTCGTCGCCAGCGGGGAGAAGAGCTGTCCACCGGCGGTAAAAGCCCCCGAGACCCCGAGGCGACCCCTCCCTCCATTTCTGGCTTCAGTTCTGGGAGAGAATTTACAGGTTGCTGGGATGGGCGGGGACTCGGGATGTGAGAGCTACGAAACGAAGCGAAGGCCTGCGGGCGCCGGGAGCCTCGCCTCGCCGTGCGCCCCCCCATCCGTCCTTCCTAGTCCCGTGGCCTCCACAGTAGATGAGGGTGATGGGGGGAGTGATCGCGTTACCTGCCTCCCCAGGCAGGAGGCGCAAAGGATCAAGAAACGGGTGGAGAGCGCTGTGCAAATAAAATTATTTCATCATGGTGCCACTGGACTCGTTCAGTCCTTATTTTTAGACACCCAGGGACCTGGGATGCGGGGATGACATGTCTCTGGGAGCACAGGGTGGAACGACATCTCGGACCTGGGGCTAAGTGGATGCCTATTTTCCCATCTAGATCTTAGTGGGAACCAGAAGAATTGTCTTTGAAAATAACCAAAACAAACCCACCAGAATGGTTTGTTTTCAAATCAGGAAACTTCGGGGTAATTGACAACATCCAAATAAGAAGGTTGACCTTTTAAACTAACCTGGACCTTCCTGGCTTCTCTTCCCCGCCTGCTACACCAAGATAAGCCTGGGAGAAGGCATCCCATACCGATACCGAGTCTCAGGACTCCCCCTCCCCTTTCCCAATCATTTGGATTAATCCATCCCTTGGTGTGTGTGTGTGGGGGGGGGACCCATTAATTTCCCTGGCCTCAGAGACTCCCAAGTCCAGTAGGAGCCCTTCCCCCAACATCTCCCAGTTATGACTAGTCCCCCCATCTAAACCTTCCAACCCTTCCCCTCCCTCTTCCTCAATGGCTGGTGTCTGCAAACAGCTCCGGGACCGTACAGGAGAGCCGCCTTCATAATTTTGACCAGCTATAAACGCCCACTACCAGCGTATTGTTTAAGTGAAGAGTGGCCGCCTCTTTGCTTAGGGAATAAAAGCGGGTTGTTGTGGGAGGAGGCTCAGAGAGCGAGCATCCTAGAATCTCAACCCAGGGCCCCTAACAAGCGGGACCCTGCGGGACCTTGCACGTGAGTAGGACGTCTGTTGCAGACAAGGGGTCCCAGGAACTCTGGGGTCCCATCTGCTGGCCTCTAGACCGCTAAAGCCCCTCTGAGCTCCCAAGGTTCCCTACAGATGGTGGCGCCCCTTGCTTTCCTCATCTATACCTGCCAAGCAGCACGGGAAAAGATGTATACATTTTAACAAAGACATCGCATCTTCCCAGCAAAATGGCGGTGGTCCGGGCCACGACTCCCTGAACAACTCACACTTTCCGAGGATTAGTCAGGACTCAAGCAGCGCGACCCCCTCCTCGACCTCCCCGCTAGAGCCCCATTCTCCCAAGCTCCCAAAGCTCTCAGGGCCTCTTCTCATCCCAGGGGCCCCCAGGACAGTCTTTGGTTAGAGCCTGCGGGGCAGCTCCTTCACCGCCCCCCTCACTGCCTTCAGGGAGCCTTGGGAGGGGGACTGGATCCCCAGGCTGGGCCCTAGGGGTAGGGGCAGCGAGCTCTGTCTCTGACACCCCAAAACTCCTAGGCTGAGGGAGGACTATAAATGAATTCTCAGTTAGGACATATGGAGGATGTGGGGGTTTTTGAGGAGAAGAGGCGGCTCGGAGACCCCTCCTCATTCCTTCAGGGGACCCGGGCAGCATTCGGGGTTCGGTCTCAGGAGAGAACCTCGACGTAGAGGTGAGGGGGCGCGCTGGGGGAGCGAAGACAGAGGAGGGGGAAGGGACAAAGTTTGAAAGTGCCCTTCCAACTCTTCCAGGGAAAGTTTGCTTAGGGGCCCCATGGACAGAGAGAGGGTAGAGGTGCGGGGGGCCCGGTGGCGGGATGACCCCCGAGAGGTGACCGGACCCCGGGGGAGGGACCCCTCCCCCCTGTCCCGGCTCGGCCCGGCTGGGAGTCGC
Source organism: Lipotes vexillifer (assembly GCF_000442215.2). Taxonomy (NCBI): domain Eukaryota; kingdom Metazoa; phylum Chordata; class Mammalia; order Artiodactyla; family Lipotidae; genus Lipotes; species Lipotes vexillifer. Next base: position 10,718,124 of record NW_006780611.1, on the reverse strand, counting down.
CCGGCTCGGGGCCGCGTGTGTTAGTTGGGGCCGCTTTCGGGCCGCTCCGCCGGGCTGGGGGGTCCCGCCACGGGCCGGGAGCGGGGTCCCCGGTAGCCCCAGGGGGGAGCTTTGCTACGGGGTGTTTCCCGCACCTGGGCTCCCCGGCCCCGCAGAGCCAGCCCCCGGCAAAGGGGAAATGTGTCGGCGCGCCAGCGGTCCTTGGCGCCGTTTGGGGCGCGTGGCGGGCGCGGGGGGCGGCGGCCGGGCCGGCGGGACGCCCGGTGGGGGGGCCCAGAGAGCCAGGCAGCGTCCCCGGGCGGCGGCGGGGAGCGGGAAGGCCCGGGCTGGGGGGAAAGGTCGGATTTGCTCAGCGGAAGAAACACAGATGGCGGCGGCGCGGCGCCATTCCGGGCCGGGAGCAGGCAGCCAGCAGCCCTGTCCTCACCGCGGTCCGCCCGCCGCCGCTAAATACCCGGATGCGCCGCCCGAGCGCCAGACGCGGAGCTGGGAAAAGGGAGGCAGAGGAGGCGGAGGCGGAGGCAGACCCGGGCGCCGAGACCGACCGACAGACCGGTGAGGCTGGGCCACGCAGACCCGGCCCAGCGAGTTCCCCCCGCGACCCGAGCAAGGTTCCCGAGAGACGGCCTCGGACTGGCTTGGGAGCCAGAGGCACCAGAGCAGATCCCGAATCAGGCTTTCCTGGGCTTCCGACGAGGGCTGGCCCTTTGGAAGGTGCCTTCTTCGACAGCAGGACCAGGCAGGCCACCATGACCGAGAACTCCACATCCACGCCTGCGGCCAAGCCCAAGCGGGCCAAGGCCTCCAAGAAGTCCACAGACCACCCCAAGTATTCAGACATGATCGTGGCTGCCATCCAGGCGGAGAAGAACCGTGCTGGCTCTTCGCGCCAGTCCATCCAGAAGTACATCAAGAGCCACTACAAGGTGGGTGAGAACGCCGACTCCCAGATCAAGTTGTCCATCAAGCGCTTGGTCACCACTGGGGTCCTCAAACAGACCAAAGGGGTGGGTGCCTCGGGGTCTTTCCGGCTGGCCAAGAGCGACGAGCCCAAGAGGTCAGTGGCCTTCAAGAAGACGAAGAAGGAAGTCAAGAAGGTGGCCACGCCAAAGAAGGCCGCCAAGCCCAAGAAGGCTGCCTCCAAAGCCCCAAGCAAGAAGCCCAAAGCCACCCCAGTCAAGAAGGCCAAGAAGAAGCCGGCTGCCACGCCCAAGAAAACCAAAAAACCCAAGACTGTCAAAGCCAAGCCAGTCAAGGCATCCAAGCCTAAGAAGGCCAAACCAGTGAAGCCCAAAGCCAAGTCCAGTGCCAAGAGGGCCGGCAAGAAGAAGTGACAATGAGGCTTTCCTTGTGGACACTCCTGCCTGTCTCCTATTTTCTGTAAATACTTTTCTCATTTCTTCTCTTGATCCTCATCTGCCCCTTTTCCTTCTGGCTTTATAAAGAGACAGTTTGTATTCCTCAGAAATTAGGGAATAATTCATTTTTCCTTAACCAGTCATGCCAGGACAGCAACAACAAATCTCATCTCTGTAATGATGAGAATGTACTTATATTTTGTTTTGTTGATTTGTTACTAATATGCTTTATGGGTTTGGGGATTTGGGTGGGTTTGTGTGTTTTGTTTAGTTAGATGGCTGGTTCACTCTGAAGGTCAAAGTCGTGGGGAGGGGGAGAATGGGCAAGGCAGCTTCTTGAGGCTAGATGACAGCGAGCCCAGGAATTGTAAGGTTTGTAGGAATACCTATGAGGCCATCGAGTTTTCTTTAAGTTGAGCACTGCTTGTGAGAGTTTCAGAACCTAGGCGCGGAGGAGAGGGGTGGCAGCAGCTGGACGGGCAGAGGAGGGAGGTGGAAAAAATACCCTCTCTAGACTGGCTTCCACCTCCCAGTGGTGAGCAGTGGGGCGTCCAAATCCAGTTTCCTTGTCACTTCTGTTAAGTCTGCCCCAGTGGCCTTCCTATTGTCCTAGAGACGCGGAGGGGTTTGAAGTGACAGCTGGTCTGAGAAACTGTGGTTTCTCTCAGTCAGCTGGAAACTAGCCACTGGAAGTGGCGGGTGGGGGTGGAGGGTGGTCTCTGGCTTCCGAAAGTCTCCTGTTAAACAGGAGTGGAAACTTTGGGGGAAGGGTGGAGAGTCATTCAGCCAAGTGCCTCAGTGTGCCCTGTTGAAACTTGGGTTTTTCCACACAATTGGATTGTATCCTAGGAGGACCTTTTTGCTTTTCCCGTGATTTTTGGTTCCTCCTGTACAAGAGGTGGCTTTGCTTAACAGTCTGGTGGGGCTCCAGCCCTGCCGCCCACCACTTAAAAACCTCTCGATCTCTTTACGTCTGAGTCTTTTATAAGTAGTTGTAGATGGGGGAGGAGGGGAGGGAGGGGAGTGGACAGTAAGACATACTGCAGTCGAGTTTGAATTACTAAGTAGTTGTAGAGAGCTAGGTCTGTGTGATGTGTGTGTATATGTATGTATACATATCTAGGGCTAGTACTTAACGTTTCACACCCGGGAGCTGGGAGAAAAAACCTGTACAGTCGTCTCTCCCTTTTCTTTTTAATAAAATAGAAAAATGCGCAATTGCGTGTCTCCCTCCCCCGCCCTTTTTATTTGTAAACAAGTTATTTGTGCCTGGAAGAATTTGCTGTCTTTGTAATTTTCAAACTTTAAAATAAAATTGAAAAAGAAAAACCTGAGCCATGTGTTTTTCCATACTTCTGAGACTGAAGGAAAATGCGGAGCAATTGGACTGGCGAACAGTGGGGGAAATCGGGGGACGATTTGCACCTGAGAACCGGGGAAGGTTCCAAGAGCTCGACAGAACCCGGGAAACGCTAGGGCTGGAGCGCACGGAATATGCCTCAGCCTGCTTCTAGGTGTCTGCTTCCGGCGTCCAGAGGGCATCCCCTAACCTTCCGAGAGGTGGGTGTGGAGGCAGGGCATGGGAATGGAGTGGGGGGTCTGGTGGGCCCGGCCCTGACTTGCCTTCCAACCCCCGTCGCCTCCCCTCCCCCCACACGGACAGCTCCAGTCTCAACTTACAAATCAATCCACTTTAGTCCTCTGCAGATCCCGCCAGGCCCCGCCCGCCTATCCTGGGGTCCGCCTCCCCTGCCCCGTAGCTGAGCCCCTCTCACTCCTATTGGCTGCCGGAGCCCGGCCCCCGCCACGTGATCAGGCCGCGGCCGCAGTGCGCAAGGCCGGCAGCGGGCAGGCGAGGTGGGCATGATGTGGGCTGGCCGCGTCCTCCGCGCTGTGCTCTCCGGGGACCCCCGCGGCCACCGCGCGCAGTCAGCGCTGGCTCAGCTGCGTGGCATCCTGGAGGAGGAACTGGAAGGCATCCGCGGAGCTGGCACCTGGAAAAGCGAGCGGGTCATCACGTCCCGTCAGGGGCCGCGCATCCACGTGGACGGCATCTCCGGAGGTAACTCCCCCTCCTCGGAATCCTCAGACCTGGCCGGGTGTTCGAGGCCCGTTCTGAGGCTTTCGCTGAAATGCGAGGTCTTGGAGGCAGTGGGCGGGCGGGAGCGCACACGTAGCCGCTGGACCCTTTCCAGTCTATCAGGCAGACTTCGCGCTTCCCACAGTTGACTCTAACCTGGTTAGACCAGTTTCCACGGAGGCAGGTAATTTGCCCTTTGAGCACCTTTCTGGCTTAGAGGGCAGGGCCGGATCGATCCAACCCTATGAAAACGTGAGAAACAAAGAGAGACAGCTGGCTCCCACCGTACCGCTCAAGGAAGCGTGGTAGGAAGGTGGCAACAAGAAACCCCGCATTTCTGGAGCTGCTGCTTTGTTCAGGCTTCTACTAATGGCTTCACGTGGACTCCTGCAAACGTCAGAACGTGGGAATGACTAATCCCGTTTCCAGACGAAGAAGCTGATGCTCAGAGATGTGAAGTGGCTTTGCCTAAAAGCCCCCAGCCAGCTGCAGGCAGAGCTGGGCTTTGGTCTAGGTCATGTTGGAGCTGGAAGGTCAGCTAAATGGCCATAGAGACCAACTTCCTGGTCAAAATCACAGGGAGCAAAAGGGGCTCAAGGGCTGTTGCAGAAGTCTCAGCATGAATTGGCCACCAGGCCTCCCTGGTTTCTGTGTCATCAGTGGTCACTGCCCATCTTGTCTGTGCCAGACCCCAGGTGGGTGCTGGTTACAAACAGTCCCCCCAAACTGCCTTCTGCCAAGGAAATGGGCATGGAATCCTTGGGGCTGTTGTGCTCATTTGAAAAACAGAGGCCCTAGGAATTCTCTACCTTTCCCCAGGGAAGCTTGGAGTAGGGCAAAAAATGGAAAATTAGGAGACCTAGGTTCTCATCGTGTTTTTGCCTCTCCCAAGCTGAGTAAACCCTGCCCTCTTGAAGCCTTAGTTTCCTCCCCGGGTCACCTGTGTTCACTTGGGCTTTATAATTCAAGGGTCAAGGTCTCAGAGGCAGCCCTGCTGGGCATGCAGTTCTGTACCAGGCAGCAAAGTCAACTGTGTAGAGTTTGGGAACCAAGGCAGGCGTCTGACGCAGCCCTCTTCTTTTACCCACGAGGAAACCAAGGCCCAGATGAGGGTTCGCTGGTGGTCTTCAGGGACAGAAGAAGCCAGTGAGGAAGGGCTGGTTCCCCTGGGTGAATGTGATCCAAAGCCAGAGTTTAAACTTCTCATCCTTCAAGGTGTAGCTCTGAGAGTCCTTTTCTAACCCTCCCTCTCCTGTAGCTGTTGGATTTGGTGCTTCCAAGGGGCTCCCAGCTCCCCATCCTGGCCTCTGCCCCAGAACAGACTATACTGTGTGGTTGTTGCCTCCTCAAGGGTTGAATCCAGGTTCGTGTCCTCTCTGAGTCCCTAGGGCCTGGTACTGACACCTTTCCAGGCCCTTCTTGGCCCTGAGCTGCTGTGTCCGTTCCCCCGTCCTCCACCTCAGGAATCCTTAACTTCTGTGCCAACAACTACTTGGGCCTGAGCAGCCACCCCGAGGTCATCCAGGCAGGTCTGCAGGCCCTGGAGGAGTTTGGAGCTGGCCTTAGCTCTGTCCGCTTCATCTGTGGCACCCAGGTACACAGTAGGTGTTGCCCAGGCCGGGGATGGGCGGGGAAGGAAGGGGGGTGGTCCCCAGCGTTGGGTGCTGACTCCAGATGTCTGCTTCTGCCATTAGCAGGGCCAGTTTAGGCAGCTCAGCTCATCCCACTAGAGTTGTCCACTAGAAAGGCTGGGTTCAGGCTTCTGTTTTGCTGTGAAGCCTTGGGCAAGAAACATTCCCTCTCTGAACATCCATTTCCCCACCTGCAAAACAGAGCTCCTTACACCTGTTCCTCTTTGGGAAAGGAAGAAGGGGAGGCAGGGATTGAGATTAAGGTTTCCGGAGCTATTCTGCCTGATCTCAGTTCCCAGCACCATTTGTTGGTTCTGGTACTGTGGGCAAGTGTCTCAACTTCTCTGTGCCTCAGTGCCTTCACTGGTAAAGTGGGGATAATTTTACTTAACAAAATTATCCCAAATTAAAGAGTTAATACATGTAAAAATGCTTAGAACAGTGCCTGGCACATAGTGCTCAATAAATGTTGGTTATTAACTTTATTTTGTAAATGTTACAAAATGAACTTTTATAAACATGAAACTTACAGTGCTTGCTATGAGTCAGGTGCTATTTTAAGAACATTACAAATATTAACTCATTAATGCGTATAATAATCCTAAGTGATAAGTGCTGTTTTTGCTCCTGTTATAGAGGTGAGGACACTGAGTCCCAGAGAAATTAATTGACTTGCCCAGGGCCACACAGCCTGTTGTGGTGGGATTTGAACCCAGATGGCCTAGCTCAAGAGTCAGTGCTTCTGAGTCCTTGTGATTATTATTACTTGTCCTTTCAGAAAGGTGAAGGTGAAATGAATGGAACTCTTGACTCCCATCCAGGGCACTTTAGACTGGACAGCTTTCAAATCTGAGAAATGGAGGCCCAAATGAACCTAGAGTTACTTATGTAATCCTTTTTTTTGCCATTAAGCAACAAAGGCACTCAGTTTGATATCGGGGAGACACATCTTCCTTTGCCATTAGCACCCATAATTCTACCATCAAACCCCCATTATAAAATGGTTCCTCAGTGGGAACCATGTGCCAGACTCTTGTTGGCTCTGGGTGAACCTTGTGGTGCAAAAAGTAGGAGGAGGATCTGTTTGTGGCCTTGTGAGCCTCTGTCCCCAGGACTTGTCCCAAGTGGCCCAGAAGGCATTAACACCTGTTTCACTCACTTCAGAGCATCCACAAGGATCTAGAAGCAAAGATAGCCCGCTTCCACCAGCGGGAGGACGCCATCCTCTATCCCAGCTGTTTTGATGCCAACGCCGGCCTCTTTGAGGTGTGTGAGGCCACAGGTGGGCGTTGGTGAGACCTGCGAGGCTGTGGAAGGCTTGGGAGTGTGCAGTCCAGAGAACTTGGCAGGATGCCAGTGCCATGCCTAGAGGCTCCAGTGTCTATTTTTTATGGAGGTCTAGGTTGGGCCAGTAGGTCTCCAGGAGGAATCCTGGGGCTTACAAGGAGGCCAGCTTCCAGGGCATTTGGAGGATAACCTACTTCAGCTGGAAGGCTGAGGGTGTTGGGGGCCACACATTCACCAAACATGTTCTCATCTCCTTTGGCTAGAGCAAAGCCCCTGATTCAGCCCAGTCCTGGGGCTCTGGGGACCAAGATAGAAGCAGAGGGCTCCTGGCCTCCCTGCCCAGGAGAATGCCCTGGTTGGCAGTGAAATATTGATTAAGGGGGAGTCATAAGGGAGGGAGAACCCCAAGGTGGTTGGGGTGATGGCTCTACTCCTAACTGCCTTCTGCCAGGCTCTGCTGACCCCGGAGGACGCAGTCCTGTCGGATGAGCTGAACCATGCCTCCATCATCGATGGTATCCGTCTGTGCAAGGCCCACAAGTACCGCTACCGCCACCTGGATATGGCCGATCTGGAGGCCAAGCTGCAGGAGGCCCAGGTGGGGCAAGGCCTAGCGGTTCTAGGGGCCAGGACTGGGCTTATCCTCAGCCTTGCTGCTGTCCCCAGCGCCCCCCCCCCCCCCACCCCCACCCGCCGGTGAAGGAAGCGAGGCTTACAGAGGCCAACTCCTCACTCACAGGCAAACAGCCTGAAAGTTCAAAACAACCAAGATTTGAACCCAAATCCTCAGGCCCAAAGCTTTATTCCGTTGCGCAATACTGCCTTGAGTTTTAGTAAGCACCTTATGTGTGGCAGGCCCCTGCTAGGCATAAGGGTGGGATGAGCTTATGGGCAGAACTGGCCACACCCCATCCTGCCCTCTGGGAGTGGAGACTGCGAACATTCTTCCTGCCCAGTGCTGAGTGTGGCTCCAGACTGCCCTGGAAGAGGTGGGTAAAGCTCAGAGAGGCCCCAGTGAAGGAGAGGATGTACCAGCTTCAACATGGTGGTGCTTATGTGCTCACCTCTGTGCTGGGCACTGGGCGAGCTGAGCCTTTAGAGCCCCGAGCAGCACAGAGAGTGAGTGGTTTGGCCCAACTCATGATACTGGCCACCTTCTGTATCTTTCCTGCAGAAGCATCGGCTGCGCCTGGTGGCCACCGATGGGGCCTTTTCCATGGATGGCGACATCGCACCCCTGCAGGAGATCTGTTGCCTTGCCTCTCAATATGGTGCCTTGGTCTTTGTGGACGAATGCCACGCCACTGGCTTCCTGGGAGCCACAGGACGGTGAGAGCACACGGCACCTGAGGCCTTGGGTTGGACTCCAGGGCGGATGGGAAGCTGGGATGCCAGCCCCCAAGCCCAATCCATGATCCTGGGCACTCAGGTGGCCAGTGGTGGCAGTGGCAGCTTCCCTTGCAGGGGCACAGATGAGCTGCTGGGCGTGATGGACCAGGTCACCATCATCAACTCCACGCTGGGGAAGGCTCTGGGCGGAGCATCAGGTGCCTACAGGCTTGTGCCCCTGGGCTCCCCTCATCTACATGCAGGGCCCTGGAAAAGTCTCGGGGAAGGTGGGGAGGGGAGACCTGGGGCTGCAGGGAAGAAGACAGCGGGGACTGTCCTCTCAGGAGGGGCATGGGGTAAAGCTCTGGCTCCTGACCTCTGACTGCCCCCCCCACCCCCACCTCTGTCCTTGTTTTCAGGGGGCTACACTACAGGACCTGGGTCCCTGGTGTCCCTGCTACGGCAGCGTGCCCGGCCCTATCTCTTCTCCAACAGTCTGCCACCTGCTGTCGTCGGCTGTGCCTCCAAGGCCCTGGACCTGCTCATGGAGAGCAACGCTGTCATCCAGTCTATGGCGGCCAAGACCCAGCGGTGCGGTCTTGGGCAGGGTGGGGCCAGCAGGGGCGAGGAAGCTGGTGAGGGCCTGCCCTGCGTGCCTGCGAAGGCCCTAGCTCCCTGCCTATGGGTTCTGCCTCTGCCCACCCCACTTCCCCAGCGGGTTGCGCTGGGACTCGGCTCTCTCAGCCAAGGGCTGCCTGCTTGCCCACCTCCCTCTTCTCTCTGCCTCTTCCTTCCATTTCCTGGCACATTTCTCTGCAAATGCTCCCCATCTGCCTCTCTGGGTCTGCACCTCTGTCTTTGTTGGTCCCTCCTGCAGACTTGGCCACAAACCTTGGGTCACATGCCTATCAGGAGAGGGTATGATTGCTCCACAGCCCCCCAGCTCCCTGTGACACCCAATTTGTGCCCACAGATTCCGCAGTAAGATGGAGGCTGCTGGCTTCACCATCTCGGGAGCCAATCACCCCATCTGCCCTGTGATGTTGGGTGATGCTCGGCTGGCCTCTTGCATGGCGGATGACATGCTGAAGAGAGGTAAAGGGGGCTGGGGCATGAGGAGTGGCTGTGGGTCCTAAAAGAAAAGGAGGGAACCCCTAGACTGTGAATACCCCCCTTCCCCCTGCTCTACTACCCCTCTTAGACCAGCTGTCTGTCCAAGCTTGAAAACCCTAGGCCATGAGGCAGTCCCATGTCTGAGATCTTGGGCAGCTCCCTTCTCTGTGGTCCTCAGAAAAGGAGGAGCTGTATATCATGCCCCAAAAGCCTGTCTGGCTCTGGCGAGCCCCAGGTTGACTCTCTCTACCCTCCCAGGCATCTTTGTCATTGGGTTTAGCTACCCCGTGGTCCCCAAGGGCAAGGCCCGGATCCGGGTCCAGATCTCAGCGGTGCACAGCGAGGAGGACATTGACCGCTGCGTGGAGGCCTTCGTGGAGGTGGGGCGGCTGCACGGGGCACTGCCTTGAGTCCTGGGTAGTGACAAGCAGAGCCATGGTCCCCCTCCTTCCAGAGTGACAGAGAGGGGGGCCTTTGACCAGCCCAGGCCAGAGGCTCTGAACTCTGTCAGTCCTGGGGCCAGGCTGGGGTGAGGCCTGTGCTTGTGGCTGTGAGTGTTAAGTAACAGTGTGGAAATTGGCTGTGGCGTGTTGGTCTGCTTTATTCTCTCGGAGCAGCCCCAGTCCTGTGCTGGTCGAAGAATCAGGCAGGAGCTGGGGTTCTGAGGGCCAGCTCCTGAGGACTGTAATAGATCTCAGAGCTCACCGCCTCCCCCGAATTAAGATGGGACCCAGGCAGCTCGGGTAATAGAGGCTGGAGCCACTGTTTGGCTCAGTTGGATTCTTTCCCGCTGTAGAGGGCAGCTGAGCCCCAGCCCTGCAGGCCCCTTCCTGCGCCACCCACCCGCCTACTCTGCAGCCTTGGTGGACACCTCGTCCTCTGCTCCACGTCCAAAGGATGGCCCTACAGCTGCCCAGATAAGAAGGGGCTGGGCACCCAAACCCATGTTTGGGAGAAGCAAAAGATTCAGCCCCAAAGGAAAGAATGTCGCTATTGGAGAGGCCCCCGATGGTCTGGTCCTCTGTGTTCTAGCCCACTTTGTTCCTGCCTCTGTGGCCTTAGGCAGGCCCCTCCCCCGTGTGTGCCTCAGTTTCCCCCGCTGTACCAAGAGTGGCTGTTATATTGGTATTGGGGCCATTCCATTTCAGTATTCCCGGGGCCTGCTGGCCTGAATATCAGCCGCCAGGGGGCGTAGCGAGCTCAGGCTCTGCTATCGCCCCGCCCCCTCCAGACTTCTGGCCTCGGACTCAGCTGTTGCTACAACCCCGCAGGCAAGGCCCCACCCTGCCTTGCCCCCGACAATGGGTCACTGCTTCCTTGCTGAAGATGACTGTCCCCTTCCCGCAGTCGCAACCCATGGTGCTTCTCTCTCCATTGCCCTCCCCACTCAGCCTTACGGGCACCTGGGGGTAAGGGGTAAAGGATGGGTTCTGAGTCACCGCACCTCCAGCCTCAGCATGGTGTGGGCTTGGGAAGCTCGTAGTTTGCTGGCAATAGGGCAGGGAGGATGAAAAGGCCCTTCTTCATTAACGATGGGACCATGTTTCTGGCGCCCCCCATCCCCAGCCCTCCCTTCAGCCTGGGTGTCTAGGGATGGACAGTCTGGGTGAGCTCTGGCCCCGTCCATCAGGATCTTAATGCTGGGATTCTGAGAATCCTAGCCTGTGATCCCGAGGAGCTTGAGGCTGGGGTCCAGGAGTTCGGGGTGCTAGGGGATACAGCCCCAGGGGAGGGGGCTGCTGTGGCCACATCAGGGGCACAGACAAGCGTAGGGCATCTGGCACCAGGTGCACTCCTACAGCAGCAAGTACACACAGCTTGGTGCCAGCCCCTGGCCCAGCCAGCAGCTTGACGTGCATGGTCTGCTCAAGCTGGCAGGTCATAGTGGGTGGCCATGAGCAGCCACGGGGTGACGAATCGCAGTAGGTGAGGCTGAGATAAGGTGGACCTAAGTGAGGTCCATCAGCCAGTGGCGCACAGCGAGCACCGTTGCGTCCTCTAGTTCCCAGGTGCCGCCGCTGACATTGTGGGGCGGTGGCAGTGCCTCGACACCGTGGGCCGGCTTGTTGCAATAGAGCACCGCATCATCAGCCAGCTTTCGACTCGGCGTGTGGAGCTGTGCTGGCCCAGGTCCACCGCGGCACAGCTCCTCCGCCACCATCCAGAGGGGTCATAGGAGGTGCCAGCAGGTGCAGTGGCAGCGCTGGGCACACATGCTTGGGCTTGGGCACGTACTGGTCATCGCCAGAGGCCAAGACAGGCTATAGGGCCAAGGGCCAGTCGCGGACAAGCTGCACTTACCCTGCAGAGCCTTGGTCTCTGGGTACCACTCTCAGGGCCCACCATCTGTCCTCTACGTTGGGTGCAGGGTTCAAGGCCACAGTCACCAGGAGCAGCAGTTGGAGCAAGGGAAGAGGGGGTGCCTGGGGCCTGCTGGGACTCGGGCCATAGCGAGGCGCCCTTCCTGCCTTCCCCACAGGTGGTCTCTCTGGTTGCCACCATCCTCCCTCCTCCTCTGCTATCATATCAGCAGCTCAGCCTTGCTGCTGCTGGGAGCTCTTTGCCTAGTACTGCCCCTGCCCACCCAGAGCTTAGCCTCCAGCAAGGAGGGACATGGTGGGCTGGGGGCTCCCAAGCGGAGGGAGGACAGTGTGTCAGGGACCTCGGGGCTTTCAGGGTCCAGGCCTGCCACATTCGTGAGGCCAGGCTTCTGGGAATCTAACAGTGCATTACTTTCATAAAGGGTGGTTGTGGACCCCTAAATTCTTAAATCCCACCACACCAAGTCTGGATCCTACAATTCTGCTCTTCAGAGTTCACACGATTCTACAATTCTAATTGCTTAATTCAATTTTGATAGCTTTGAATTCAGGTTTGGAGAATCTAGGTGTGATCTGTAATATCTTCAATTCAGTGAGTCTCTGCTTCCAAAAATTTGGGGATGCGCTGCATCTGGGATGGGTGACATGAGGCTTTAGAGGTGCCTGAGCACTGGTGAAAATCCCAGGGCCCATGGGAAACCAGTTCTGAAGAGTCTCTTCGCGGCTCAGGCCTTGGTTACAAGTCCTGTCTTCATCAGCGTCCCCTCAGACTGTTTTCTCTCCCCTTTCACAGACTTCTCCTTGACATTCACCCCACCCTCCCAGCTTCTAGAAAGACACCACACAGTGCCCACCAGCTCTCTTCTCCCTTAATTCATTACAGACAGCATTCTGCCCCCACTACACTTGTCCAGTTTTCAACAACCACCTTGTTGCTCAATCCAATGCACCTCACACCCCGGGTGCTGGCCTCTAACCCTCTGGAAGCATGTGGCCATGTGGCCCACTCCTCCAAGAGGTCCAGACCAGAACCCCATGACTGAATGATACAGTCATTCACCAAGACCTAGTAAGCTCTCTGGCTGTTGGCTGTACAAGAGGCTCCTAATGGCTCACTCATTAAATCGCTCCCCTTCTATTCATCCTTTTAACCCCAGGCCCTAATAAACTAATTACACAATAAATGGGCAGGTCCTGTCCCTGCTCTAGAACCTTCTCTAGTTCCCCATTGCCCTCAGGCTAAAGGCAGACTCTGGACAGGCACCCAAACCCTGCAGGCTTCGGGCAGCCTGAACCCCTGGAACAATCTTAGGGAAACTGATGGGTCTCAGGGTTCTCAGGGGCCAGGAAGAGTAGTCCTAACTGAAGTGTGCAGAAAAGGGGCTCCTGGATTCCTAGCATAGGACACCCCACTCAAGACTAGGAGTCCCGGGATTTCCCTGATGGTCCAGTGATTAAGACCCCGTGCTTCCAGTGCAGGGGGTGGTCGGGGAACTGAGATCCCACATGCCACACAGCGTGGCCAAAACAAAAAAATGACTAGGGGTCCTTTCTGAGCTTCGGTTGGAGCCCTTCTTGGAGCAGGGAGCAGAGACGATGGGGAAGCAGGACCACAGGAGGTGAGAGGGCCAGGAATGGACTGGGCCCTGGGCACAGAGGGGTTAACTACAAAGCGAGAATCTCAGAGAGCGAGATCAATGGGTTACTCGCTGCAGAAAGAGGCAGAAGCAACGCAGAGAGGCAGAGGAGAGCTGGACAGAAGAGCATGCCATCCGGGGAAATCAGGGAATGAGGAGGAAGTGGGTACTTTTTCGGATTAGTGCCCAAGTCCAGCTCAGCTGAGGAGGGCCAAGGAGAGGAGGGAGCCTTGGAAGGCAGACCTGTACCTGCAGGTAGGCACCAAGCGGGGGCCACTGAGCCAGGGGGCAGCTTCAGCCTGGCCGGTTTGCCCAGGATCAAGCAGGAGCCCAGTGCCCAGGGTTGAGGTGGGTGTTGCCCATCCTGGGCTTTGTGGGGACCTGCTACATGCTGGGGTGGGAGACAGATATCACCTTTCCTCCCTCCTCCCTGCCTGGCTCCCTTGCCCTTAATACGTCCACCCACCCCAGAGGTCCAAGCATGTAGGGAGACCCCCAGGTAGCAGTCGATATGGGCCATGGGTGGGGCAGGGGTAAGAGTGAGCACAGCTTGCACAGATGCTCGTGTGCGCGCACACACGCGTGCACACAGGTTGTCAGAAGCGCTTCCTGTTACAGGCTCTCAGATAAGTGCTCCAGCCTGGGAGTCAGGGTACCAGGGTGGCAACAGCCTCAGATCTGCCACTCAAAGTGTGGTATTAGCCTCCCGTGTCCCCCCTCTGAGCCTCAATTTCCTCATGTGTAAAAAGGGGGCAGTGACTTATATGGCTCTCCCAGCTGTGCCACTGTCATGCTCTCACTAAACTGGACTATCCAGTGACTCAGGGACGTCGCCCATGTTTGGCTGAAGTTGACCTATGTCCCAAAGTCTTCCTTAGGACTTCCCTGGTGGTCCAGTGGTTAAGACTCCACCCTTCCAATGCAGGGGGGCATAGGTTCGATCCCTAGTCAGGGAACTAAAATCCCACATAGTGCTCCCACATACCGTGTTGTGTGGCTAAAAAGGAAAAAAAAAAAAAAAAAAAAAAAAAAAAAAAAAAAGCCTTCCCTGTATTTCAGATCCCCATTGAAAACATCAGCTCCTGCGGTTGGAGCTGCCCCTCCCCCCACCCCACTTTGCCTGTGTCTTTACCTGCATCATTGGTTGAAGGTGTCTATCAACTACCTAATCAGCCCTTCATGCCCTGGGCTATGGGGGTGTTCCCCAGGAAATTGAGAAACCCACCTTAGACACCAATGAGACTGTCAGGAGCTTGCACAGTGGGTCCCAGTGATAAATTTTGTCTCTGTCCCCACCCCCACCCCCACCCCCATCCCCCACGAGCTTCCAGCCCACGGGACGTGGCCAGGCCCAGGGTGGGGGACTAGACCCCTGAGTTGAGTAACCAGAGCTGGGGGCTCCTGCCTGAGGACTCCAGCTTCTCTTCCTCAGGTGCCTGTCTGATGAGGAGATGGCTGATGCCCAGAACGTTTCGCTAGACAGCCCAGGGAGTATGGGGGCTGTGGCAGTGCCCGTGGTCTTTGCCCTCATCTTCCTGCTGGGCACAGTGGGCAATGGGCTTGTGCTGGCAGTGCTGCTGCAGCCCGGCCTGAGTGCCTGGCAGGAGCCGGGCAGCACTACGGATCTGTTCATCCTCAACCTGGCAGTGGCCGATCTCTGCTTCATCCTGTGCTGCGTGCCTTTCCAGGCCGCCATCTACACGCTGGATGCCTGGCTTTTTGGGGCCCTCGTTTGTAAGGCTGTGCACCTGCTCATCTACCTCACCATGTACGCCAGCAGCTTCACACTGGCGGCTGTCTCGGTGGACAGGTGAGCTGTGTCGGGGACCTGGCCGGGTCTGGGCTGGGGAGGGAAGACCTGAACAGATTCTCATTGGCCTTAGAGAGGAGAGAATGGGGGACCAAAAAGGAACATAGGAGGGGAAAAAGGAACAGCTCCCTGGCCCCCACCAACCAGTCGCTGGGCACCTGCAGGGCATACTTGAGGGGATCATCCTGCCCTCCCCCCAACTCCATTGGGAGCTTCCGGAGAACATCTCTGTGTCCCAAGTGTTAGCACAGGGCCTGGCACATGATGTTCTGTAAGAGTGAAATGAATGGCAAAAGGAACACACCAATGAATTCATCAGATATTTTATTACCGCCCACACCTGGCTCAGGTTGTGGTCAGACTGGCTTTCATGGCTTGAAACTTGGGGTCAAACCCAGGCTCACTCTCTAGCTCACAGCCTCGGGCCGGTCACTTCTCTCTGAGCCTCTGACCCAGCCCCGCTAGGTGCCAGGCGCTGCTCTAAGCGCTTTGCGCGCTGACTCCGTTCATCCCCACAACCTTCCTGCGAGGCCGGGCGCGCGATTCTCGCCCACCCCCGAGGTTCAGACACGGGCGTCTAGGCGGCCGCCCGTCCGCCTCGCTGACACCGCGCCCGCCCGCAGGTACCTGGCCGTACGGCACCCGCTGCGCTCGCGGGCCCTGCGCACGCCGCGCAACGCCCGCGCCGCCGTGGGTCTGGTCTGGCTGCTGGCGGCGCTCTTCTCGGCGCCCTACCTCAGCTACTACGGCACCGTGCGCTACGGCGCGCTCGAGCTCTGCGTGCCCGCCTGGGAGGACGCCCGCCGCCGCGCCCTCGACGTGGCCACCTTCGCCGCCGGCTACCTGCTGCCCGTGGCCGTGGTGAGCCTGGCCTACGGACGCACGCTGCGCTTCCTGTGGGTGGCCGTGGGTCCCGCGGGCGCGGCGGCGGCCGAGGCCCGGCGCAGAGCCACGGGCCGCGCGGGGCGCGCCATGCTGGCGGTGGCCGCGCTCTATGCCCTCTGCTGGGGCCCGCACCACGCGCTCATTCTCTGCTTCTGGTACGGCCGCTTCGCCTTCAGCCCGGCCACCTACGCCTGCCGCCTGGCTTCGCACTGCCTCGCCTACGCCAACTCCTGCCTCAACCCACTGGTCTACGCGCTCGCCTCGCGCCACTTCCGCGCGCGCCTCCGCCGCCTGTGGCCCTGCGGCCGCCGCCGCCCCCGCTGCCCCCCGGGCTCCCGCCGCGCCCTCCGTCGCGTCCGCCCGGCGTCCCCAGGCCCTGCCGGCTGCCTCGGGGACGCTAGGCCTCTCGGGCAGCTGCCGACGGGCGGCGGCTGGGGCGGGGAGCCGGGTCGGGAACCGGCCCGCGGCAGAGAGGCTGGCTGGGCCCTGCCTGCCCGAGGACCGGAATAAACCTTGTTTGCCTCCGCTCTGCCGGGTATACGTCTGTGTCATTCCCCTTCCCCCTGGACAGGACGCCCCTAGGGGATGGAGCCAAAGCCAGGAGCCCTCTGAGGAGGAGTGGCTGAATTGGGGACACTCAGTCCACTGAGTGGACACCCCTGGGCGGTGAAAATGGTTCAACGCAGCCAAGTGCAGGCCCTTAGCTAGGCAGCCCCAAGACGCTGTCCATAACCAGTGTGGCAGGAAGGAGGGCAATCCGTCTGCCCATCTGTATGGGGTGCTACATTCCTCAATCTAATTATCAAAACAGCTTTGCAAGGCAGATACAATCAATTCCACTTTATAGATGTAGACAGCAAGACTCAGAGAGGTTGAGCGGTTTGTCACGTAGCTAGTGTTTGGCAGAGGCTGGGTTCAAACCCTCTGCTGTTTAACTTTTTCTACTCAGTAGAACCGAATATGGTTTTTCCCATTTTTTTTTTCTCCTCAGATCCCATGGTTTCCAAGGTTTTTCTTGGTTTTTCCTGATCCTCCATCAGCCCTCCTCCCCAAACCTGCAGCTCCCCACGCTCAACTGGATGCCCTAGAAACCCCAGAGGGCTCCCAGCCCCCTTCCTTAGGAGAGTTCTGTTCAGGTACAGCGAGTGCTGAGGGCTTCCCCCGGCCATCAAGTCCTAGGTCCACTGCCTGACCCAAACCCCTCACATTATTCTTTCAGCCACTTGGTGCTCCTGGCTACGGGGAGACGCTGAGCCACACTCGGGCCCCAGCTGGCCTTCCAGCAGCCCTGATTACCCTGTGGCCCCCTCCCTACCCGTCCCTGCACACAGCTGGGGCCGTCTGTGGTGTGGAAACCTCCTAATTAACCGATAGATCAGTCTCGATGGTTGCGGAGCCACTCACTTCCTCCCTCACCGTAAGCCAATAACGTTTATTAGCTTCTGGCTGAGTCCTCCTGAGACCTTCGGCTTCCGTGTCTCTCCAGCACACCTCCCGGCTGCTGGGCACCCTGGGAAGACCCTCCCTGACAGTGGGCAGCTGCTGAGACCTCATCACTGCCTGCCACCTGCCACAGACCCAGGGGTCAGGACGGCAGTCAGCCTTCTCAGGGGGAGGTTGAGACGCAGCTGGGGAGCGACTGCTGCAAGGGCGCAGCACAGGGGCTGACACTGGTCCTGTGCTCTTTCTCCCACGTCTCTGCCAAGATGTCCCCGGCTGACTCAGGCTGCAGCAGTGGGAGTGTTTCCTGGAGGGCAGGGGGTGTGATGCTGCTGCTTCTGCAGCCCCCATTGTGGCCTCTGTCTCCCTGAGGCCATCACTCACACCTCGCCTGGCTCATCCGTGCCTCGTACCAGTACCAACGCCGGCAGGCAAGGGATATTACCTCTATTTTCAGAAGTGAAAACCGAGGCTCAAGGAGATGAGGTACTTGACCAAAGCCAAGTGGCAAATTCGAGACAGAGCCAGGATTCTAACTGGGCGAGAGGGATGGCTCTCAGGGCAGCCCAGGCAGCATCGGAAGAACATCTAAGAGCATCTGACAAGGTTTGCTACACAACAGTGGTGAGTGCCTGCAAAATACAAGTGGGGAACAAAATCTCCTGGGGTTGGCTTATGCTGTGGTTGGTCCAGTCACCCAGCTGGGGTCACCTCTGTGGGCATGGACAGGTGACCGACTGGGAACAGCCTACCTCTAGGATGGGCAGGAGACAATCGCCCAGCTGGGGAGTGACAGATCCAGGGCCTGAACCTGCATGAAACGCCAGGCCCAGGGGAGGGGTCGGTCAGTGGAAGCCCTCCACACACAGTGGCCTGGCAGAGGGACACTCATACAGCCCAGGCCCTTGGCTGGACCCCAAGGCCTCCTGCTTCTGAAGGGGTCTCTCTGGCCCATTGGAACCAGATAAAGAAGCCCAGACACCCCGACTAATGGAGGGCAGTACAGCCTGCCCAGGGTAGGCACACGGCCGGTATTTGATACCTGAGGACAGAGGTGCCAGGGAAGGAAAGACGTGACCCTCTCCTTTCTTCTTTCCTTTATCCCTCAAACGTTTGAGCGCCTGCCCTAAGCTAGCCCCTGAGAGGGAGTCAGAGACGGCGTGAATCTGGCCTGGTCTCTGCCTTCTAGGAGCTCTCAGTCTAGCTGGAGAGCCAAATACCAAAAGAAGAAAGGATAGCACTGTGTTATGGGGCCACAAGGGAAAAGTACACACAGTTTGAAAGGGCCCAGAGGAGGAAACTCCTGCCTTCCTGGGCAATCCAAGCAGGAGTCCCAGAGGAGATGACCTTTAATATGCATTTTCCTGGGAAGAGGTGGGAAGGGCCTGCCAGGTGGAGCAACAGCTTGTGCCAAGGCAGGTACAGGTGGGAGCAGTAAGCGGGCTTGTGTAGCTGAAGCAGGGCGGGGTGGGGCCTGGGGAGCCCGGGAGGGTGGGTGCAGTGAGATCACGTGTGTCTCCTGGGCTAGCCGGGGGGCAGGAACTTCATCCTTCAGGCAGGCAGTGATGCCATTGAGGGTTTTCAGGAGGGTAGGTGCCCTAGGGTTGCTGTGTACAGGCTGGGTTGGAGGTGCCAGGTTGGCAGCAAGTAGTCCAATCCAGAGGCTGCTCTGTGAACCCTGGGCCAGGAAAGCTTCCACCAAGGGCCGGGTCTAGGACTAGGAGATTATTTTTGCCACGGCTTTGGCAGGAAGATTGATGGCCTGCTGCTGGGCTTGGGCTCGGCCCCTGAGGTTCCTGGGTCTGCTTCAGGGGGCTCATGAAATGCTTGGAAGAGCAGATGGTTGTAATCCTTTGGTGGAGAGAGCCGAGTCCTGCAGGGCCGGAGGCGGGCAATGGGGGCTGGGGTAGAGGCTGAGCGAGCCCTGGCTGCTGCCTCATGGAGAATCCACCTGACCTGAGCCTCCCGCAGGGTCTCAGGCCAGGCTCAGGGCAGCCTGGAGGTCCCAGGGAGGAGCTCCTCTTAGTTGGGGGAGATTTGAATTCTGCAGCCCTCTCACGCTCCTGTTTGTGCAGACCTCTTAGGGATGGGCCTGCAACATTCATGTCTGAACACCTACTGAGTACAGAGTTCTCCTGCAGGAAAGAAAGACAGAAGCACAGGGGATTGTGGGAGCCCAGAGGAGGGCCCTAACGAGCTTGGGGAGGCAGAGAAGACTTCCTGGAGGAGCTGATGCCCAAGCCAAGTCCTGAAGTGGGAGTTAGGACAGATGGGGAAAGGAGAGATGGGAGAATACACACACAGGCCACCTGGGGTCCTCTACCTGCAGTCTGGCACAGCACGACGAGCCGAGGGCCTGGGACAGGGTACGCGGGAGCCCCAGCAGGAAGTGAGGTGGCAGAGGTGGGGGGGGGGCAGCCGCAAAGGATTCTGTACATCCTGTCTGAAACCGAGACTGTACCTTGTCCTGAGGGCAATGGGGAGCCACGAAAAGGTTTTAAGCGAAAGAGTGACCTGATCAGATGTACTCTTTAGGGAACTCTTTCTGGCTGCAAGGCAGGCTTTTCCCAGGGAGCGAAAGCAGAATGAGACTGGGGGCAGGGAGACCAGTTAGGAGGCTGGTGTGAGAATCCAGAGAGATGAAGACATCCACGGCTCCGGCAGCGGGTGGGGAGACGTGGACAGACGGGACAAACCCATACGAGGTGCAGCTGTCGGGACTAAATGGTGATTAACTGTTGTGGGGTAAGCGGTGTCCCAGATGACACCCAGCCTCTGGCTTGGGCTCCTGGGGGTGGCAGTGGGGGTGATGTGGGCAAAGGTCTGGGACGGGAGATGCTGAGCTCAGTTGGAACACGTTGCGATCAGGGGCCTGGGGGACACGACGGGGGTGTCCATGGGGCGGTGGTGTACTGGGCACCTGCTGTATTTCAGGCCTTGCACTTGGCTCTGGAAGTTGTGTCTCATCTGCCTTAGAGTTTTGAAGATGGAGCAACTGAGGCTCAGAGAGATTAAGTAACCTGCCCAAGATCACACAGCTAGCCCCAAACAGCTGGGGTCTAAATCAGGTTGGTCTGATTTCAGTTCCACGGTCTTTAGGGAGGAGAAGGGGCAGGTAGGAATGTTTGGAAGGGGAGGGAGGAACCTGAACGTGCAAAGGTGACCTCCACCCACAGCCATCCGCCCTGTGTAGCAAGCGTGGCCAAGGGTGAAACTCAGCCCCGGGGAGGGTGGGCGAGCTGCGGGCCCCGGTACAGCCGCGTTATCCAGCGCCTCTCCCTGCCTCAGGCCGACGGGAACAGCACCAGCTATCAACTTCGAGCGGTGAACCTGGGGACATAAATACCAATTAACCACCCCGAGGTTTCCTATTAATGAACATCAGTCCTCAGCGCTGATGCAGGGCTCATTTGCGAGTCGCCGGCTCGATCCAAGACGGCATGAGGCCAGAGGGACACGCTGTGCAGGGGTGGAATTGTTTCTGGCTTAAGAGGACAAGATTGATTTATTGAGGCGTCTGCTTGGTGCCACCTTGCTTTAGAGGCCTGGGCTCTGTGTAGGGGTGAGACTGAAGCAGGAGGAAGGAGGGTGAGGAGGGGTTGAGGGGCAAGGGGTGCCAGCCAGGAGCTCCTGGGGGTGCTTTGGACGGCTGTGGCGCTGGGGAGGGTGCTGGACTGGGCATCTGGTGGACCTGCCAGGTCAACTCAGAGAGGTGACATGGTGCAGGGGCTCAAGGCACGGGCTGTGAGCCACATCGTTGGGTTTGAATCCTGGCTCCTGCACTTCGTAGCTGACCTCTCTGTTCCTCAGGACGCGTAGAACTGAGCCATCTCAGCCAGGCTGCATTCTAGGCACACTGCCTCGGGCTGCTCCCTGGTGCTGTCAGCTATATGGAAGGTTTCAAGGGCTCTCCCGGGCGGACCCTTGCCTCCAGCAAAAACCCTCACAGTCTGGGAATTCCCTGGCCGCCCAGTGGTTAGGACTCCAAGCATCCACTGCCAGGGGCCCGGGTTCGATCCCTGGTTGGGGAACTAAGATCCTGCAAGCCACGTGGTGTGGCCCAAAAAAAAAACCCAAACCCTCACAATCCAACTGGGGAGGCGCGACTCACCTGTCTGCGCCCCATGCTGCTGGCCAAGTGCTTATATAACACGTGCCATCCTCCCCAGCCTTCAAAGCGGGAGAAAGTCACCAGGCTGGCGTGGACCGGTCACAGAGACAAGGGACCACTCTGGCCCCTGGTCTGGGGCTTCAGGTAAGACTCCTTTGCTTCCCTGAGCCTGTTTCCTTAACTGTAAAGTGAACTGATCATATCTCCTTGCAGGCACCAAGGTCGCGGAGTTAGCTTGAGAGCCAGCATCAGGGGGTCTGGGCTAATTCACTTTGGGCCCTATTGCTGGGGGGAGCCAGGGACTTTGTTGGGATTATCCAGGCAACAACCAGTCCAACTTCCTGACCTCCTAACCCTGCCCTGGGCTCAGCATCTGAAGCAATCTGGGGAGCTGGTGGGGCTTTTACCCGGAGCTCATGGTGCCTGCTCTGGGTAAGGATGCATTTGATCTCCAGGGTGGAGGTGACAGCTTGCCTCACCTGCTTTCTGTCGCCAGGGCAAATCTTCAGACCTCAGGATCTCCACAGCCTGGTCTCACCCCTCTCTCTGGCCAGCCCCTCACGCTCCCGGGCCCTTTTTTCCAGGCCATCTCCCAGCCCCAAAGCCAGCTTGTGCCTGTCCATCCGCCAGGCCTGGCTCATGCCGCTCCCAGCTCTCCCACCACCTCAGAAGGCCTGCAATAGTTTGGGCAGCCACCAGAGATCAGCAAAGACCATTCCAGACCCAGCTCAGTCCCGTCACCTCATACTGTCCTCTCTCTCCTCCAGGTGACCAGGTGCAGGCCTTGTCCACCGAGCACACTGTGCCATGTGCTCAGTGAGGAAAGGGCCCACCCCTCCCTGCACGGGGACACAGACATTCATTCGGTAAGGTCCATCGGTTTCTACTGTGTCTCAGGAGCACTGGGGACATTGGCACTTTGGGAACCTTGGCAGAGATTCCTGGGCTGGGCTGGGTCCTGCGCTGCTGTCTGACCTCAAGCGAGTTACTCTCTGCCTGAGCCTCAATCTTCTGCATCTATAAAATAGTGGGAGCAAGGGCATTGGCTACCCTTTTGGCTACAAACACTAAATCAAAGGGCTTGTGTAAAGGGCCTGCTGGCACACAGTAGGAGCTCAACAAATGTTGTCGCCCTCAGTTTTAGGAAACTCTGCTTCTGAGAAAGCTGTGGTGGAAACAGCACGAGCTTTGGGGGTGGGTCCAGGGTCCAGCCCAGCTGCCTGGTTGGGTCACCCTGGCAAACCTGCATTTTCTTACCCGTCCAAAGCACCAGCAAGGCCAGTTATCTCACAGCATGGTTGGGAGAAGTTGTGAATATTCCCCAAGCATTACCACCGTCTGCCACGGGCAAAGGCAGGGATTTTATTTTGTTTTTGTTCCCTGTTGCATTCCTACCTGGAACATTGCCGAGCACATGGCAAGTGCTTGATAGGTATTTCCAACGTGAATGAAATGGGAGGTATAATGCAAAGGACCCTCCCCAGCCAGTGAAATCAGCAAACAGGATTTCTTCTTACTGCCCCCCCCCAACCCCCCGGCCCCCTCCCTGCTCCCCCCACCAACTCGGTAGCTCCCAGAGCAGCTAGTAACAGAGCTAACTCCCGTGTGGGCAGCCTCTGTCCAGTTCTCCATCCTGCCCTGCTCAGCCCAGTCTGCTCAGGGCCAACTTGTGTGTTTTCTGACTCACCCTAATGTCTGAGGCTGACTTTAACTGGCTGGATCTTCAGAGAGATTTGGGATTGCAGGAAAAATCTTGGCCGGAAAAGGATCGAGGCAGATTGGCTAGCTGCCTGGCCGTCTGGCAAGTGTCTGATGGCTGGCCCATAAGCCACCTTCATCCGTCAAGCCTTTTGTTCACTGTCAGTATGGCCAGGGTGGGGCTCTTAATGGCCCCCTCGCTTGCCCCAGTGGTCATTCTCCTAGATACATGGCTACAGGGCCAGGGATGGGTGGGTGGGGCACCACAGGGATGGAGGATGCTGCAGGGAGGCGCCCCACTTGCCAGGTGGGGATGCCTTGGTCCAGGCCAAGGAATTGTTAGGGGTTAGCCCGTGAGTCTCCGAGGCAGGTTAGTTATCTTAGAAATGCGCAGTCATCTCAGGGCAATTTCACAAAGTCTCAGCACGCCCCACCTCCTTCAGCTCTGCCAATAGAAAGCAGGCTGCCCTAGGGGATAACGGGTCCCAGAAGTGCCCAGGCAGTCCCCAGGATGCCCTGGGCAGGCTTCTCACCTATCTGCTCCCAAAGTTCTGCAGCAAGAGATCCTAACCTCTTCTGAGTGTGGACCCTGCTCAGAATAAAAGCTATAGACCCTTTTATCAGTACATGCATACTCTTCACACAAAATCTTCCATCGTTTCAGGGGGTTCATAGCTCTCTAATGGCCCACTAATTGAACCCCTTAGACCTGAGGTTGAGAAACCTTGCCTCAAGGCTCTTTAGGGTCATCAGCCCCGGAGGTGTGCTGGAGGGAGGCCCAGAGAAGCAAGCTCACCGACTTTGAGGTCCCTTCCCTCCCATCCTGCTTCTCCTCTGCCCCGGGCTCTTCCCTGCTCAGCCCCACCCCTGGGGCCAGGGGCAAAGAGGGGCTGTGTCCAGGCACAGGCCCCAGCAGAGCCCCCAGAGGAGGGCAAGCTCTAACGTGCCCCCTGGGCCTGAGTGGGCAGGCTCACCTGAGGGGGTTAATCACGTGGGCAAGAAGGAAAGGAGAAAGGCCGCCCCGCCCATCCACCTGTCCCACTCACAGGTCGCTCCTCACCTTACTCTGGCACATGGCCAGCCCGCAGCCACCCTGCTCACGGCAGCAGCAGCTTGTGTTGCATCGACACACTTTACTGCCTCCTCTCTCCCCAGTCTTGGGGAGGGTACCTTCCCCAACCCTGGCGACCTGGTGGGGCTTGCAGCCTCCCCTCTCCCAGGGTCCTGGAGGCAGCCCGGGGCCTGTACCTCAGCCCCACAGAGAGACCCTTTTTTTCCTTAGGGTCTGGGGAACAGCTGGGTCCCATGAGTTCAGTTCAGGTCTGATCGAGCTGGGATTTGGGAGACAAGCTCCCCTCCTCTGAAAAGCAGCCAGGATTCCAACTGGGTGAGAGGGAAGGTGGGGCAGAGCCAGAGCAGACAGGGACTGCCTATCTGGAAAAAGTCTGTCTTTACTCTGCAGTCCCTGGGAGAGGGCTGGGCACAGCAGGCCCTCCCTTCAGGCTTCCTGCTGTGGCAGATCCCTTCCAGGAGGGGGCGCCGCCTTCGGCGTGTTCGAGCCCCAAGGGGAATAATGTCTGCTCCTGTCGGGGCAGAAGTGGCAGCGGAGGGGGGGTGGCAGGGTGGGGCTTCTTTGCAATGAATTTTTGGGCCTTCAAACAACACAAATTTATTCTCTAACGGTTCTGGCAGTCAGAATCTGAGATCTCTCTGGGCTAAAGTCAAGGTGTCGGCAGGCTGGTCCCTTCTGGAAGCTCTGAAGGGAGAATCCACTTCCTCGCCTTTTCCAGCTTCTGGAGGCCGCCTGCATTCCTTGGCTTGTGACCCCTTCCTCGAGTTACTCCGATTTCTTGCTTCCGTCACCACATCTCCTGCTTCCTCTCTGAGCTCCTGCTTCCCTCTAATAAGGATCCGTGTGATTATATCAGGCCCGCCTGGATAATCCAGGACAGCCTCCTTGTCTAAAGACCCTTAACTTAATAACAGCTGCAAAGTTCCTTTTGTCATTTAAGGTAATGTTCACAGGTTCCTGGGATTAGTACATGGCCATCCTGGGGGCCACTCCTCCACCTACTACAACTAGGCTGCAGAATGGCGACACCCTCCTGGTGTTTCAATGATTGGGAGAAAAAAGACTGGGGATTACCTGCTTTGGATTCAGCCGGGCCCTTCCTAACCTTGTATTTCTAAGGTCTAGGCTTCACCAACCCCCTCCTTCCAACCAGAGAAACTCACTGCCATGTCTCCGTGAAAGTCCGGTGACAAGCCTAAATCTAAGTGCTGGTGAGAGGTGCGGGGCCAGCCCAGAATCCCCCTAGGCCAGAGGGTGCCTGCCCTAAGCCAAATCCTGCTGGCCACGACGAGCCCACGGTTGGAGACACAGAGAAGGGTCTGGGGCCTGCCGAGGGTGCCAGGGAGGCCATGGGACGAGTGAGGCCTGCTAGGATAGCGCGTCGGCCAGAGCTGAGTGAGGCGTGGCTGCGGCGCCGTGGGAGCCGAAGGAAGACGCTGTGGGCTGTGGTCCCGGCCTCCAGGGACGATGGAGACCGCGGCTGGGAGTGGCACTGAGGTCAGTGAGAGAACATCTCTGCCTCGCAGCAGCTGGGGGCGAGGCCCTCAGCAGACAGAGTCCCAGGCACTGGGCTTTTCCTTTGTAATGAGAGGGCAGTGGGGCGGGCGAGAGCGGCGGAGCGGGGCGGCAGGGAGCCTCTCTGCTACCTCTTCTCCGTGTTCTGCATCTGCAAGCTGAGGGAGGTGAAGCTGGCCAGCAGGTCGGTCACTTCATCCACCTGCGGGATGAAACCGAGGCTCTGTTATGGGGTGCCCCCGGGTCCCCCCAGCAGCACCACAGACACTGTCTCTCCCCGCAGGGCATGTGGTGGCTTCACCATGACTAGGGAGCTGCTGTCCGAGGCTGAATCCTTGCTGCCAGGTGGTCTCAGACCGCCCCAGAGAGAAGGGCCAGGGCAGCTTCAAAGGAAGTGGACAGAGGTTCTGAGGTCCACAGTGGGCGACAGGCCCGCAGCCAAGCCTTTCTCCCGCGTCAGAGCAGGGGTGGGCTGGCCCTGAGGCTCCGGCCAGGGCCTGGGTCTGGACCTGCAGCTGCGGCTCACCTGCTCTTTGGTGCTTGTCATCTGGAGGCGGGTGCAGAGGTCATCCAGCCGCTCCCGCTGCTCGTGCCGCCCCAGGCGCTCCAGGTACTCCCTCAGCATCTGGATGATCTGAAACCAGAGGGTGGGCTGAGGGTGTGCTGGGAGGCACAGAGCGGCCTGATGCTGCTGCCGAGGGGCACAGTGGAACAGGTGCCAGCTGGGGTCCGCGTGAAGCCACCCAGAAGCCCTGGTGCCGGAGGCGGGCGTGTCTGTGGTTCGGGCAGCACCTGCCCAGGGTTTGCTCGGGGCCGCAGGCTCAGCTGAGGGGGGCACTCACCTGCTTTACCTCCAGCCGCACGGCCTCCAGGCACTGGGAGTGGCCTTCCTGCAGGATGTTGAGCTTCGACTTGGCCAGGTGCAGGGGCGTGCGGCCCGCTCGGTCCAGGGCATCTACCCGGGCCCCTGTGGGTGCAGGCAGAGGTGAGCATGCTGGGGGTGCGGGGGAGAGAGCAGGGAGAAGGGGAGGGGACCACTCACCTCCTCGCAGCAGTGTGGTGATGACAGGGACGTGGTTGGTGCAGGCCGCTGAGGGAGAAGAACAGGGACTGAGAGTCCAGGGCCACTGGGGCTTGGCCCGGGCGCCCACCAGAGGAGCAGGACTGTCTCTGAGGGTCCCGGTGCCAGGTCACGCCCCCTGAGAAGGCATCACCAAGGCAGCAACTGGGAGGGACTCGGTGATCAAATCCGACTCCCTCCCTGTACAGCTGGGGAAACTGAGGCTTGGAGACGGGACCTGCCTCACCGTGAGCCACAGAGTGAGTCAGCCGCAAGGCGGGAACCTCCCCTAACAGAGCTGCTGCTGAGTCAGTTCAGGTTGTAAAATCAGCTCTGCTCAGGGCACAGCCAACTAGTGATGGATGGGGACAGCCATGGGACACAGCCCAAGGGGAGTGTGGCCCTGGGGGCTCAGGCTCTTCCCAGATGATACCAGAGCCTGCTGGGAGCCTGCAGGACCCCAGGCTCTCCATCAGCGGAGCCTGTCTGTGTTGCAGAGAAGGGTGTCTTGGCAGCTTGCCAGGCACTTACCCAGGTGCAGTGGTGTGTTCCCCAGCCCATCTCGCTGATTGGGGTCGGCTCCATGGTCCAGAAGCAGCTGCACTGGAAACAGGAAAACCCAAGAGGAGCTGTTGGGGGCTTCTATGAGCAGCACCCTACCCCCCACCCATAACCTAACTAAAGAGGCTCACTCAAAGTGGGGAACACTGAAAGCTGACACAGTCCCCCATGCTGTTTCATTCACTCACTCACTGGCTCATTCGCCCCTAAGGCTCATGTGCAGGACTCTAGGGCCAGGAACTGAGGATTCTGGGAGGGCCCCCTGGCCTATGCAGGTATTACGGGACTGAGACTCTAGGGGTTAAAGAAAGTTCTTCCAATAGCAGTGGCTGCTAGTGAAGGCTCTCAAGGGCATTTTCTGCTCCTTCCACAGCCAAGCACCATAGTGGGAATTAGGCCAATAGAAGATGCTGAGCACTCCCTCCTCACGAGTCTCTAGGTCACATCAGGGTGGGCTGTGGTATCACCAGGGCTCACCAGTAACCCAGATGGATGTGCAGGCAGACTAACTCATATGAGGAGGCCAATCTGAGCCTCACAACATATACAGAAACTAATTCAGGAGGGACCATGACCTAAATGTGAAAGCAACAGCCAGGCTTGTAGAAGAGAACAGGGGAATATCTTCATAACTGTGGGACAGGCCAAGACTTCCTAGACAGGTCACAAAAATACTAACCATAAAAAAGAAAAGATTCATAAATTGGAATCATTAAAATTAAGAACTTGTGGGACTTTCCTGGTGGCGCAGTGGATAAGAATCCGCTGCCAATGCAGGGCACACAGGTTCGATCCCTGGTTCAGAAGATTCCACATGCCGTGGAGCAACTAAGCCCGTGCGCCACAACTACTGAGCCTGCGAGCCACTACTACTGAAGCCCGTGCTCCTAGAGCCTGTGATCCGCAGCAAGAGAAACCACCGCAATGAGAAGCCTGTGCACTGCAACAAAGAGTAGCCCCCGCTCGTCACAACTAGAGAAAGCCCATGTGCAGCAACGAAGACCCAAGGCAGCCAAATATAAATAAATAAATAAATAAAAATAAAAAAAATTAAAATTAAGAACTTGTGTTCATCAAATGAGAAAATTCAGAGAACAAACAGGCAAGCTAAGAAAAAGTCATTTATATTTAATAAATGATTTATATCCAGAATATATAAAGAATTTCTACAAATCAATAAGAAAAAGATAGGCAACTTGTTAAAAAAAAAATGGACAAGAGACTTGAACAGATACTTCACAAAAGAGGATACAAAAATGGCCAATAAATACCTGAAGATGTGCTCAACGTTACTGACCATCAGGGAAACGCAAGTTAAACCACAAGGAGATACCACTATACTAGAAGGGCTAAAATTTAAAAGAGATAATACCAAGCATTGCCAAGGATGTGGGAAAATGTGGAACTCTCTCACAATGCTGGTGGGAGTGTATATTGGTAGAACCATCTTTGGGAAAAGTTCGGTAGTACACACTAGCTAAACATGTGTGTACCCCAGTGACCCAACAATTCTAACACAGATAAGTGCTTATATCCATCAAGTCACATGTACAAAAATGTTCCTAGCAGCTTTGCTCCTCCTAATAGTCTAGACCTGGAAAAAACACAAATGCCCATCAATAGTAGAACGGGTGAACTGTGGTCCGTCACATGATGAAACACCAGCCAGCAATGAGAGCAAAGAACTACCATTACTTACAGCCTTCTGGGATGAGTCTCAAGAATATAATTCCTTTTCTTGTTTTTTTGGCCGCGCAGCACGTGGGATCCTAGTTCCCCGACTAGGGATAGAACCCTCCCCCATGCATTGGAAGTGTAGAGTCTTAACCACTGGACCACCAAGGAAGTCCCTCAAGGATATAATTTTGAGTGAAAGAATTCCAGATACAAAAGAGTGCATATTCTGTGTTTCCATTTATGTGAAATTGAAAAACAGGCAAAACTAATCTATGGTGATCAAGGTCCACGCAGGGGTAAGGACTGGAAGGGGCATGAGGCAGGCTGCTGGGCGCTGAAAATATTCTATATTTTGATCCAGGAGGCGGTTACAGAAGTGTATATACACAGAAAGCTCACTGTTTATAAGTTATACCACGTCCAAAAAAAACTTATAAAAAAGGGGGGGCTGTCCCGCTGCTGCCCTTAGCACTGAGTAAATGTTGCCTGAACATCTTGAAGGACTGGTCCGACCTCAGAGGCAATCATATTCTTTCCCCAGGTGGACCCCTGGCCCGGTCTGGCAGTGCCAGTTCCACAGGCTAAAGGAGTGAGAGGGGCTGGGTCTTCCTTATATCCAGCACCCGGCTGAGCAGACAGCAGATCCTCCCCCAGCCCCTCTGAAGTGATGCTACTCGCCCAGCCTCCCTCCCTCACCCTCCCCAGGACTCACCAATCTGGTCATTGCCGTTGCAGGAGGCAAAGTGTAGGGCTGTGCGGCCCTTGTCGTCAGCTGCACAGGGATCCGCGCCATCTTCCAGCAGCTGCTGCACTGACACCACGAAGACAGAGGGAGCAAGTGGAGAGAGTGGCAGTGTTAGCCAGGCTACGGCCCCAGGGGATAGATGGGGATGCTCAGGGGCCCTTCCAGCCAAGGCATTGACAATGTTTGGGAGAGCCAGTCCCTCCTAGATGCGGGCCCCATGGGGGCCGCCATGACAAGGGACTTGTTCTCTTGAGGGCACAGCTGTTTGAGCTGGGTGCTCAAACTACGTGTCTAGGGATAAAACATCATAGAAGAATCTCGGCCCTCAGGGTCAGAAATTTGGGAGCCATGGAAATCTCCAGCATAGACTCTGGCCCCGCCCCTCTACCTGCATCTGGCTGCACATCCATTCCAGCTGGACACAGCCGAGCGAGCTGTGGGCTGATTCTTACTTTGCTCCCAGGAGGCAGCCCTTTAGAGTGGACAGAGCACAGGCTCTGCCACACAGACCAAGTCCCAGGCTAAACTAAGCAAAAAGGAAAGGAGTTCATTGCCAACAGCATGGGGCAGTGGGAAGGCCTAGATTTAGGCCCCCATTCACCAGCGAATGGGAGGAATCTCTGCCCTGCTAACCTCCGGAGTTGCTGTAATGAGAATAATGGATAAGAAATTCCTTCCTTGAAAAGTATAAAGCCATTATAAAATGTGAGGCATTATGTATTACACGTCCACGTCAACTGAAAGGCAGAAATTGCTGCCAAACATCATTTAGAGCAAGAAACAAAATGCTCTAGTAATCCCCCAGCAAACCTCTCAAGGACTTGAGTCCTTCCAAATGAAATCCAGATATCTCCTGCTTTGTGAATCTCTCTCATCTCCTCAAGCTGAGTGAGCTGCCCCCTCTCCTGCATCCCCATAGCGCCCTGTTCATCCTGCTACTCTCACATTAATATGCTGTGCTCTTTCAGAGTAACTACGACTGTAGTCGGAGCACCAGCCAGGCATCAGGTACCTGATTGCCAAACCCCTCAACCACTCAGCACAGTATCACGTCAATGGTACAGATCAGGAGACAGACTCCAGCCCAAACCAACAGGAGGCCAAGCTGGGATAGGAACCCAGGTTTCTCTGGCTCGAGAACTTACACCTCCCCAACTAAATATAGGACTTCAGTTTCCTCGGTTTTTTTTTTTTTTTTTTTAGAAGTGGTGTTGCTTTATACTCATCTTCTCCAACTATTCTGTAGGTTTTTTGTTTTGTTTCTTAATATCTTGGACCAAGATATGACTTGCCCTGCTCCACGAATGTTGCTGACTGACTGAATAAATGAACGAATGAAGGTGGTGGGAAAGGGTTATGAGAGTGGAGAAGGAGGAGGAGCTTCCAGTCACCTCCGCGTTCATCACCAAATGAGAGCCAGTATCCAAGAGATAAAGCAAAGCTAAAATAGTCAGTTCCAGTTTTGTGATTTGTGCAGCTACAGTCTTTATGGAAAGCACTTTAGCAACATCTATCAGAAGCCATCAAGATGGGCATATCCTTTGATGTAACACCACCATTCCTGGGAAATTATCTTAAAAATGAAAAACCAGTGTGCAAACATGTGACTGACTAAATAACTCTTGCTTTGTCCCTCTGAAGGCATTATGTGCATCCACTACAAATTGTGGTTATAACTGAGGCATGAAATTACAAGGTGATTTCTACTTTTTACTTTATAAGCTTCAAAAAACTTGTACAGCTACATATTCATTCTATAAATAGGAAAAAATAACACTTCCATTTTGAAAAAACAAATGGTTATGAAGACTATGAAAAATGTTTATGATACACAAAACATTATGTGGGCTACAAAATTGTGTATACAGCACAGTTTGCAAGCCCTTCAAGAAAATTCCTCTGCATAGGAAAAAGGACAGGAAGGATATTCACCAAAATATTAACAGAGATTCCTTTGCTGACATTAAGAATGTTTTTCATGAAGATTTTTCTAATTTTCAAAACATTTTAAATGCACATATTATTTTCACATTTAAAATTTTTTAAATGATTATGAATTCACAGAAAGGCACTTACGATTTAACAATAGCAGGGTATAAATTTTACATCCACTATAATTGCTAACCTATAGCAAAAAAACCAACAAACATCAACAAACAGAGAAAGATTAAACAAAATGCTAACCGAACAGGAAAAGGAATGAAGAGGCTAATCTACAGCCACTTTCGCTGTCAGAATCCTGCAAAAGCCTGGTAAATCTAAGAGCCACTTAGATTTAAAGATGGGTGTGTCACAGACCCTGAATGGAAAATTACAGCTTTTCCACCAAAATAATAAAACCACCACGTGGACACCTGATTCAAGATAAACTAGATGTGGAACTTCCCTGGTGGCACAAAGGCTAAGAATCCGCCTGCCAATGCAGGGGACACGGGTTCAAGCCCTGGACCAGGAAGATCCCACATGCCGCAGAGCAACTAAGCCCGTGCGCCACAACTACTGAGACGGCGCTCCAGAGCCCACGAGCCACAACTACTGAGCCCACGTGCCACAACTACTGAAGCCCACATGCCTAGGGCCCGTGCTCCACAACAAAGAGAAGCCACCACAATGAGAAGCCCTCGCACCACAACGAAGAGTAGCCCCTGCTCACCACAGCTAGAGAAAGCCCGTGCACAGCAACGAAGACCCAACACAGCCAAAACTAAATTAAAAAAAAAAAAAGATAAACTAGAATATAGCCAGTATTTTATAATAACTATAAATGGAGTATAACCTGTAAAAATTGTGAATCTCTATACTGTACACTTGTAACTTATATAATATTGTACATCAACTATGCTTCAATTTAAAAAAAGAGAGAGGGACTTCCGTGGTGGTCCAGTAGTTAAGAATCTGCCTTCTGATGCAGGGTACATGGGTTCGATCCCTGGTCAGGGAACTAAGATCCCACATGCCACAGGGCAACTAACCCGAGCGCCACAACTACTGAGCTCACGCGCCTCGACTAGAGAGCCTGCAGGCCGCAACCTACAGAGCCCACGTGCCGCAACCTACAGAGTCCATGTGCTCTGGAACCCGTGCATCACAACTACAGAGCCCACGTGCCCTGGAGCTTGCATGCCAAGACTACAGAAGAGAAAACCCACACGTTACAACTAGAGAGAAGCCCATGCGTCGCAACAAAAGATCCCGCATGCCTCAACTAAGACCCAACGCGGCCAAAAAACAAAAATTAATAAATCTATAAGTAAATAAATGTGAGAAAGAAAATAAACCCATTAAAAAAAAAAGATAAACTAGACTTTCTGTGAAACCGAAGTATAATTAAAATATTCTCTGGCCACACACTCAAGATATTAAAAAGAGAACACATCATCTTTCCTTGAAAAGCTATATAGGTTGCTACCCAAATATTCCACAATATTAAAGTTCATGGAAAAGAGATAAAAGTGGAGAGCGCTGAAAACCCCTCCAGTTTCCAGGCCTGCTCACTATGCTCTGCCAGGGATAAGGGACCCACTCTCGGCCTGTGTTTTAACGCCCAGCTCCCTGAGGGGAACGACCTTATCTCCGTGCTTGCTATAAACAGGCTCTTATCCCTCGGCTGACTTTGAAGATGAAGGTAGAAGACTAGAGTCAAGGAATGCGGGCGGCCTCAGAAGGTGGAAAAGGCAGGGAAACTGATCTCCCTTGAGCCTCCAGAAAGAAATACAGCCCTGCAGACACTTTGATTTCAGCCTGGTGAGACCTGTGTTAGACTTCCGACCTATAGGACTGTCTGATGATAAACTTGTGTTGTTTCACATTATCTTTGTGGTAATTTGTTACAGCAACCAAAGAAAACCCATATACCACTTTTCCCTGATTCACAGAAAGAATTAAGTCAGTGGATACAATTAAAATTTTTTTCCTATAGCTTGTCTTGTAGCTTTGATGCTGCTACTGCCCTGTCAGCTAGCAAATGGTGAAGAGCAACAACAAAAAACAAAGTGGTGTCCTGCTAGGAGCCTCTCCCATGCCTTTCAGATGTTCTGTCAACTAAAGTTTGAGAACCACTGACCCAACTACCACAAGGCCTCAGGGAGCAGTTGAAGGTGGTGGCTCTCCTGGCACTTCAAATTGACTATTCATTCCCATTAACCACAAGTTCCAAAAAGCTCCTACTCTGCGGCTGGGTGCCAGAGATACAAAAGCAGACATGGTCCCCACCACCATGGAGCCCACAGGGTGATAAACGCTATGACATCAGGAAGTACAGGGTGACAGGGAAGCATGGGAAGAGTGAGCATCTGAGCCAGACTTGTCATCTGCAAGATGACTGCAGTTATACAATAAGTACAGCGAGCCTGGTCCCAGGGGTGAGCCAGCAGAATTCAAGCACTGGTTTCCCAGATATTCGTTACCTGGATTTTTCCTTCCCCGACCAGACCAGGGAGCTGGACTCACTCTGCACACTCACCTGTCTCCACATCGTTGGCATTGGCTGAGTCCCTCAGCCTCTTCAGAGCTGTGAAGACAATAAGAGTGCCAGTTAAAAAAACAAACAAACCAGCAATGGCCATGATGAAGCAAAAAGTGATGGCTTCCTAGCTACCCACCACTCAGCCACAATAGCATCTAAAGAGAAAGAAAGGGGCCAGGATACAAGTGACACTACCCCGGGAACCAGGAGAAACCTGAAATGTGACACAGCTAGTGCAAAAGGCACATTTTGTAGCAAATCCTCCAAGGCCTTTGGAGCCAGATCTTGGCTCTGCCACTTGTCGGAGCTGGGTGACTGTGAACAAGTTAGTTAACCCCCTGGGCCTCAGGTCTATCACCTGCAAAACAAGGTTGAGCTCTTTCCTGACAGGCCGGAGTTGTTGCAAAGACCAAATGAGGTGATTTACATGGAAGCGCTCTGTCAGCTGGTTACACAGATAATCTTATATCCTCTTTCAAAACAGACCACTCCCAAATGACTTACTTAAGTTTGATGATTCCTATGGAGAAACTTTTTTCTCCATAATGACACTACCTGTATATTAGAGGATAATAGAAAGCAATGCCTTTATCATCAGAGAAATGGACAAAAATTGCAATTCATATATATAACGATTCCTTACATTCATACAGCACTTTCAAATTTTCATTTAATCTTCATAACACCACTAAGATATGAGTAGGTATTAAAGGGACCCTAAAAGTCCCCATTCTTAAAACTTTCAGGGTGTTGGTTTCCATGGCATCCATAAAATGTAAAAGACAATATGGCAGAAGTACCAGAGCAGGAGTTCTAATACCAGCATAGCCAATTTCTAGCTATGTGACTTAGAGCAAGACAATTTCTCTGAACCTCAGTTTCACCTTCAGTAAAATGGGAACAGTATCTGGATCTCAGTGAGTTATGACGAAGATCAGAAATGATCAGAAACCACCCAACAGTGTTTGGCACACAACAAAGTCAGAATAATAACTATATATTCCTTACCTTACTTAATAACTCTGGCAACATCCCTGTAAAGCATACCATACCCATTCTACAGATGAGAGAACTAAAGCTGAAAGGTTCTATAGTTTGCCTAAGACCTAAATGAGATAGAAAAGTCCAATCCAGGTCTGTGCATTTAAAGAAATAAGTTGGTAGGACTTGGCTCTGATATCATAATATTCTCCAGTATCCCATTTTTTATCTACAAATAAACACCTGGAGTCGGGAAAGGTTTCTATTCAGGAACTACCAAATGTGAAAAGCCACCGGGACTGGTTCTGAGCAGGAAGACTACTTTTTTTACACTCATGGTCCTTAGCAGCTATAATTCTACTATTGGTACCGAAAGTGGACTCAGGGGTCACTCCAGGTCCGTAACTCAGAGGTCGGAGGACACCATCCTGAACGGGCTGGGGAGATCAGGGCCCGATTCTCAGCCGAGGGCCAGCCCCGCCTCCCGCCGCGCTCCTCACCGTGCACCTCCTTGCCCGTGGGCCCGAGCCGGCGGTGGGGCCTGGCGGCGCGCCTCAGCCGTCCGGAGGGGATCTTACAGAGCAGCTCATCGCGGGGCTCCGCCTCCTGCTGCCACAGGACGTGAAGGTAGCGTAGCGGGGACTGGGCCCCGCCGGCCGCCCGGCCCGGGAGCCCCACGCCGCCGCCCAGCGCAGACCCGAAGTCGGCGAAGGAGAAGAGGCCCTCGGGGCCCGTCAGCGGCTCTGGCGCCACCGCGCACTCGCCATCCGAGCTCGAGCGGCCAGAGCGCGACTCTTCGTCCGCGCCCCCGGCGGCGGCTGCCATGGCAACGGCTCCGTGCTGGCCTGGCCGCGGGAGCCTCGTGCTTGAGGGACCTACCGACCCGCTTCCCTCCGCCCTAAGGCTCGCTGTCAGAGGACAAGCAGGCGGGCCTGGCCTGCAACCACGGCAACCGAACGGGGGGCGGGCTCGGGCCGGAAGCGGGGCAGTTCAGGACCAATGAAAACCCTTCCAGCCTAAACCCCACCCCCTATAGCCAATCGGGAGTAGTACGGGCCAGAGAACTTGGTTCGCTGCAGCGTGACTGACGGATATAAGAACCAATAATAAATTTGAGACACCCACGTCCTCGCCGTACGTCCCTAAGCGGAGCCAATAAAACAGCGGAGTTTAAGACACTTTTTTTCATCCCATTTCTCCCATCGGATCAAGGGAAAGATAACGGGCAGATGCCCTAGCCAATCATGTTAAGATGATTTGCATCCAATCACAAAGGAAAGTGAAGAAGCCAAAGGAAAGGGATTGAGAGATAAGAAAATGTGTAAATCAATGACCGTTAAAAAAAACAACAACAACGCAGAACTTCCCACAAATACAGAATGGATCCCGTTCGTTCTCTCGGTAACCCTGATTTACAAAGAATTCTATAATTCAACACCAGAGCGACCGATGCTTGAGTCCGAGAGCCAGTCACTGACCCAGGTAATTCTCTGTGCTAGGTCCTGGACGCAGAATCAGACTCGGTGCCTTCTGAGACGCTCAAGTGGGATGGGAGAAGTCAGAGCCGGAAGCGGAAGTGTTCCGCAAACAGCTGATGATGAACTTAGCAGCCCCTCCCAGGTGCACTGTTTTGTAGAATTTTCACAACCCTGAATCCCACAAACACTTCTATAAAGTGAGCAAGGAGGACCATCCCTATTTTATAGACGACGAGCTGAAACCAGAGAGATCACGGACTTGTTCATGGAGGCCCAGCTCTCCTGAGAGGAAGGCTGTGTCCAGGCAAAAGTTGTTCCTTGTCATTCAACGCAGTGAAAATATAATCTTGGGCTTCCCTGGTGGCGCAGTGGTTAAGAATTCGCCTGCCAATCCAGGAGACACAGGTTGGAGCCCTGGTCCGCGAAGATCCCACATGCCGCAGAGCAACTAAGCCCGTGCGCCACAACTACTGAGCCGGCGCTCTGGAGCCCGCGAGCAGCAACTACCGAAGCTCTTGCGCCTGGAGCTGGTGCTCCGCAGCAAGAGAAGCCACCGCAATGAGAAGCCCGCGCACCTCAACGAATAGTAGCCCCCCGCTCGCCACAACTAGATAAAACCCCGCGCAGCAGCGAAGACTCAACACAGCCAAAAATAAATAAAGAAAATTAGAAAAACAAAAAGAAAATGTAATCTTTCTCTGACAGTTGAAAAGCACTTTCAGATTTTGCAGTGTTCTCGGAACACCACTGTGAGGTTTATCATTGTAATGTATGGAGAAAGAAATAAACATTGAACGCGTACCATTTACCAAGTGCTTGATATGTATTTTACCATTTAGTGCTCCTTCACAAGAGTCTTAGCAGGTAGATATTATTATACCCACTTTGCAGATTAGGAAATTGTAGTCCCTAGATATCATATAAATTGTCCAGGGGTACGGGACTAGAAATTTGGAGGACTGGGATTTGAACCCAGAAAAGTCTTCTCTTTCCATCACGCTGATCTCTTTGATGAAGAGCCTACTGGAAATCTGCCTCCAGAAAATTTAAGTGACCTCTGGATATTTATATCTCACTC
>NW_006780611.1:10667629-10680782 GCF_000442215.2 Lipotes vexillifer | reverse complement strand
CTGCTGAATGTACCCTGAAATAACTTTATTATTCATTTCTCCTCTTTTTCCGTGTAATAACCTCCAAAATAGTCGTCATCCCTCCAGTCCCTCTGTGAAGAAACAAAGGTGTACTTGCTGTCTAAAGTACAATTCTCTTCACATCTCTAGGATCTGCTCACCCATTGAGCTCAGGCTAAAGTCCAAACCTTTTATCCTAGCAGTCAAGACCCTTGATGATTCTGACCCAGTTGTCTTTGCAATCAGTGTCTTTCTCCTACCAGTGGGTCTTCAAACCATCTGGTCTACGAAGATGTTTGCATTGTCAGAAATCTTTTAATTTAAACAGGATCCCTAAACATCTACGGGTGGCTGTTACTTCTAATTTTAAAATCAACTTTGTTGAAGTACATAGCCCAACCCTCTGTGTGTTGCAAGAACCACTTGTTATTTTGGACTGGAAGAACGGGATGTGGGTTGAATGTGGACCCAGTTAGCCTCACCAGCAGGATTTTAGACTGGAACTTGGGTCTATGAAGTTGTATTCCCTCATAATGCCTGGCTCAGCAACTGGCACCAGCAGGTTGTAGCTATTTGACTGACTGACTGACAGATTAAATGAATGAATGAGTAAAAATAGTAGCCCAGAGGTTAAGACCATCAGTTTTGTTGGTTTGTTTTAATATATATATTTATTTATTTTTGGCTGAGTTGGGTCCTCGTTCCTGTGCGCGGGCTTTTCTCTGGTTGTGGCAAGTGGGGGCTACTCTTCATTGCGGTGCGCGGGCTTCAGTAGTTGTGGCTCGTGGGCTTAGTTGCTCTGCGGCATGTGGGATCTTCCCGGACCAGGGCTCAACCACTGTGCCACCAGGGAAGCCTCAGACCACCAGTTTTGAAGCCACAAATGAGTGGGTTTATAACTTTGAGCAAGTGACTTTCTTTGCTTATCTTCAGTTTCCTTATCCATAAAATGAAGGTAAGAGTACTACCTATATCAGACATCCCTCGTGGCTCAGTGGTTAAGAATCTGCCTGCCAAGGCGGGGGACATGGGTTCGAGCCCTGGTCCGGGAAGATCCCATGTGCCGTGGAGCGACTAAGCCCATGCACCACAACTACTGAAGCCTGCGCACCTAGAGCCCGTGCTCCGCAACAAGAGAAGCCACCGCAAGGAGAAGTCCACGCACTGCAACGAACAGTAGCCCCCGCTTGCCGCAACTAGAGAAAGCCTGCGCGCAGCAACAAAGACCCAACGCAGCCAAAAACAAATAAATAAATAAATAAAAGAGTAGTACCTATATCATGTGGTTATCACAAGGACTAAATAATACAATGTTAGTAAAGCACTTAGTACAGAGCTGGGTACAGAATTAGGGCTCAAAATATGGTAGCTATTGTTGTTATTATAAAAAGTTTAGATGCAGGCTAGGGCCCATGCAAATCCTATGCAACTGTGGGCACATAACACTGACATGAACTTGACCTAAGGGTGCTTCAAGCATGTATACACAAGTCATTTATGTTTGGTCAATCAGCAAATAGAACATGAAGCACTTAACAGGAGACAAAGAAAGTACCTGTAATGTTGCTTTGTGGGAAAAGCTTCTGCCTGGGAATCCAAGAGCTTGTGTTCTAAGTCCTACTCTGCCGTGACTCACCTCATGATTTTTTTTTTTTTGCAGTATGCGGTCCTCTCACTGTTGTGGCCTCTCCCGTTGTGGAGCGCAGGCTCCAGACGCGCAGGCCCAGCGGCCACGGCTCACGGGCCCAGCCGCTCCGCGGCATGCGGGATCTTCCCGGACCGGGGCACGAACCCGTGTCCCCTGCCTTGGCAGGCGGACTCTCCACCACTGCGCCACCAGGGAAGCCCCTCACCTCATGATTTGGGGGCAACTGTTTCTCCTTTCTTTGGGCTTCAATCTTCCCATCAGAAGGTATTGTTCTAGGTCAGCTATTGACACTGGCTCAGGCTGGCTTGGCTTTCCTTTTATAATTTCCTTTTATTCTTTCCCTCGTCCTGTTGGCCAGTGTTTTATTTTTTTGCTTTTGTTTTACATTTTATTTCTTTGTATCAACAGGGGCACAAGAGAAAAGATCAAAAAGCAGGTTGTCCCTGCTGTCTCAATGCCACCAGCTGCTTCCTTCCCCTGGCTTCAGATGTGATAAAGAAAGCTGTGGCTTTCTGTAGTTTTATTCACAGTCCTTTTTTTTTTTTTTTTCCAAAATACCACAAATGTACTTTATTTCTTCCCATTCACCTAAAGCAAGTTAATTAATCAAAATAATCAGTGAATTTTCTTTTTTTTAATGCCCAAATCACAGTTTATTATATATTTTTTAAAAAAATATCTTTATTGGAGTATAATTGCTTTACAATGTTGTGTTAGTTTCTGCTGTACAACAAAGGGAATCAGCTGTATGTACACATAAATCCCCATATCCCCTCCCTCTTGCACCTCCCTCCCACCCTCCCTATCCCACCCCTCTAGGTGGTCACAAAGCATCCAGCTGACCTCCCTGTGTTGTGCAGCAGCTTCCCAGTAGCCATCCATTTTACCTTTGGTAGTTTATGTATGTCTGCTACTCTCTCACTTTGTCCCAGCTTCCCCTCCTCCCCGCCCCTCCCCCCAGCCCTGTGCCCTCAAGTCCGTTCTCTACATCTACGTCTTTATTCCTGCCCTGCCACGAGGTTCATCAGAAACATTTTTTTAGATTCCATGTATGCTACACAATATTTAAGAGCAATTTGAACTAGTTGCCAACATATAAAAATTGAGAGCTTTAACATAAAACTTTTGATTTCCAGATTCTCTTAAAAATGAGAAGAGGGAATTCCCTGGCGGTCCAGTGGTTAGGACTCTGCACTTTCACTGCCGAGGGCCGGGGTTCAGTCCCTGGTGGGGAACTAAGATGCCCCAAGCCACGCAGCGTGGCCGAAAAAAATTAAAAAGAGAGAAGATATGGCAATACAGGACTAGTTGGCTGGAGCTGCACAGCAACTCTCCTCTTTAGATGGGGAGTGCTACAGTCCCCACCACTCTCCCACTCTCTGTTACCTCCACATTGAGGCCTAAATACAATTGCCATTTATCCTCATACTTTTCATACTTGTGATGTTGTTTTTCTTTTTTCTCTTCGCGCCACACGGCTGTGGGATCTTAGTTCCTGGCCTAGGGATCGAACCCACGCCCCCTGCAGTGGAAGCTTGGAGTTGTAACCACTGGACCGCCAGGGAATTCCCAGTGACGTTGTTTTTCTTAAATGGAGTTAACAGGAAATTAAAATATCGCTTGTCTTTATCAAATGTGGAGTAATGAAAACTAGTGTGGAGGAAAATTATTTAGTATCTAAAAACATGACATACAGTGATTATGTGACTTCTTAATATCATGCTAGAGTATTTCTAATAAACCCACATAAGGGACATTTGACTCTCTGGGGAAGTTTAACTTTGACTAACAATTGACAAGGACTCAGTGATGTTTTATAAATCTGTAAAGTTAGAAGTTAGCTTTTAGGAAACTGATAAGGTGCAATAAGTTTTGTATGTCCAATGGAGTAGATAACCCCAAAGGTTATGGTTTTATTATTCTATAGGGCAGGAAACAGATTTGGATCTAATTTAGTAATTGTATTTCATCATTCCTTTGCTATTAACTATTCTCAAATTCTTTTTAAGGCAGCTCTGTCATACTGTTGTTTCCTTTATTAATGATTAAATAAGCTCACTCTTTATTGGTAGGAGAATTACGTTTTTAATCTCTCAGTGGCATTAATCTTTTGTCTATTGTGTAAGTTCCAAAAATTTTTGGTTAGTTATTTGTTGTTAATTTTACTTGCAATTTTTTTAAATAAATTTATTTATTTATGGCTGCATTGGGTCTTCATTGCTGTGCACGGGCTTTCTCTTTGCAGCAAGTGGGGGCTACTCTTCGTTGTGCGTGGGCTTCTCATTGTGGTGGCTTCTCTTGTTGTGGAGCACGGGCTCTAGGTGCGCAGGCTTCAGTAGTTGTGGCACGTGGGCTCAGTAGTTGTGGCTTGCGGGCTCTAGAGCTCAGGCTCAGTAGTTGGGGCACACGGGCTTAGTTGCTCTGTGGCATGTGGGATCTTCCCGGTCCAGGGCTCGAACCTGTGTCCCCTGCATTGGCAGGCAGATTCTTAACCACTGCGCCACCAGGGAAGTCCCTACTTATAATTTTTAAATCAAATTTATTGAGGTATAAAGTATATAGAGTAAAATCCCCCCACACACAAGGAGATTAAGTGCACAAGGCTGGTGATTTTTGACAAATGTATCCACTTAGGTGACTACCACCCCAATCAAGATATATAGCATGACGATTCTATTTTTAACCATTTGAGAATTGATCTATTGATCTTTTAGACTGCAGAGAGAGGGCACTGTGTTTTAAGAAAAGTAAGTGAATATTTATTTGCAGGCAAGAACAACAGTCTTCAATATTCTCTGTGAAAGAAGGCTACAACTTAACATGCACTCAGGAAACATTAATTGTTTTTTTCTATCTAGTGGATTCCTATACCAGATGATCCCTAAAGACACTTCTAGCTCTGATTTGTAAAGACTCAGGTACCGGTCTCTCAAGGCCTACATACTCCTGCCCCAAAAGGCAGTGAGCAGAGGCTTCTGAGAT
Source organism: Lipotes vexillifer (assembly GCF_000442215.2). NCBI lineage: Eukaryota > Metazoa > Chordata > Mammalia > Artiodactyla > Lipotidae > Lipotes > Lipotes vexillifer. The sequence continues at coordinate 10,676,152 of NW_006780611.1, read as the reverse complement.
CATCTCAGGAGAGTGAAACAAAACAGACAGTACATGAACTACAAACAAACTGGAGATTCTCGGGAAGTGGGGCTTGAAATTTGAACATAGCTGAAGAACGCAGGACGACTATAAAACATAACTAATGGCTTTTCTGAGTCAGAATTTCCTGCCTCAAATCCCAAGCAAAAGAAGATCAAGAGAAATAGGGTAGCTTTTCAGCTGCTGAATCCTCTCAGCCAACTCTCCCAGGTAAAATTATTCCAGGAGCTTTGTTCTGCCCACAGATTCTTTCCCTTTGAACTATTGGTTTTCCATTAACCAGGGAGACTTGCAAAATCAAACACCCTGTGATCAAACATTTCATAGACTACAATGGGGTCCAGCTGCTCTCAGGTCAAAGTTGGATTTCTAAGCAGACTAAATGTGCTGCCAAGCAATGTCCGAAATTTCCATTCAAATGCAATTCTACAGATAGGGAGAACTGGAAGCAGGAACGGTGAGGAAGCTGCTACAATACAAACGAGGTGATAGTGGCTTAGACTAGAATGATAGAGGCAAGGTGGTGAGAATTGAGTCTGAGAACATTTTGAAGGTAGAGCCAAGCAAGGGCAGATGCATTGAATATGTGCTGTGAGGAAGACTCAAGACAAGGGTGGTTCTGAGTCTTTGGCCTGAGAGACTGAAAGAATGGAGTTACCCTTAAACGGGGAGAACTGTGAGAGGAACAAGGTTGAGGCAAAAAATCAGAAGCTTGGTTTGGAAGTGTTAAGTTTGAGGGCCTATTAGATATTCAGGTACTCATATGGGCCATGAGTCCACTCCATGGGTGGGGTCTGGGATGGAGATAGAAATGTGGGGAGTCAATGGCAGATGGAGGATATTTAAACTGGACTGGATAAGCCACCCAGGAAGGGAAGGTAAACAGAGGAGACCCAAGGACCAACCCCAGGGAGGAGGGTCAGTCCACTATTTAGTGATTGGAGAGGAGGAATCCACAAAGGAAAGTGAGAGAGTAGCCAGTGAGGAAGGTCCTCCCAGAGCCTTTACTATTCTCTAAGTTAGGGTATGCATTCTGGAAGAGGTAGAAAGTCCTAAATAAATAAATAAAATATATGTTAGATGGTTATAAACAAGGGATACATGTTTCTGGTGACTGCAGCTTACATGAAGAATAAAGAACAGAAAATGACAAAACCAAAACTAGGTAGGAAGGAGAATATTTATTTAGAACAAGAAATCACAACACAAATTGTGGGAGAAATCTTGCAGTTACAAATTGCAATTTGTAATTTGAAAAAGCTGACAACACAAACATCACAAAATCCAGAAACGAATTTAATTTTCTTGAACATCTCCTTAATATTTTTTTCTTTTTAAGGTTGCATTAACTTTGATCACCTCTTTATAAAACAACAATTTTGTATCATTTTCCACAATGAGAATGGAAAGATAATTTAGTCTTTCCTCTAGCATGTCAGATCAAAAATTTTTTATTACTGCTATTTTAGAAAAAATTTCTTCTGAGTTCACAATTCTTTTCTAGTAATGTTATCAACATTTGGGGAGTTGTCAAAGTTGAGGGCAAACTGTATCAAATTTTTGTCATAGATTAACTGTAATTTCAGGTAATTTCAAGCTTTCTAGTGCCCTGATTAACCTTAAATACTTATTTCATTGAAGACACTCATTGATCACAGCGGGCTAGGTGTAACTTACACACGGAAGGCCAGCAATAACTATTCACGTTAGAGTGTCACATAAATATATCCTACTAAACTCAAATGTTCCCAACAGGATTTCCTTTAGCTGAATCCCAAACGCCACTAGACACAAGGGGAAATGTGACAGGGGAGAAATCGGAGTAGAGGAGCACGTTGCTGGGTTACACTCCTTGCGCCGACGAAGAGTCTCGATGCATCCTTAAGCTTAGTTCCACGACGGTTATCACCTCTAGGTAACAGACAAGGAGGGAACTCAAAGCAAAAACGCGGTACAAGGAGTTGGGGCGTGGCACTGCTATTCTAAATGGCTAAACTAAGGCCCCTGACCTACATATCGATTTGTGTTGGTTTGTTTTATAACCCAGTCCCTAACTCTAGGGTTTCTTCAGGAGCCCAACCCACCCCCATGCTCCATTCCGAACACCACCCACAGCGCTCAACGCTGCACGAGAGGGTGGGTCCCACGACTCTCTCCTCACATCACAGCTGGCTTCATCGTTGCCTGCTCCAACCTTAACGTCCAAAGTCGGCGGGAGCCTTTTCTCAATGCCCTCTCACTGTATTGGACTAAGCCTCAACTTTTTTTTTTTTTAAGGTGTTGGGGGTAGGAGTTTATTTATTTATTTATTTATTTATTTTTGCTGTGTTGGGTCTTCGTTTCTGTGCGAGGGCTTTCTCTAGTTGTGGCAAGCGGGGGCCACTCTTCATCGCGGTGCGCGGGCCTCTCACTATCGCGATCTCTCTTGTTGCGGAGCACAGGCTCCAGACGCGCAGGCTCAGTGAGTTGTGGCTCACGGGCCTAGTTGCTCCGCGGCATGTGGGATCATCCCAGACCAGGGCTCGAACCCGTGTGCCCTGCATTAGCAGGCAGATTCTTTTGCCAGTCATGTTTTCTCTCTCTTCACTCCTAAAATAATACTATTATTGCTGGAGTATTCTAAAGCAAAACCAAGCACTAGTCTAAGTGTAATCAGTACTGCTAAGTCTAGTAATACTCTGACGGCAGATAAGGGTTCACAATCAATTTTAGTGTATTTGCCTTTTAACTTAAAAAGTGGCTGAAGCAGTCATAGAGTTGTGCAATGGTTCTCACCCTGGAAAGGTTTTCCAAAAGGCAGATGCCTGGCCCTATCCCCAGACATTTTGATTTTCTGGTTCTGGAAAGATCCTAAGGTCATACATTTTGAAAATGTCCCAGCAGTGATGCTGAAGAGCGCCAAAGGCTGTGAAGTACCAGCTTAGTTAAACACCATGTCTCCATGAGACATCTTATCTTTATGGTTTCACACACAAAATGTATGTAGCTACTGCATTTGGGACCTAAATCAGTACTAAGAGCTGTGAACATTAGGACACTAAAAGTAGCTGTAGGCATTCTCTAACTTCAGAAAGTTTGAAAACAATGTAGTGGACATCTTATACATAGACTGAACATATGTCTCCGATTGCCTGGGCTTGTTCTGCTTATTGTCTGTTGTCTTGGAGTAATTGTTAACAGCACTCTGTGTCACTCTCTAAAGCATCCCAGTTTGGGTAGTTATGAATCTGATTGAATATGAAGAGCAAATGTTCACTGATATGAAAAGTATTTTAAATCTTTTTTTTTTTTTTTTTTTTTTGCCGCAGGCAAACTTCTTGCAGCTAAATCCACGATCAGGCCCCCCCATATCCGATTTTCCCTTCATGCGAGAGGGCGGCCGAGGAAGCTGTCAGCCATCTTTTGAGTGTCATTACTTCTTGTTTCAACTACTTTGCCCATCCTTTATTACGCCGAAATATTTCACGTGTTTATTTCTAAAATTTTGCAAGTACTATAGACTCACCTTCCTTGTGGAGCCTCTATTTGAAGGAGGAATAATGTATGGGTGGGTTGCTTTCGCCTTTCCAAATATGGCTGCCTTAGATTTCCGCCGGCCCCGGAAGAGCTTTCGGTTTCCCGGCAGCCTAGAGGAGGCTGGACTTCCGGCGTCAAGAGGCAGGCGAGGCCCGCCTTTTCCGTTCTTTCCGCCCTAGGTCCGCGAGCGCCGCAGCCATGTCGTATCCTGCTGACGATTACGAGTCTGAGGTAATCTGGTCTTGAGCGTGTGCTGAGCTCCGCGACAGGGGCAGGGCTCTTTGGATGCTGGGCCCCGCGGGGAGACGGTGTCCGGGCCTCTCCGGGAGCACTCGCGGCCCGCGACCAGCCCCAGCCGGCCTCCCCGCTTGCGCGTTCCTCATGCCGTTGCCACCCGCAGCTCCCGGTTCTTGATCAGCCCGTCTCGGCCCGCCCATCTCGTGTGTCCGGTCCCCTGGTCCTCTCCTTTTCCAAGTCCGGGAACGGAGGCTAGTTATAGGATTCTGTGTGTCTGTAACTGCACTCTGATTTCTTATGGTCTGGGTTCAGTCTTGTCAGGCCCCGCAGATTCCCACAGCCTCTTGTGCTTTGCTCTACCTTATTGCAGCCGTAACGCGGTATTGTCATTGTCTGTTTATTCTCCCTTTTCTCACAGGCGTGTGAGTTCCTCAAAGAACGAGACTGTGTCTTATCCACCTTTGTATCCTTAGAACCTAGAACGAGCATTTTGGATTCACGAGCTGGTGACTGTCTTGTCTGTGTCTCTTTCGTTTCTAGGCTGCTTACGATCCCTATGCTTACCCGGGCGACTATGATATGCACACAGGTGAGTCTACAGGTTTGTCTGGCCAGCTTCTAGGGATTGGCACCTTTTTGGATGTCTCAGAGCAGCTCTGACGGGCACCTGCTTAAAACTAAGTCTTGATGGTCCAGGTTTAGAGTCAGTTACTAGCTCTCACCAGGAGAGCTATTAAACCAGGCCTTATTCATGGTCCACCTCAAAATCTCAGAAGGGAAGGGTTACTGTCCTGACTGTGGTTTCCTTGTTGAAGCTATTAGCTGAAGAAGAAAATCTTGTGAAAAATTAAAGCAATTGAAACCAAGTCCAAGTGAAATCTTTTTTGGAAGGTTTTTGATGTTTCCTGAGTTGTTACAGTAACTTGGTTTGATTTAGCACTTAGTAAGTGCCATGTGTTGTTCTGGGTACTTGGCTTGAAGTATTTCATTTACCCCTTACAGCAGTTCTGCAAAGACATAAATTAACATTACAGGTGAGAAAACTTGAGGACAGAGAAGTTTAGTTACTTGCACCAAGTCATATGGGTAGAAAATGGCAGTCATTCATTTATTCAAAAAATATTAAGTGCCTACTACTTACTGCCCTTCGCACAGTTCCCCCCCTTCCCCCATAACTTCCAGGTCTTGAGGGTACACCTGGGTGCAAGACAGACAGGGTTCTTGCTTTCATAGACGTTAGGTTCTGGTGCGAGAAACAATAAGCAAATAAATAACTTCAATAAATAAAATAAATAAGTAGTGGGAAAATGTTCTGAGGAAACAGGCCCGTGGGGATTGGGAGTGATATGGAGAGGATTTATATTTCTGAGTGTTTAAAAGGGAATTATACCCGATTTTATAGACTTGAGTTTTGTTTAGGGGATGGCCTTGCCCTTTTGTTATGTCCTATATGTGGATTTGAAGTATTTATTGTATCTAATTTCTAGGAGATCCGAAGCAGGATCTGGCTTATGAACGTCAGTATGAACAGCAGACCTATCAGGTGATCCCTGAAGTGATCAAAAATTTCATCCAGTATTTCCACAAAACTGTCTCAGACTTAATTGACCAGAAAGTGTATGAGCTGCAGGCCAGTCGTGTCTCCAGTGATGTCATTGACCAGAAGGTATATGAGATTCAGGACATCTATGAGAACAGGTATGGGCCATTGGCTGAAATGATCTCTTACTGGGTGAGACTGGCTTAGTAATGCAGTCTCTAAAAAGGGGTGATGTTTATTCATTTCTCTGTAAAGAGAGTGCTCGAGGGGTTTCTCTGATTCTTTGGGGGCTAGGGACGTGTTATTTTGTTGAACTCATTGCCCAGAACTTATACAAGGCCTAAAATAATACTATCACTATCAATAATTATAATATGTATGATCATTATAGATCAGGCAACGTTCGGAGTGCTTTCTCTGTATTTACTGATTTACCCTTCACAATAACCCCATGAAGTAGGTTCTGTCGTTTTCCTCATTTTATAGATGAGAAAACAAAGCGCAGAAAGGTTAAATCTCATAGCTAGCTAAGTGGATGTACTGAGTTTTGAACCTGTCCAGTCTGTCACCAGAACCTAATTTCTAAACTGTGCTGGACAACGTCTCAACACAAAACAGGGTGAGCCGAGCTCTGAGTGGTTGCTTCTGGTTTTTTTTTAATTTTTTAATTTAAAAAATTTTTTTTGCTGTACGCGGGCCTCTCACTGTTGTGGCCTCTCCCGTTGTGGAGCACAGGTTCCGGACGCGCAGGCTCAGCGGCCATGGCTCACGGGCCCAGCTGCTCCGCGGCATGTGGGATATTCCCAGACCGGGGCATGAACCCGTGTCCCCTGCATCGGCAGGTGGACTCTCAACCACTGCGCCACCAGGGAAGCCCTGCTTCTGGTTTTGAGGGGACGGCCCTTATGTAATGGGCGTTAGAAATGAGACAGGTCAATCAGAGTTGGATAGTCAGGAAAGACTTCATCAAGGAAATAGGGTTGTGAAACATCTTGGGCAGCAGTGTTTGCGTTGGATGCTTGAGGGCTGTTGTGGCATCAGACTGCAACAAATAGACTGATTTGCTTCCATGTTTGGAGAGGGGGAGGAGGCACAGTGCTCCAGGAAGTGGAAGGGGAGGTGGAAAGCTAAGGGAGGGGGGTGGGGGTGTCTAAAAGGTAGTTCTCAAGTCAGGGAACAGTAAGCAGTGAAATATGACTAGAGTTCATGATACAGAGGCAGGAGATGATCCTGAAGAGCTTGGTAGGTGCCTAGCTGATGTAAAAGAAATGTTTCACCTTATTAAGAAAGATTGTCTGGGGTGTAGAATTGGGTTGAGGAAAGTTGTAGACTTGGAGGCTCTGGCCCTGGCTCTGTTTCTGTGACTTCTTCCCTTTTCAGAGTTTGGGTACTTATTTATAAAATATGAGGATTGTCTCTTCTCAGATCCTTCCTGTTTTGGAGTTCTAGAATATTTTTTCTTGATTTTCAGCTGGACCAAGTTGACTGAAAGATTTTTCAAGAATACACCTTGGCCTGAGGCTGAAACCATTGCTCCACAGGTTGGCAACGGTAGGTGTGAGTGTTTTGTGTCCTGTGTGTTGGATGGGATCCTATGACTGAGGCTCATTAGAAAGCTCAGGATGATCTGTGTCTGTTTTGCTCGCCATTTTATTTCCCCAGGGTTTGGTACATAGTAAATTCCTTAGTAAATAACTTGTTGAATGAAAACTGAATAGATGGAGAGGGGACAGAGGTATTTCACATGTGGTGAAAACTGAAGTTGGGATTTTTGTCTTGACTGGTTTCCTTTTCCTTCCGTAATTTTTGGGGTCATTACAGTTGCTCCAGAATGGGCTCTCTGGCCTCCTCTCACATTTCACTTTCTGATGGTGTCTTTTATATATGGTGTGAAGTAAGAAGAGCCAACTTTGTTCTTTTGCATGTGGATAGCCAGCTGTCCCAGTACCAATTTTCAGAAAGACCATTCTTTTTCCATTGAATTGTCTTGACACTTCCCGAAATCTGTTATCATGTAAATGTACAGGTTTATTTCTAGACTGTCACTTTGATCCCATTGATCTATGTCTATCCTTATGCTTGTACCAACCACACTGTCTAAATGATTGTAGCTTTGGAGTAAGTTTTGAAATTGGCAAGTGTAAGTCCTCCACCTTTGTTGTTCTTTTTCAAAATCGCTTTGGGTCTTCTGAGTCCCTTGAATTTCCATGTGAATTTTAGGATCAGCTTGTCAATTTCTGCAAAGAAGCCAGCTTGGATTTCGATAGAAATTATGTGGGATCTGAAGATCAATTTGGGAGAGTATTGCCATTTAACAATATTAAGTCCTATAATCCGTGGACCTGGATGTCTTTCCATTTATTTAGGTGTTTGATTTCTTTCAACAGTGTTTTTTAGTTTTTTAACATACAAGTCTTTCACTTCTTTTGTTACAGCTAACATTTTTTGAATACTAAACATTAGTATCATCATTGTTACTCAGGTTTAGAACTCACTCTGTTTTTTTTTTTGGCCACACAGTGCGGCCTGCGGGATCTTAGTTCCCCGACCAGGGATTGAACCCGTGCCCCCTGCATTGGGAGTGCAGACTCTTAACCACTGGACCTCCAGGGAAGTCCTGGAACTCACTCTTTTTTTTTTTTTTTTCTTTTAATTTATTTTTTATATAGCAGGTTCTTATTAGTTATCTATTTTATACACATTAGTGTATATATGTCAATCCCAGTCTCCCAGTTCATCCCACCACCACCACCACCACCCCCGCCACTTTCCCCCCTTGGTGTCCATAACGTTTGCTAGAACTCAATCTTAAATGTGTTTCCATGTTGCTCAGACATTACGCTCTGTTTAATATTTTGCCTATAAAGAATATAATATTTTGTATGTTGAGCACAATAGGAGTCCTGTAATACATGTTTTTAAACAGGTAAGGATTCAGAGGACTCAAAGTATGAAATATTTGGTATAAAAATCCCCCTCCCATTTCTATCCCAAGTTGTCTGTTTTTCTCTCTGGAGCCATCTAGGGTTCACCATTTTCTTGTTTATCCTTCTTCTGATACTCTATGCATATATCAGCAGTTAGGAATAACTTGTTCCTTTTTTACAAAGACTAGATAGATGCTCCTTTCTTTCCATTTTTAAAATTTATTATATTTTTGGAGAGTATTCTGCAGCTCCAGGATTCCCAAGACCCGCCCCCCCCCCCCC
>NW_006780611.1:10631179-10667511 GCF_000442215.2 Lipotes vexillifer | reverse complement strand
GGTGGTGTAGGCACATCCTCTGCCTAGCATGTACTGAAATTCCAGACTCCCAGAAGGAAAGCAGGTGTTCAGTGTAAATCATGTTGTTTGCACAGTTTAGGAATAGCAGACCACCCTTATGAGATTGGTGGGAAACCCTCCTGAAATCTAGGTTCCCAGATGCCAAGCAAGGACCAACTTTACCAGCAGGCCTTTCTAAGGCTCATAGTCTCAGACCTGTATGTTAACTTCTGCACAACATTGATATCCAAAGAGCTCATCCCCACTTTTTAAAAAATTAATTAATTTATTTTTGGCCGCGTCGGGTCTTCGTTGCTGCGCGCCGGCTTTCTCTAGTTGCAGCCAGAGGGGGCTGCTCTTCGTTGCGGTGCGTGGGCTTCTCATTGCGGTGGCTTCTCTTGTTGTGGAGCATGGGCTGTAGGCGCACGGGCTTCAGTAGTTGTGGCACTCAGGCTCAGTAGTTGTGGCTCACGGGCTCTAGAGAGCAGGCTCAGTAGTTGTGGCGCACGGGCTTAGTTGCTCCGTGGCATGTGGGATCTTCCCAGACCAGGGCTCAAACCCGTGTCCCCTGCATTGGCAGGTGGATTCTTAACCACTGTGCCACCAGGGAAGTCCCCGCCTTCTTTCTTTTTAATGGTTGCATCATGTCAATAGGATAAATTCCTTAAAATAGGACATCTAAGTCAAAGATCCCCATGTATTTGCAATTTTGATACTGTCATATCGCCTTCCATGGAGCCATTAGTATTTACGTCTTGGTTAAGCAACTGTATGGCAAAAATATCTAAGTGGTGAAGGAAAATGGGCCTGAATGAGATTAAGATGAGGTTGAAAGAATAAAGTGGGAAATGAAGTTTCTCGTTGCATGTATTCTTGGGGTGTAAATGTTAGAATTTTGATGTTGTTTGGTTTCTGAAATCACGTTTACCACTTTACTTCCCACCACAGGCTAAAACTACCAGAAGACCCCAGTTGTTTGGTGGATTACTAAAGCACCCCTCTGCCATCTCTTTCAGATGCTGTCTTTCTGATTCTGTACAAAGAATTATACTACAGGCACATATATGCCAAAGTCAGTGTGAGTATCTAAACGTTGCTGGCAGTTTTTAAACTCTATGCCATTTTTGTCCCTGGAAAACAATTGCTAGTTTATATTGTTTCATTGTCCAAGAGTGGTTGGCATGTTTTCTGAGCTTGCTTTTAAGAAAGAATGGAGGGAATGATTGAACCCAGAAAGCTGGGTGTCTGTTTCAGGCAAATGGTACCACTGCATAGCCTGTCCATCCTTTTTAATTTCTTTATCCCCACAGCAGTGGGGCTACAACTCCAAGGCAGTGTGCTTTCTACTCCATCACAAAATACACCATACATCACGTTGTTCCCCAGCTCAGAAATCTTCAGTGGTTCTAAGTTGCCAGCCACATGAAGTCTAGAGCAGGGGTCAGCAGCCTGCTGTATACAGGCCAGATAGGGAGTATTCTAGGCTTTGAGGGCTGTAATGGTCTCTGTCGAATCTATTCAGCTTTGTAGCAGCCGTGACAGTGAGTACACATGGCTGTGTGCCATTTAAGGTTCTTATTTACAAAAACAGGTGGTGGTGGATTTGCTGACCCCCTGGCTTAATTCTTGTTTGGCACTGTAAGACCTCTGCATTTCTGGCCCAGTGTAGCCCAGTGTAACATTGTCTGCCTTACTCCCTAACCTTCAAGCACCACGATTTTACTTCTTTGCCTTCATTAGTCCTGTTTTTCCTGAAACACCTTCCCCTCACTCCTCTGCCTTGCCAGATCTATATGCCTGATCTTTAATGGTCAGTTAAAGTTTTTGGTATAAAACTTGACCATTGGCGTCAGGTATTCAGTGCCCCTTTGAACTGCTGTAGCACTTAACTGTCTTCCCTGTCACTTGAGTGCTCTCACATGCTAGGAAGGGAGAGCCGACGTCAATTCTCATATATAGTTGACCCTTGAAACAACACGGGTTGGCACTATGCGGGTCCACTTATATGCAGATATTTTCAATAAATATTTATAGTGTTATAGGATCCACCATCGGTTAAATCTGCAGATGTAGAGGGTCAACGATATATTACACACAGATTATACACAGATTTTTGACCAAAACCCCTGTGTTTTCAAGGATGAGCTGTATTTGTTTTCAACTGTCAGTGGCAGGCCATGAGTAGAATGCATTTAGATTAAATGTGTCCTTTCTCTGCTTTCTTTACAGGGGGGACCCTCCTTGGAGCAGAGGTTTGAATCCTATTACAACTACTGCAATCTCTTCAACTATATTCTCAGTGAGTCTGAGGTTATGATGAGACCTCGTATTGGCCTTCAGCTCTTTTTAGCAGGATTTTAATGTGCAGGTGGGAAGAGGGGGAAGTCTTGTGGTTCATAGTCTTTAAGAGAGAAATTACAAAATGCATTCTGCAGCCTTACTGAATGGGCATAGTCATTGATCGAGTCTGATCTTTCTGTGGTCTCTTGCCCAGATGCTGATGGTCCTGCTCCCCTCGAACTCCCCAACCAGTGGCTCTGGGATATCATCGATGAGTTCATCTACCAGGTATCTGGTCAGCCTTGGCCTAATTTGAAATAACTGGTCCAGACAAGGAGCAGCTGTTACTGTCGTTTGTGTTGTTAAAAAGATCATGGCCACCCTAGGGTAGTGTGAAATACCCTGTGGAAGTGGCCTCTGTGTTGTGGTGTTTTGAATCAGTGAGGTCTAAGAGCTCCATTCTGACCTCAGAAGTCTGGAGAACTGAGCTCCTGACATTCACCACGTTCTTAACTGACCTTGAGAGGTGGTCTGGCGGGAAGAACACAGGTTTCCAGGCTTTGGAGTCAGCTAGGAGTGGGTACTTGTCTGGGGGCTGCCACCTGGTGGCTCTGTAGTGATGATGTGTTACTTAGCTCTCTGAGCCTCACTTTCCTCGGCTACAGGAGAAAGATTCTATATCTTGATTGTGGTGCTGATGATGTGAGTATATGTTGGATCAGAATGAAAGAACATTTTTATCAAAAGGGAAAAATTACCTATCTCAGAGTGCTGTTTCTAAAAACCATAAAATAATTGATTTTGGAAAAACATCTTTTCCATGTTTTACAGGGATGGCACAGTTCTTACTAGGTATTTCAGGAGAAATCAGTTTCCTAATAAAGCAGTTATTTGAGCCCCACGGATCAAAGAGACTTTGAGTACAGAGTGCCGATAAGTTGTGATTGGTGAGCTTAGGAAACCTTCCTAGGGCTCTTTGAGAAAGAGGCTTCCTGCTCAAGACAGGCTTCAGTCCTTTGTGCAGTGAAGGCCACAAACCACACTGGCCTTGTTTGCCCTCTCTGGCTCCTTGGCTTGTTATTTGGCATAATTTTAGAAGATTGGCTGTTCTGTTGGCTAGCAGCAAGTCAGTGAGGATCATCTGTGCTAAGGTTCCTCATCCCTCTTAAGATAATCCTAATTCCCTGGGCTTAACTGGTGTTCTCTTAAGGGGTTTAAGTGCTCTTGCTTCTAACAGAGACTGGCCAGTGTGGGCCAGGTGTGATTCCACCAGCCAGTCTTTGTGAAAAGTGAGAGCACTGTAAGCCGCTTAAGAAGAAAACACCAGTTAAACCGCACGGGGTGAGGGGCTCTTCCCCACCGCTCTCTTCTTCATTCTTCTTGTTTTTTGTCTTTTTTAAAATTAAAAAAAATTTTTTTTTTTTTTTGCTCCTATTCCCCACCACTCTTTCATTTATTTGTATTGATGCAGTAATATATGAATGTGTTGCTATTGTTGAGATTTTTTTTTTTTTTTTAACTGCAGATAAAGTGAAAGTGTCTTCCTTCCTTGCCTTTGCAGAGGCATCAATTACTGTCTGGAAAGATAGTCATCATATAGAGACCTGCCTTGTCCTTTCGTGCCATGTACATGGTGTACCACTCTTCTGGTGTATGTGTTACAGATAAAAGTCTATTTCTAGGGATGATTATAAGTAGAATTGTTGGCTGAAGGATATTTGCTTTTAAAATTATTTTATAAATTTGTTTATTTATTTATTTTTGGCTGCATTGGGTCTTTGTTGCTGCGCGTGGGCTTTCTCTAGTTGCTACTCTTCATTGCGGTGCTCAGGCTTCTCATTGTGGTGGCTTCTCGTTCTGGAGCACGGGCTCTAGGAGCGCGGGCTTTGGTAGTTGTTGCACGTGGGCTCAATAGTTGTGGCACACGGGCTTAGTTGCTCCATGGCATGTGGTATCTTCCCGGACCAGGGCTTGAACCTGTGTCCCCTGCATTGGCAGATGGATTCCCAACCACTGCGCAACCAGGGAAGCCCTTAAAATTATTTTAAATCAGATATGTAGAGTCACAATTTGCATGCAATAAAGTGTACCAATTTTAAGTGTACAGTTGATGAGATTTGACAAATGTATACACCACCACAATTAAGATATAGAACATTTTGGGTTTTAATAAATAGTAATTACTTCCCTCCTAAAAGGCTGTGTCAAATTATACTACTGCCAGCAGCATTTGAGAGCAAGTTTTCTGTACCGGCTGGTATCGATCTCATTTTTGGCAGTTTGATAAGAAAGAAATGGTCATCGTTTTAATCTACATTTCTCTGAAGAGATTGAGCATTTTCCCTGCCAATTGACCAATTCTGTCTTTCTTCGAAGTGATCATTAGTATCCTTTGCCCATCTTTCTATTGGATGATCTTGTTCTTTTTGGCTTATGAGAATTCCTTCTATATTCTGGATACTATTGTTTGTTTTGTTTTGTTTTGTTTTATAAATTTATTGTTATTTTTGGCTGTGTTGGGTCTTCGTTGCTGCATGCGGGCTTTCTCTAGCTGCGGCGAGTGGGTGCTTCTCTTGGTTGCAGTGTACGGGCTTCTCATTGCAGTGGCTTCTCTTTGTGGCGCGTGGGCTCAGTAGTTGTGGCGCATGGGCTTAGTTGCTCTGCGGCATGTGGGATCTTCCCAGGCAAGGGATCGAACCTGTGTCCTCTGCATTGGCAGGTGGATTCTTAACTACTGCGCCACCAGGGAAGCCCCGATACTATTTGTTTGTTGTAAATTTGGAAACGTTTTCTGCTGCACTCTTGGAGGAGGGTGATATTTTAAGAGTTGAAAGGTAATCTTAGGTCATCTAGAACCTAGATTCTAGGTCCCTGGTTTCCAAACCTGTGTATGCACCAGAAATCAACCAGGGAGCTTTTAATTCTGACAGAGTAACTAGGTCTCCTATGCTAGTCTCTGGGTGACAGATGGAGCCAGCCCAGTGCTGGTCCCAGATAGAAACCCTGCCCCAAACAAATAGCTGTGGTATGTACCCTATATGTGCCTTACACTTGTCCAGGCTCTGTGGTTGGGACAGGGGTAACTCAGACTGGGTTCCTGTCACAGGTGAATTGATGGTCAGCTCTGGAAGGGAAGACACACATGCAGGTACCTGCCCCATCTCTACCATGTATGAGTAGATCTGTTGTAAGCCACCTGATTCTGGTGGCCAGGCTGATGGCACTGTGATGCCCAGAGACGTTAAGTAACTTTAGACTATGTTTGACTCCAAATTGAATGTTTTTTTCCACAAATTACCTCTCATTTTAGAGCTTTTTGCTTAGCTGTGGAATAAGTAACACAGTCAGTAATGAACAAAGCCGCAGCTTAATCAAAGATGGCTTTGAAAGAACCAGTGGTGCACAGACTGGGGTAGCGGGAGAAGTGGTGGCAGTAGCGTGTTGTGTGCTGTGCTGTCCCTTTGGCGTTAACGCCACTGCTGCACGTTTCCCTTCTTCCTCGACAGTTTCAGTCGTTTAGTCAGTACCGCTGTAAGACTGCCAAGAAGTCAGAGGAGGAGATCGACTTCCTTCGTTCCAATCCCAAAATCTGGAATGTTCACAGTGTCCTCAATGTCCTTCACTCCCTTGTAGACAAGTCCAACATCAACCGACAGCTGGAGGTGTACACAAGTGGAGGTGAGTGCTGCCTGCCATCTGTGCCTCACGAGTAGAGGCCGCGGGTAGTGCGGAGGAGCGATGGGCTGCTCCTCTTTGGTATTTGGGTGTGAACAGGAGCCGAGGGCTGATTTGGGGGCTGCTGGGCTTGGCAGTCTGTTAGCCGACAGACTGAACAAGCACTTCCTGAGAGCTGCATTTGTAGACACTTCTACTCCCTCTCCAGGGCCTGTGTTTAGATAAGCACTTCTCAGACTTTCTGGTGTGAGGACCACTTTACAGTCTTAAAAGATTAAGAATCACAAGGTTTATCTATATACAGATCTTGTTACAGTGAGAAGAGTGGTGTTTTTGCAAAAAACCTCTTTAATGTCTGGCTTCATAGAAGAGAGCTGGAGTCTCCTGCTGCTTCACTCAGTCTGTGGCAATATGCTGTTTCGGTTGAAGTGTCTGAGGGAAAGCTGGCCTCACACAGATGTTTAATTGGGACTTAATTGGGAAGAGAAACTTAATAGCCTTTACAGGTAGCCTGGCTCTTCTCTGGTTCTGCATCAGAAGTTGACAGCGGGTAGTTTCATACAGGTTAGTTGCAGTGTGGAATCTGAAGCCTTATCAGTGAACTTATACTTTGTTACATTAAAGTTTATTGGTTTATCCTGCAGCTTGAATGAATTTTTTTACCCGTGCGTGATTTTGTAAAATACTGATTGATTGAGCTATCAAGATTTTCTGAAAGTTGACACATTTTATTGTACAGTTTTTTTGTTGTTGTTTTAATTATTTATTTATTTTGGCTGTGCCAGGTCTTAGTCGCGGCATGCGAACTCTTAATTGCAGCATGCATGCAGTATCTAGGTCCCCAACCAGGGATCGAACCTGGGCCCCCTGCATTGAGAGTTCAGAGTCTTACCCACTGGACCACCAGGGAAGTCCCAATTATACAGTTTTTTGAAACCACATCTGTTACTTTGACCATCAACCTTATTAGATAGGTCTTCATTGGGGAGCTGTTGAGTTCACAGTGGCAAATAGAAGTTTTATGAAATTCATTCTAATTTTTACTTAAAAGCTCAAGTTTTCATTGGCAGCAAACACTGCCAGTTGATTTCATTGACATCTTAACAAGCTCACTGCACTCATTTTTGAGAAAATACGCATGTCTCTATTCATAGTCTGTGTATCAGTTATTTTTTAATTAAAAATGGGGTTTTGTGGGGAAAAGGAAGTGGCTGGTTCTTTTATTGCAGGTGAGTGGTGGTAAAGAATACAGTGATGACAGTAGAGTTTGGTGCCACTACCCGATTGATGCTAAGTTGTCCATAGTTTTACCCGCGTTGTTTTTGCACCATCAGTGCAAATGTCAACTCAGTGAGAAAGGCAAATAGTATCTTAGGAAGATAAATAGGAACACACCTAAATAGTGTTATTAGGAAGATAGCTTTGATCTCATGGACTTCCTGAAAGGAGGGGCCTTGCCAAGTAACTCTTATTGATGAGAGGGGTCCTGTCATATTCTTAGGTGTGTATGGATGTGGGGGGCTGCCACACCCCTTAGGTAACTTAGAAATGTAAGCTTAGCATAAGGCCAGGCATGATGTTTCTTGGTATTCCTTCTAAGGCAGTTATTCCCTATTGCAGGAAGCTTTAGAGACTGGCAGTAGATGAAGAGTTTACTGAGGGTAAACTTCAAGGGTCAGGCTTGCCCTCCTTCCCCTCCCTCTGCTGAAGTGCTCACAGTGTCCGTGTGTCTCTCTCAGGTGACCCTGAGAGTGTGGCTGGGGAGTATGGACGGCACTCCCTCTACAAGATGCTTGGCTACTTCAGCCTGGTGGGGCTTCTGCGTCTGCACTCCCTGTTGGGGGATTACTACCAGGCCATCAAGGTGCTGGAGAACATCGAACTGAACAAGAAGGTAATTCATTCCCTGTTTCCTCAGGCCTACCTTCCCAGAGCCAGATAGTCTGTCTGTCTGCTTCAAGAGAGACTCTGATCTATTATTAGGACAGATTTCACGGAGAATAAAAGAGGATTCCTCCCCAGGGCAGTGGAAAATTGAGACAAGAACTGGGAAAACCACTGCAGGGAAAATCTGAACCTGGACCAGGTGGTTTCTCTTTGGTGCTTAACAACACTTAAAATATTCAGCAGTCTTTTGATTCTGTTTTCAAACCAGACTGATGCTGGCAGATTTTTACTTTTCAGCTTTCACTGAAGAATTAATGAAAGACTTACTTAGTTCTAAGGTGGC
Source organism: Lipotes vexillifer (assembly GCF_000442215.2). Lineage (NCBI taxonomy): Eukaryota > Metazoa > Chordata > Mammalia > Artiodactyla > Lipotidae > Lipotes > Lipotes vexillifer. The sequence goes on along the minus strand of NW_006780611.1, from coordinate 10,659,326 downwards.
ACAGGTAATGATACGTTAGCAGTGGTTGTTATCCTAGCCACAGAAACTTGGTACGTTTTTGTTTGATGTGTGTGTATCTTATCTGTCCTTTCTCTTATAGGGCTTATTTGGAAAAGCAAGGACTAGAAAGCAAGAAAGAATGTGAAAGTGAGGTGTAGATGATTTTAGAGCTGAAGGAAATTTTAGGGTTACCTGGTCCAGTCCTTTTCTGTTACAGCCAAGAAAATGGAGTCCTCAGGTCACATAATCAGTAAGTGGTACAATCTGCACTCAGAGCCTCTGACTTCAGAGCCAGGATTCCTCTGGGTAGTTCAGGGCCTCTGCAGGGAGCTCTCAGTGCTTCCACCTCAGCTGACACTAGACCCCAGCAATTTTCAGATCCTACCTGGGATGAATTGGTAGTGAGATTCATGGCTGCTGCTTCTGCCTCCTTCCACAGAGCATGTATTCTCGTGTGCCCGAGTGCCAGGTTACCACATACTATTATGTCGGTTTTGCATATTTGATGATGCGTCGATACCAGGATGCTATCCGGGTCTTTGCCAACATCCTTCTCTACATCCAGAGGACCAAGAGCATGTTCCAAAGGACCACGTACAAATATGAGATGGTAAGGAGGCCTCTGACCAGCTGACACACCTATGCCAACAAGTTTTGGGTAAACGCCTTCCAAAATTTTGCTCTTTTATATGCTTTTTCAATAGGATGATTTTTTAATGGCTAGCCTACTTAAGTGTTTTCTTTGTTACACCTATTACTTCAGATCATTAACACCCTGATGATAAGGACAGGATTTTTGTTTCACTTTTATTCCCTAGCAGTGCCTAGAGTGTGTGGGCTGTGGGTGTTTAAAATCAGTTAGATGTGGGTACTGCCCTCAGGCAGTTTGCCTGGAGGAGGGTGGATTCAAAACATGCATAGAATTGGGAGCAGGTTTCTAAGCAGAGCAGAGGTGTTGAGACTTGGAAGTATGGTCATGTAGTAGCACAATAAATCATTTTGGCTAGAAGGCAGGAGAACAGTCAGATTGGGGTATTAGAGTCTGGGATAACCTTCACTACCCAGCTAAAGTATTTAATCTTTATTCTGGAGGCATTAAGTGCCATCAAAGATTTCTGGGTGAATTGATCATAATTGGTGTGGAACGATTGACCTGCCAGTGACGTGTAGGGCGGATTGGTGAGACCGAGGCAGAGGTACCAGTAAAGAATCCAGGAAACATCTACAGAGGACCTGGAACTAGGCCAGAAGTTCCGTAGAGCTAGAGGGAGGATTGGAGGAGACATTGGGAAAGTTAGCTGAAGAGTGTCAGACAAAGGGAGAAGTCAGAAGGTCTGTACAGAGTGTACTTTGGAGGATGGTGGGGACCTCAGAAAATCCATTCATTTGACCCTGCACCGATCTCTCCCCCCACCCCCAGATTAACAAGCAGAATGAGCAGATGCACGCCCTGCTGGCCATTGCTCTCACCATGTACCCCATGCGTATCGATGAGAGCATTCACCTCCAGCTGCGGGAGAAATATGGGGACAAGATGCTACGCATGCAGAAAGGTGACCCACAGGTCTACGAGGAACTTTTCAGCTACTCCTGCCCCAAATTCCTGTCACCTGTAGTGCCCAACTATGACAACGTACACCCCAATTACCACAAGGAGCCCTTCTTACAGCAGCTGAAGGTGTTTTCTGATGAGGTGCAGCAGCAGGCCCAACTCTCAACCATCCGCAGCTTCCTCAAGCTCTACACCACCATGCCTGTGGCCAAGCTGGCCGGCTTCCTGGACCTCACTGAGCAGGAGTTCCGAATCCAGCTTCTTGTCTTCAAACACAAAATGAAGAACCTGGTGTGGACCAGTGGCATCTCTGCCCTCGATGGCGAATTTCAGTCAGCCTCTGAGGTTGACTTCTACATCGATAAGGTATGACTGCCCCTTGGGCTAGGTTCTCAAGGCACCCACTGTTCTGGGCATCTGGGACACATCACTGAACAAAATCAACAAAGATTTTTGCCCTTGTGCTGGTATTCTAGTGTTAAAAAAATGACAAAAAGCGTTATAATTAAGCAAGCATGTAGTATTTTGGAAGTTGCCACGTGCCGTGGAGTAAGTTGGGGTAATGGTGATGGAAGGCACAGGCTGCAGTATTAAGTAAGGTGCTCAGGGTAGACTTTGTTGAGAAAGTGAAACTGAAGCTAAGACTTGAAGGAGGTGTGGAAATTAGCAAGCAGTTACCTGGAGGAAGAGCATTCCAGGTGGAGGGAGCAGTTAGAGCAAAGGCCCTGAGGCAGGAGCGAGCCCAGACAGCTGCAGTGTGGCTGGCGTGGCCTGAGAGGAGGTTGTGGTGGGAGATGAGGTTGGAGAAGAAGGGGGGAGGGTGCTTAGTAGATTGCTGGAAGTACTTTAGTGGGTGGGAAGCCATTGTCCTGACTTGTACCACCCTAGATTGGTGCTGCCTGGTTTTGAACTTGATATAATGGGATTATGCAGTATGTGGTATTTTCTGTCCAGCTTCTTTTGCTCAACATTATATTTAAGAGAATCACCATCCACCGTTGTCATATGTAGCAGTAGGTCAGTCATGCTTATTGTTCTGTGATGTATGATGGTCCAAATTCTACTGCAGTTACTGACCACGGTGTTTCCATTCTTCTACTGGTGGACATTTGGGTGGTTTTTGGCTATTGAACAGTACACATAACGGTGTTTTTTTGGTTTTTTTGGCTGTGTTGGGTCTTCGTTGCTGCATGCAGGCTTTCTCTAGTTGAGGTGAGTGGGGGCTGCTCTTTGTTGTGGCTCACAGGCTTAGTTGCTCCACGGCATGTGGGATCTTCCCGGACCAGGGCTCAAACTCGTGTCCCCTGCACTGGGAGGCAGATTCTTAACCACTGCACCACCAGGGAAGCGCCTCTGAGGCAGTTTTTTTAAATATCCTACATTTTTGGTTGCTTTCAGAAAGATGTTGGTCTACAATACACACATATGTACACAACATCTCTTAGGGATACACAACCCTAACAGACAAATAACCTCACAAGACCTATACCATACATATGTGTGTGTTTATCCATTGCTAACAACTACTTTTTGTTTATTTAATTTAAATACTCTTTTTTCACAACGTAAATCAACTATACTCCAATAAAAATTAATTTTTTAAATTAATTTATTTTTGGCTGACAGTTTTTAATGATAAAATTTGCATAACTTCACCACTTTAATGGGTATAATTCCATGATTATTAGTTTGTTCACCATGTTGTGCAACCATCTCTGCTATCTAATTCCACGGCATTTCCGTCATCCCAAAAAGAAATCCCTGCCCGTTAACAGCATTCCCCATTCCTCCTTCCTCCCCCGCCCCATCCCTGGCAAATCAGTGATCTTCCTTCTGTCTCTGTGGATTTTTCTATTCTTGATATTTTCTAAAATTAGAATCATGAAATATGTGACTTTTTGCATTTGATTTCTTTTATTGAGCATCTTTTCAAGTTTAATCGAGGTTGTAGCAGGTATCAGTACTTTATTCCTTTTTACAGCCGAATAATATTCCACTGTTTGGGTATACCACACTTAGTTTATCTGTTCATTAGTTCGTGGACAGTTGAGCTGTTTTCACTTTTTGGCTATTATGGATAATGCTGCTATGAATTTTTGTGTACAAGTTTTGTGTGAACAATATTCTCTTGGGTATATATTCTTAGTTGTGGAATTGCTTGGCCAGTTTGGGTAGTTTGTTTTTGGAAGCTCATCTTGCTAAACCAGATTCTCTCATTTTAGACTTAATGGCTTTTTGAAGGCTTGGTGTTTGGCAGAACTTGGCTATCCCTGCCATGAACAAACTCACCAAAAGCAGAAACATGTCTGTAGTGGAAGTTTTTCAATGTGTTTTTTTTTTTTTTTTAATTTAAATACATTTTTTAATGTAAAATGGCATAAAATTTCCTTTATAGACAACTTCTCATTTATCTACCATGTAATGTCAAATGTGCCTGTAATCCCATAAAATAAGTATGATTCTTATGAGAGAACAGAGCCAGATCAAATGCATCAATCAATGTTGTTTTCAAGTCATGTTTTTAAATATCAGAACTGTCTATCCCCTGCAGTATCACATCAGCTAACTAAAGTCCTTTTTGAATTTATTCCCAATGCCTGACATGTACACGTTCTTTGGCAATATCAGTCATTTGCTCCATCCCTCCATCCCTTTTAGTGACCCAGCTGAACTGGTCCCAACCATCTGGATGGTCTTTAATAAAACACTTCTCCCAAGATTTAGCAACTTGGTTATTACAAATAAAATTTTGCTGTGAGGTTATATTCAGGTTAAATTAATAATTTAATTTAAATTATTCAGGTTAAATTAATAATATGATTTAAATTTCCTACATGAAAATGTTTTTAATTTGCATGTTTTTATTATTGTTCCTTATTGGTTCAGGTTTGTCTTTGGCAAAATACTTTCTATTTTTTTTGCCTTTTTTCATCCTTGACTTGAAAAAATTCTATCAGAGAGATTCGGAAAATTCTTGGGTCTTAACCTAGATTATGTCATAATTTACAAGTAAAATGGTGCTCAACAAAATATTTTGAGCTAAAAAACAATTTAAAATCTAGACTAATTTGCAACTTTATACTCATAAACAGTGTATAAGAATAAAATGCTATTTTAAATGCTACTATTGCCAAAAGATTCATGTTTGTTAAAAAGACTAGAAAATAAAATAAATGAATTAACAAGAAGAAAATAAAAATCAGCCATCTAAAAAGAAAGAGTTGCTATTGACTGGTAATGCTCTTCCATAGGGGTTTATCTAGCACTTAGCATCACTGCTATTTGCAGGTCCGTAAGTGGCTCTCCCTCACTGCTCCTGTCTGGCTGCTTTTCTCATAGGACATGATCCACATTGCAGACACCAAGGTGGCCAGGCGCTATGGGGATTTCTTCATCCGGCAGATTCACAAATTTGAAGAGGTGAGAGGTCTGAGAGTGGTGTGTGGGCTGGGGACAGAGGTTAGGAACTGGGTGGGGAGTTATAAATTGTTTATTTCTCATTTCTGTTTTCAAGAAAGCCTGAAATTGGCCCTTTAAGTTTCTGAGCTAGACTGGCTGGCTGCTTGGGGTTTGGGGAGTGGGGTTGGGCCTGTAGGAGTTGCTGTGTCAGCCTTCTCTGGAGCATCTCTTTCCAAGATCTCCCGCTGCGGGTGGCCAGCTCTCTTCTCCCTCCCTGGTATTTCCTAATATGGGTGGATTCACTGCCTGCTCTTACCCATCCCTCACCATTTGGCAGTTACTCTCTGACTTAGACAGGTCTGGCCAGTTTCTGCAAGCTGAGACCATGAAGCTCTGTTCTGACAGACTTGGTGCATTCCACATCCTGCCCTTGGAGAGGTCTTGTGGGTCACTTTTTGTGGCCGTAGCTAGAGCCACTGCATCTTGGTGCTTTGAGTCCTCCAGCAGAGGTCACTGCTGTGCTGTGGTCCATGCTACCAGACTCCTCCTGCAGGATAATAATACAGCCCTGGCAAGTCTAGCCACCCTGGATCCCTTTCCTGTCTATAAAATGGGCAGAGCAGTATGGGATGTGTGTTTGTTGAGTGTGAAGGGCAGATAGAACAAGCTGCATGAATTGTGTGACACCATAAGAATGTCAGGTGGAGGACCTAACCGAGCATTTACACGTAATAATAGACAACTCATGCTCATGTCAGAGGGGCGGCCTGGCCTGGTGATCGTGCACACTGTAGGAAAAGGTTTGATGAAAAAGCCATATCTGACTGGGCTTCCCTGGTGGCACAGTGGTTAAGAATCTGCCTGCCAATGCAAGGGACACGGGTTTGAGCCCTGGCCCGGGAAAATCCCATATGCCGCAGAGGAGCTAAGCCTGTGCGCCTCAACTACTGAACCTGCACTCAAGAGCCCGCAAGCCACAACTACTGAGCCCACATGCCACGACTACTGAGGCCTGAGTGCCTAGAGCCCGTGCTCCGCAACAAGAGAAGCCACTGCAATGAGAAGCCTGCACACCGCAACGAAGAGTAGCCCCTGCTCACCACAACTAGAGAAAGCCTGCAGGCAGCAACGAAGACCCAACACAGCCCAAAACAAACAAACAAATAAATTAAAAAAAAAAAAAAGCCATATCTGACTTTGCTTTTCTTTCTCTTCTAGCTTAATCGAACCCTGAAGAAGATGGGACAGAGACCCTGAGTATATTCATACTTGATGCTACTCAGGAACCTATTTTGATGTCATCGTAGGTGGGGAGTGTTTTTGCCACCATGAAGCCTTTACCTAGCTCAGCCATCAGCCAGTCAACTGCGTTGAAGTTTATTTAGATCAGGGAGTGGAATTTTTTAAATAGGTCTCAATAAAGAACCTTCTTTAGAGTCAGATTTGTCATCTCATTATTGTTGGGGAGCATCTGTGGACAAGGGCAACAATATGTAATTTCCCATTTGTCATGAGATACTTTCTCCTGATGCATTTGTTATTGGTGTTTGAATTATTTAATCCCTGGATTCATAAAGCATTATACAGTATACAGGACACTTTCATATTCAGTATCTTATCTGCATCTCACAAGACTCCTGTGAGCATTAATGACCTGCCATAATTTGCGTGCATGTTCGTGGAAGTGCTGGGTTTCAGGAAGGAACTACTGAACACCTGCTGCCAGGACTGTGCTGAAAGGAATCCATGTACATTGCCTATACTTCACAGCTCGGGTTTAGTAGGATCCCCATTTCACTGATGAGGAAACAGACTTGGGGAGTTAAGTGACTTGATCAAGGTCACGTAGTTATAAGGAAAAGCAAAGAGTTGGCTCCAAACTCTACTGTCTTCTGCTCCCAGGTCTCCTGACTTTTCACACTGAAAACTTTGGTTTATGTCGTGGGCAGCCTCTCCCACCCTCAGTGAGGTTCAGAGCTACTGCTTGTCTGCTGGAACCTTCACGGCCAGTCACAGCTGAGTTGTGCCTGTTTTTCCCTCTCTCTGCCATCCCTCCTTTAAACAACCATATGGGATCTGCCATCTTGGGTATTTCTTTGAGATGGCATCTTCTGCATCCCAAAACCTAGCAGCCCACATTGTTATCAGAGCCAATTTCTAATCTTTTCTAACAAAGCACAGATCATACTGATCTATAATAATAACAAACTTTACTGAAACTGGTTGTCTCAGGTAACTCACACAACCTACCCATCAAAGATCAAATGTTCCTGGAGCTGTAGAAACTTGATATTCAGGAGTAAGGCCCTCAGAATGGTCTGAACACTGTTTATGCATTATCTCACTCTGGAGACGGGTAGATGTGGAATCCTGGTTTTATTGATGAGGAAAGTGAGGCTTAGAGTAATTAAATAGCTTGTCCAAGGCCAAAGCAGGAGGTAGGTCTTTCGTTTCTCAAACTTGTGGTTTTACTTTAGAAAGCCCTACCCTAAGACTGGCAGCAAGAGGTGAAACAGCAATAAATACCCCATCAAAATCTGCATGGTCGGGACTTCCCTGGCGGTCCAGTGGTTAGGGCTCCGCGCTTCCACTGCAGGGGGCACGGGTTCCATCCCCGGTCTGGGAAGTAAGATCCTGTGTGCCGCGCTGCATGGTCTATATTAGCTCCAAAGCAAGGGGATATTTCCTGGAACTTGGATGGGCGTAGCCGATGAGGCTGCTACCCCCCACCCAGTGAAAGGGTTGCTGTGAATTCTCAAGCTAGGCTTTGTGCTGGTTCCTTTTGAGTTTTCTGGTTATAAGGGAGCATGAGAACATGGAAAGAGCCGCTGGCTTGAAGGCATGACACCTAGATTCAAGTCTGAATTGTCTCACTAATTTACTATGTTACCTCTGGGCACACCAGAGGGTCCCTAGATCTAGCCTGCGGCCAGGCAGAGCTGGGCCTGCTCCAGGGGCTTGGCATGGGGATGGCAGTGGCTGGAGCTGGGTGAACTGGCTCCCTCCTTACCTGAGGTGTCACCTGTCACTCGGGTGGACACCAATATGGCTCTTGGAGTGGAAGCTCCTGCTTGCAGGAGCCCCGTTCCTTGCATGTAAACAAGGATAGTAGAATCTGCCTTACTGGGCAGTTGTGAGGAATAAATGAGATGCTCAGTTATTTATTTCTCCCCCATGCTTGGAATTCATAAGCTCTTCTGTATCCTTGTTTCCTAGTAGTTAATGAATGCTGGTCCCCGAAAAGATATGTCTGTGTCCTAACCCCTGGAACTTAACAGTGTGACGTTTGGAAACAGATGTGAGTTCAGGATCTCAAGATGAGTGCACCCTGGATTATCCAGGTGGCCCCTAAATCCAATGACAAGTGTCCTTAGACACAGAGACACACAGGGAGGAGGGGACCACATGAAGACAGGCAGAGATTAGAGTGATGCAGCCACAAGCTAAGAAACGCCTGGAGCCGCCAGAAGCTATGAGAGGCGAGGAAGTGTTCTCCCCTAGAGCTGACACCTTGATTTTGGACTTTTCACCTCCAGAACTGAGAATAAGTTTCTGTTTTAGCCACTAACTTTGTGGTAATTTGCTGCAGCAGCTCTAGGTGTCTAATACAATGCCTGCTGTGCATCAGGCACATTATAGGATTTTATGCACAGAAGGTTGTATCCTTTTTTCTACAAGTGAGCCAGCCAGGCACTGCTAGGCGAGAGGGAAAAGGAAGTGGGTAAAAAACAAAACCCCTAGAAAAATAATAACAATTTAATTTTTCAGTTATAAAGAAAAAAAGCTCCTGTCCTTATGGGACTTAAATTCTAATGAGTGGAGACAGGTGGTAAAGCATGTATAGTATGTTGGATGGCGAGGTACCTTGTGCAGAAAAATCAAGGGTAGGAGTTACCCTTTTGAATTGGATGGTCAGAAGAGATCACACTAATTGGTGTCATTTGGTCAGAGACATGAAGGGGGCAAGGAGGCCACATTGCAGATACCTGAAGAAAGTGTTAGGAAGAGGAAACTGCAAGTGCAAAGGCCCTGAGGTCAGAGCATGTTTTGTATGTTGAGAATGTAGTGAAAATGCCAGCTGGAGCAGAGCTAGCAAGGGTGAGGGAGGAAGAGACCAGAGACCAGTGAAGCTCCCGATCATGTGGAGTCATATAGGCCTTGTCGAGACTATAAAGACTGTGACTAAGTCTGAGTTAGGAGGCCATTCTCCACCAGGGAGGTTACACAACTTGTCCAAGTTCCCAGAGCTAAAGAGGAGCCAGGACAGAACCCAGGTCAGCCCAGTTCTAAAGGCTGTGCTGCCTCTGGGATGCCATCCTTCCTCCAAAAGGAAGGAAAACCAAAAGCAGCCTCTTAGTTAATATGTAATAAGTCCAAACACTCATAGAGCTCTTGGTAGCTTTCCAGGCACTTCATCTGTTACCTTGCTGGAGTCTAACGAGTGGCAGCATTGGGATCCTGCCAAGTGTTTGGATTGCCAGGCCAGTGCCAGCCAGGCCTTACTGCACCCCCTGCCCCCAGTGCCTGTGTACACCCTGGTTCCCTGGCCTCGTTAAGAATGGCCCATGCAGCACCGTCTCTTCTGTACCCACAACCAGTCCTGACATTTGGCAATGGTGACTCATAGGATATAGACGCACCTGAGCACCCCCGGTGTTAACTTGTTTTGATTTCACCACCAGAGTCTCAAAGTTAATGTCAGAGTCTCCCGTCTCCATCACTAAAATTATGCCAGGTCAAGGTGTGTTGTGTCTGACCTGGTCCTTCAGCACTCTTTTTTTTTTTTTCCTGCTTCTTAACAGTAAATTTTATTTTTAAATTTAATTTAATTAATTTTTAGATTTGGGGGAAAATATTTTACGTGCATTTTTTTTTTTTTTTGCGGTACGTGGGCCTTTCAGTGTTGTGGCCTCTCCCGTTGCGGAGCACAGGCTCTGGACACACAGGCTCAGCGGCCATGGCTCACGGGCCCAGCCGCTCTGTGGCATGTGGGATCTTCCGGACCGGGGCACGAACCCGTGTCCCCTGCATCGGCAGGCGGACTCTCAACCACTGCGCCACCAGGGAAGCCCTTTTATGTGCATGTTATTAATAAACAAAATATAACATGCATTCACTTTTTTTTTCCACACACACACACACACACACACACTGCATTTTATTTTTACAAGAGATAAATAAACTGACACCAAGCATTGTAAGTGGATGACCACAACAAAAGCAACAATGATTGCAATTACCAAACACGAAACACGCTCACACTATGTCATAATATTGACATTCAGTCCAGGAATCCTCCACTGTAACAGCTCCTTTACTTTGCAGTGAAAATTGATTTGTATATTTTTTGCCTCTGAGTCCTTGTGGGATTTTTTTTTTATTCAAACAGAAAGTCACAAAAATTATAATCATCCTCATCAGTTCACTCAGTCCCATGTAATTAATTTTTTTTTCATCTTGATCTTTTTTTGTGTGTGTTACGTGGGCGTCTCACTGTTGTGGCCTCTCCCTTTGCAGAGCACAGGCTCCAGACGCGCAGGCTCAGCGGCCATGGCTCACGGGCCCAGCTGCTCCGCGGCATATGGGATCCTCCCAGACCGGGGCATGAACCCGCGTCCCCTGCATCGGCAGGCAGACCCTCAACCACTGCGCCACCAGGGAAGCCCCATCTTGATCTTTTGTTAGCACTTTTATGAATTCATCAGTTTTCCTTTAGAGTTCTGAAAAGGCTTATTCATTCAGTTCAGCAGTATAGTCAGTTACCAGAAACCTGTCCTTGTCAGAGTCTTTTGCATGAATTCCTTGATGATGAAACACTTTTATAGGAACATTTTTGCGAAGGCACCAGAGTACACCCAGAACTATCTGTAAATGACAAAAGACTTAAAAATGACCATGGTTAAAGATTTGATGAAAGTTCATAATAATGCAATTGACAAGGAAATTTAGTTATTTCTGAGATATACATTTTAAAGTAATAACTAGAATTATGACATAACATTATACCAGAACATATAAGATTTTTAGAAATTTCATGTAATGTCTGAAACATTTATATTAACATATTTCCATACAAATAACCCAAAGAAAGTTTCGTATTAGTTGTTTTTTTGTTTGTTTTTTTATACTGCACGTTCTTATTAGTCATCAATTTTATACACATCAGCCTCAGCACTCTTCTTACCAGTAGATGCGCCATTTGAGGAGCTCAAGGTCACACAGAGCCAGTGTGTGAGAGCCTGGCTTGGGCCGTTTCCCAGTGTCTTGGCCCATGTCCCGCGGCAGTGATGGGCAGCCGGCAGCCCTTGTGAGGGGGCAGGCACAGCTGAACTCCGCCTGGTACCGCTTGAGGAACGCAGGGCTTTAAGCAGCTGCAGCCAGCTCGCAGGGTTTTTATTCCAGCTTGCCTGGAGTGGAAGAAGCAGGTTCATAATCCTCCCATGCATAAAGGGAGTGAGGGTTTAATTAGCAGGGAATGGGGAGCTCTGGCTGGTGCCAGTTACCAAAAGTTCCTGCACCGGCAAGAGAAGGCAGCACAGCAAAGTGTGTGGCTCGGGCTTGGCCAGACCTGGGTTTGAATGCCGACTCCACATACTAGCTGTGTAACCATGGGCCAAGTTACTTAGCTTCTCAGTGCCTCACTTTCTTCATCTATAAAATGGGGGTAGCATTTCACTTGATTAACTTATATAAAGTACTTAGCACAGCACCTGGCTGTAGTGTGTGATTAGCGAATGACGTCCATTATTATTAGCTGGCCGTGACCTTGGAAATCACAGGCATAGATTATATGGATCAGCAAGGCTACTTGGTGGTGGAGCTGGGACTCGGAGCCTGCAGACTCACCCGGGGGCCTTCTCTACTCCCTGCTCGTTGGTGGACCCAAGGCAAGTCTGTGTAGGGGCAGTGTAGAGACCAGTTCACAGAGAGGCTGAGGCACTTGCCTAGAGTAGCCCAGCTGTAGAGGGGCTGGGGCTCGTGCCGAGTGGTGGCAGCAGGGGTGGAGAGAGGCTGGAGAATTCAAGAGCCATTTGGAAGTTTACAGAGGGCAGGACTTGGCAGTTGGCCAGATATGCGTGGACAGGGGCGGGGAGGTGCCCAGTCTTCTGGCTTTTGCGGCTGCGGAGACAGTGGACCACGATTGAGATGGGGTGAGTGGGCAGGTTTGAAACAGGAAGCATGTGAAGGTGGGTAGTGAACTGGGTTCAGACAGGAGTTCAAGGGACCCTGTGAGCCATCGAGGTGGAGAGGCCCAGGGTGTAGGACTTGGGCAGAGGCAGTGAACAGCTGGGGCCGGAACCCTGCTCTTCAGACCCCAAGGCTGGAGCTGGTTCCTCGCCACACAGACCAGCCTCTGGTGGCCTTGGCTTCCTTTCCACAGTGTGGACTGGACTCCAAACCCAAGATGGGGCTTCTCTTCCCGGAATGGCCTTGGCCTTTGGTGGATACTGACCACCTCCTCATCTGCAATATGAGGCAGTGAGACCTGCTGTTGTCCGAAGGCTGTGGCCCTGCAGTTCTAGAATTCTGGGTAACATTCTAGGATTAAATGGGCCAGGAGCCCCCATGAATACCTGAGAAAAGGGAGGCAGCGGTTGGGAGCAATGGCCTTTGCAATAAAGAGAATTAGTTGGATGAATGAATGAATGATGAAGGTACCAGGAAGTGAATCAACGGGGTTCATCAAATGAAACGATATAAGTGTATCAATAAGTGATGATGTGCCTTAAATCCTTTCTAGAAGGCAGATGCATAGAGTGAATAAATGATGAATGTATTCACTCTCTTCAGCAAATGAAGAGTGTGGGTGTGCTGCACTGGCTCTTCCCCCCGATGGCCTTTCATCCCGTGCCCACCTGCCCCGCACACTGGAGAGGGGCCGGCCTGGGCTGTTGCTTGGGGTCAGGAGCCAGGCTGTGGTGTGGGGGAAGCACATGAGGAACAGGTCGAGAGGGAGGCAGGGGGCGGCCAATTTGATCCAAAGCCTGACCAGCAATTTTCCTGATGTTTCCGAGAAGGAGGCGGGTACGGGAAGCAGCAAGTCATCCCGGTTCCCGTGGCTCTACATTCCTGTCAAACCTGCGGCTGAAAAACCCACTTTTCCGTATTCCTGGCCCCGCCCTTGATTAAGGTACCTTCCTCCTGTTCCCACCCCCACACCCATTTCTCTCCCTGGGGCTGGTGGACCTGGAGGGTGGCCTCCTGCACTCTCTGATCAGGCAGGGGGCCTAGATACAAGTCCTGACACTGCCCTCTTAAAAGCTGCGAGATTTCAGGCAGGTTGCTTAACTTCTCTGGGCCTCTGCTTCCTCATCCATCAAATGGGGTGAGTAGTTCTTTCCCACCTGCCTCCCTGGGCCCCTCTGAGCCTCAGCATATAAAGCTGTCGAGTATGAGACAAGTGTTTGCTGTTACCCTTACCCGTCCCAGTTGTGTTGTATTGTGTCACCTGGAGATGAGGTTCGCCCTTGCTAACCTCTCTCTGTTCTATCTACCGGGAAAACAACTCACTCAGAACTTCTGCAGGAAAGTCTCATGTTCTGTTTCAAATGGGAAGAGTTGCCTTGCTCACAGTTCCGTGTAGACAGTCAGGTAGGTGGAGACCAACAGTCCTTTTCTAGTGTCTGACAGCCTTGGCAGGTGGTCTGACCTTCTGGCTGACCGAAATCTCTCCAGCCTGACAACCCCTTCCTTGTCACTTGGTCCTCAGAGGAGACGTGAACTTCCTGGGGTAGGGAGGCTCAGAAACTGTTTCCCACCTGCCTGCTTTTGACTTGCAGATCTGGCCGGGTTGATACTGAGGGGTAGTTGCGAGGGCTCCAGGCCCCAGGACCTCAACTGTAACCCCAGTCACCCCTAAAGAGTCCAAGCATAAACGGGGGCTGGCTTTGCAGACCCAACTCTAAGTCAGGCCCCTCTGGCCTCCCTCTCTCCCTCCTTCCTGCCAAATTTCTGCCCCTGAGCCCCACTGCAGAGCCACAGGAACCCAACTTAGGGCCTAGAACATTCCATCTGCATCCAAGCACCAACCCTGTTAGCCTTCCAGTACTAGTCCTTTTTATTGCTGTCGGAAGTGAGCTGGGAGTGAAACAGGAGGGAAGGGGGCAGGGCACAACCTTTGTTTTTGTTTTTGTTTTTGCGGTACGCTGGCCTCTCACTGCTGTGGCCTCTCCCGTTGCGGAGCACACGCTCCGGATGCGCAGGCTCAGTGGCCGTGGCTCACGGGCCCAGCCGCTCCGCGGCATGTGGGATCTTCCTGGACCGGGGCACGGACCCGTGTCTCCTGCATCGGCAGGCGGACTCTCAACCACTGCGCCACCAGGGAAGCCCAGGGCACAACCTTTGAAAGAATAGCATAGCCCGAGGACATGACATAAACTGATTAAAACCAAATGGGCCCAAGATGGCAGACAAGTCGACTTCCACTAGACCTTGAGCCTCAGTATATGCTCACCGTTAACACATCAGCAAGCTAAGTGACACATCCACAGGCACCATGGCAGTTCCAAGACCAGCCATAAAGATCAAAAAGTGGGCAGTGGCCCACTTCCCGGAAATCCCCACCCCTTCCCCCAGAAATAGCTGGAACACTCCTCCCACTCATTAGCCTATGAAATTACCCACCCCTATAAAAACTGACAACCCCATACCCTGGTGCCTTTCTCACCTTCTGAGATGGCCCACACTCTGTCTGTGGAGTGTGTTTCTCTCTAAATAAATCCACTTCTTACCTACCACTTTGTCTCTCACTGAATTCTTTCTATGATGAGACATCAAGAACTTGAGCTTCATTAAGTCCTGAAACCAGGTGTGTGATCTCAGTTGGAACACTGTGGGTTTGGGCTGGGTTTGAGTCCCGGCCGCGTGGGTTCGAGTTCCGGCACGTAGGTTCAGGTCCCAATCTGAGGTGCACGGTTTCAGGAGCATTGCTGCCAGGGCTGCCAGGGGCTGCAGACATGGGGCACCTGGGACGTTCTTGCTCACCAAGCTCACAGGTACATAGCAGTGAATGAACTTATAGTGAAAACTAGGTATGCAGGGGTGAACCAGACACGATGCTGGCCTCAGTCCACCAGCGGGACATCCTTGTGGTGAAAGTTCTTTGTGAAGTCAGAAAGAGCCAGACGGCGTCCTGACCATATTTTGACAGCTGTGTGGCTTCGAGAGGGCTTTACCCTCTCAGAGTCTTATCCTCATTAGTAAACAGGGATCATGTGAAGCTCACAGACTTGTGAGAAACCAGAGGTAATGCACATCAACAAGAAACACACCACATGGGAATTCCCTGTACGTCCAGTGGTTAGGACTCTGCACTTCCACTGCAGGGGGCATGGGTTCGACCCCTGGTCAGGGAACTAAGATCCCACTTGCTGCATGGTGCAGCCAAAATTTAAAAAGAGAAAGGAAGAAGAAAACACCACACACACACACACACACACACACACACTCACACACACACACAAAATGTCTAGCATACGGTTAGTGTCAGTAAAGGTTATCTATCAGTATTTTTTTTAACATCTTCATTGGAATATAACTGCTTTACAGTGGTGTGTTAGTTTCTGCTTTATAACAAAGTGAATCAGCTATACATATACATTTTTAAAATATATTGTTAAAAATATTTATTTATTTATTTATTTAGGCTGCGTTGGGTCTTCATTGTGGCACACGACTCCTCATTGCAGCATGTGGGATCTCTAGTTGTGGCGCATGGGCTCTAGAGTGCACAGGCTCAGTAGTTGTGGTGTGCAGGCTTAGTTTGCCCCTTGACACATGGGGTCTTAGTTCCCCAATCGGGGAACAAACCCAAGTACCTTGCATTGGAAGGCAGATTCTTAACCATTGGACCACCAGGAATGTCCCAAGCCATCAATATTCCTAAGGATCGGGGACTTCCTGGTGGTGCAGTGGTTAAAATCTGCCTGCCAATGCAGGGGACATGGGTTCAAGCCCTTGTCTGGGAAGATCCCATGTGCTGCGGAGCAACTAAGCCCGTGCACCACAACTACTGAGCCTGCACTCTAGAGCCCGCAAGCCACAACTGCTGAGCCCACGTGTCACAACTACTGAAGCTCGTGCACCTAGAGCCCATGCTCTGCAACAAGAGAAGCCACCGCAATGAGAAGCCTTGAGAAGCCTGTGCACCACAACGAAGAGTAACCCCTGCTCACCACAACTAGAGAAAGCCCGCACGTAGCAACGAAGACCCAACACAGCCATAAATAAATTAAATAAATAAATAAATAAATAAAATATTCTTAAGGATCGGATCTCACAGCCTAATGGGGAGAGACACATATGCACAAATAAATGCCACACAGTGTGAGGCACTGTTCAAATGCCGTTTCCTCCACACAGCCTTCAGGGATATACCCTCAGTCCCCGGACAGGAGATGAGAAGATCCTTGTGGAAGTGCTATATAGCACTTTGTCCATCTCTATATCACCTCCCTTGTCTTGTCTTTCTGTGACTGTTTATTGTGATTGTTTACATGTCTATCCTGCCAGTCCCTCCAGGGTAGGCATGTGGAAATTCCTCTCTGAAATTGGCAAGGATTCCCCTCTAGTTTCCACCTAATTCAAGGGTGGGAATCTGTAAGAAGACCTGGAGTTGTGGTTTCCATCTGGGCCTATCAGGGAAGGCTTCAAGGAGGAGGTGATGTCTGGGCTGGGCCTTGAAGCCTGTGCAGGATTTGGAACAGCAGCAATATGTGTTTCAGAGGAAGCCAAAAGGGGCGGGGGACAGCGTGGCAGGCTGAGGCCTCCCAAGCATCCTGTAGCACGGAGAGTAAGGGGCTGGGGATGGGGTTCAGCCCCAGCTCCCCCTTTAACTGCCTCTACCATCCTGGGCAAACACCTCCCCTCCTTGGCTCCAGTCTCCTGTATACTGAGGGGCTTTGCTAAATATTCCCAAAGGGTCCTTTCCAGCCTGGATATTTCAGTGGCTTCTTTGACCTGCCTCCCCTCCGGGGACAGACCCAGAAGGCAAAGTAGGAGTATCTCCCAGCTCAGAGAGAACCCTCTCAGTGGCGGGCAGCACATGGTCCTCTCTGCTCTGGAGGGTTTAATTGGAGAATTGTTTCATTTTGGGGTAAGGATTCAAACTTACTTGCCCAATCCCAGACCGATTTTCCAGAATGTATATACAGTATGTGGGGAACAGTAGGGTCTGTGGAGAATGGCTTGGAATAGCTGCCTATCCTCAGACATTGCTGGGATTCCAGGAAACCCCGAGGCTCATCCCGGCGGGCTGGGACGGGGGCGCAGGATGCTGTCCTGGCACGCTCAGGGCATGCCTGTGGCGAAGTGAGGACCAAGCGAGCAGCTAAACCTCCCACATGCCTCCAGGCCCCAGCTTCTGAGGTCCCACAATGTTCCTATTGTCCACAGGGCCCTGCTCCCCCGGGGAGCAGCTCAGAGCCAAGGGCCTGGGTAGGGCCCTGAGAGAAAAGCACAGTGGTCAGACCCACATGGATCTTGGAGTCAGAGAAGCTTAGAAAAATGAAATCCTAGACTTAGAAGCTCACAGGTACTGAGGCTCCAAGCTGTCCAGACTGGAAGGATGGTCCACTTTCTAAAGTCCTGCTCCCTCACCTGTTATTTTTTTCATTATGAAGTTATACTTGCTCTACCTGACTTACCTGGACTTCTTGTCTTCCAGTGATCGCTGTGGCCCTCTGTGTGAGCAAATTTCCTCTTGCTCATTTGGGGCTGCTTTTGTTTTAAAATTAGAGCCCCTTTCGCTTCTAGCACTGTTAATTAAACTGCAAACGATGTTGTGTTGGTATGAGAAAGTTAATTTGTTTTTTTAAGTGACTGGTTAAGATTATGATCAGAGCAAGAGTCTAAAATTAATCAGCAGCAAATATTGGATGATTCCACTTATAGGAGGTGCCTAGAGGAGTCAAATACACAGAAAGCAGAATAGTGGTTGCCAGGGGTGGGGCAGGGGTGGTGGGCAGGTGTTGGGTGTGAGTGCTAATGGGTACAGACTTTGGGGGGGTAATGAAAATATTCTAAATAAAATAATGGTTGCGCAACCCTGTGAATATACTAAAAACCACTGAATTGTTCACAAGAGTGAACTTTATGGTATGTGAATTATATCTCAAAACTGTTATTTTAAAAAGTTATGCCTGCTGTTTTTACAAATTCGGACCATAATGACTTGTAAAAAGTGAATCTGGGACTTCCCTGGTGGCTCAGTGGTTAAGAATCCATCTGCCAATGCAGGGGACATGGGTTCAAGCCCTGGTCCGGGAAGATCCCACATGCCACAGAGCAACAAAGCCCGTGCGCCACAACTACTGAGCCTGCGCTCTAGAGCCCGTGAGCCACAACTACTGATGCCCTCTCGCCTAGAGCTCGTGCTCCGCAACAAGAGGAGCCACCGCAATGAGAAGCACGTGCACCGCAGGGAAGAGTAGCCCCCGCTGGCCGCAACTAGAGAAAGCCTGCACGCAGCAACGAAGACCCAACGCAGCCCAAAATAAATAAATACATAAGTTTATTAAAAAAAAAAAAAGTGAGTTTGCCACACCCCCATCTCACTCCCATAGTGAACCATTGACAGCATTTGGGTAGATTTTTTCCTTTCTTTGTGATGTTTTAAAATTCCATATATCTGCACATGTAAATGTTTATATACATAACTATACATGATATATATGTTATATGTATATAAATTTGGTTTTGCAAAAATGGAATCCTAGTATATCTGTTATTTTACAGCTTGCTCTTTTCACTTCTTTTGAGGATGTATTTCCATGACACTTGTTAAAAAAATTTTTCTTGAAGTGTGGTTGATTTACAATGTGGTGTTATTTTCTGCTGGACGGTAAAGTAACTCAGTTATGCATATATATATATTCTTTTTTTTCATATTATTTTCCATTATGGTTTATCACAGGATATTAAATATAGTTTCCTGTGCTATACAGTAGGACGTTGTTGTTTCCAGGACATTTTTTTTTTTTTTGTGGCCACACCGTGGGGCATGTGGGATCTTAATTCCCCAGCCAGAACCTGTGCCCCCTGCAATGGGGTCTCAACCCCTGGAGTGCCAGGGAAATCCCCCAGGATGCTCTTTTTTTTTTTTTTTTGCGGGAGGTGGGCCTCTCACTGCTGTGGCCTCTCCCGTTGCAGAGCACAGGCTCCGGACGCGCAGGCTCAGCGGCCATGGCTCACGGGCCCAGCTGCTCCGCGGCATGTGGGATCTTCCCGGGCCGGGGCACGAACCCGTGTCCCCTGCATCGGCAGGCGGACTCTCAACCACTGCACCACCAGGGAAGCCCCAGGATGCTCTTTTTAACAGCTGGTGGTTTTCTGTTTTCCAGCTGTATTGAAACTTAATTATGCTGTCCCTCATGAACATTTAGGTTGTTAGCGAACAATGACCATCTTTGTATGTGCATCTTGGGGCCCCTGGGATACTATTTCTGGAGGATAGAGTCCTAGAAACAGGCCTGCTGCCTCACAAGGTGGGCAAAGGCCCACCTTTTATAGATATTGACATTGAACCTTTGACAGGTGACATATTTATCCAGGGTCTCCCAGCAAGTCAGTGGCAAAGAGAGTAGGTGGTGAGTGAAATGGGGCCAACCAGGCATCACCTCCCACACCCAGGAACGCACAGACACAGGTGGACTTCCGGCTCTGAGAGAGAAGCAGACCCCAGCCCCCCGCCTCTGAACAGGCGCAGAGTCGGGTGGGGACTCAACAACCAGAGATTCCCAGAGGCAATGATGACATTCTTTTCCCCCTCAGCCTCTCCAGGTCCCCACCATGGCCGTTCCTCTCCCTTTCATCTTTCTGAAATTTACTTTGAGATCTGTGTGTGAAAATAAGTGTAAGCTGTAAGTGCTGGTCATTCATTCACTCAGCCATTCCCACCAGTGTTCATTCGACATCAGCTTCTCCCCCAACTCCATCCCCCACCCCGTGGGGCTTTTCTTCATTCTGCCTTTGCATCTCCCTCCATCACAGCCCTCCTGCAAAGCAAGCTGGCAGGAAGAATGGGAAGTGGAAAGTATGGCACCCTTTCCCAGACTAGTCAGGGCCCTCCTCTGGACGCCTGTTCTTCCTTGGGGCTTCTTTTTCCTTTGCCCCTTATCATTCTGGACGAAGAGTAGCCACTAGCCTGTCTCACTCACCACACTAGCCAGCACTTCCCTGCCAGGATCCTGCCTCGTGCTATTACTGGGAATAAATTAGAAGGATTCAAACTACCTGCAATGATCTCTCACTGGCTCGCATCCGACTTGCTTTCTTGGGGGATGCGTATCATTCAGCTCAAATGTTCCCACCACAAAGAGGCCTCCCCTGGAAGCCCCGTCTGTTCCCATGGTTCTTTGTCACAGTGTCTTACTTTATTCTCTTCCAAGCCCCTTTCACCATCTGAAATAATCTTTGTTGCTTTATTTGTTCCCTGCCTGTCTTCTCCACTAGAATGTTAGTTCCATGACGGCAGGGATCCTGTCTTGTTCACCATATCTAACCCGGAGCTCCCCAGCCAAGGAGCAGGTACTTGGTCAATATTTGTTGAATCCATGTTTGAATATAAATGCATGCACAAGGTCTGGAAGGTTCGACTTCATACTGACAACCATGGGACTTCCCTGGTGGTCCAGTGGTTAAGACTCCGTGCTCCCAATGCAGGGGGCCCAGGTTCGATCCCTGGTCAGGGAACTAGATCCCGTGTACATGCCACAACTAGAGACCCGAAGCAGCCAAATAAATAATAAATAAATAAATATTAAAAAAACAAAAAACTGACAACCGTGGCTACATCTTAGGAGGGGACTGGGGTTGAGGGAGACAGTCAAGTAGGAACTTTAGCTTTATTTTATTTTAAAATTTTTGATGAGAGTGTATTTACTTCTTAACTGACAGTTAAAAAATAAATACACCAAACGAAGGGCCCAAATCCCTTAGTTCTAATCCTGATATTTTGGTATGATTTTGGGCTGGTGACCTGACTTGCATAGCTGTCTGTGGCTTCTGACCTCACCTGTAAACACAGTCCCACCTCCCACCTGAACCCTGGATTTACAGTCTGCACGGCATTTTTCCATTCATTACCTCACCGGATTACCCACAACCTTGGGACGCAGGCAAGGCAAAGATTATTATCCCAATTTTATAGGGTAAGAAATTAGGGTTCATAGGGGTGGAGTTGTCTGGCCTGTGGTCACACAGCTGTGGTCATGCAGGCCCTTACCTCCTATCATGATGAGCTGACTCAGATAATGAGTTTATAAACCCCACAAATGGCTAATTAGGGCCCAGAGGCTGGGCTGGGTGAGCTACTATCATGGCAAAGGGATCAAGGTCAGATCTGAAACTGTCTCCAGGGACCTGAAGGGAGCCCCTTAGGCTGGTGAGGAGAGGAAAATAATCCCTCCTGGGCTTTAATGAAGAGTACTGGTGGTCTTTGGAGGCCAAGGTGGGTGTGGTATCTGGGTCCTGAGCCCAAGTCCCTGATTTAATGAGAGTACCTGGAACCCTCCTTTCTTAGAGTTGCTTTCCCACAGGGACAGGGCCGGAGGTGGCAGTGAAGGGTTGGTGAGGGGCCAAGGGGGCTGGCCAGGCAGCCTGGCTCATGGCAGCCCTTTCCTAGGTAACCTGAAAGTCGGCGTTCTGGGCCAAGATGGTGGCCTTCCAGCTGTGGACAGATTCAGGGTGTGAGGCTGCCCCAGGCTCGCAAGCTGGGGTCCCCTGGGTCATAATTGTATTCCGAGCTGGGACTCAGTGAACCTTTGAGGAGGTGGGATTCCCCAAGTTGGCCTCTTTCCTCCATAATTTACTCACAAAGGTCCAAGGGACAAGCTGGGTACAAAATGTTTTCAATCCATTTTATCACATGTTTACCAGGCACCAGGTATCAATAGTTAGAGTTTATGAGTGCGGACTAATTGTGAGGCACATCTTACTCCTCTCAGCCACTTTGTAAAGCAGGAATTATCCCCATTATTAAGATGTGGAAACTGAGGTTCATGGAGGCACACGGTCACACGGCTGAGTGAGTGGGAAAAGCCAGGATTCGAGCCTGGGTTCATACACCCCTGTTCTTTCCATTCCTCCAAGGGCTGATGGCTGACAGAGATGACTAGGATCCCGCTCCTTCCTTTGGGGGGTGGTGCGACAGACTCATCCCAGCTAACTATTGCACTGGTCAGTGATGTCACTGCCATGGCAGCCTAGTGGAAGCTGATTCATCTCCTGGAGGTCAGGAGAGGCCTCTGGGGAGGGTGGCTAACCCAGGTCTGGATGGGGGAGCAGGAGAATGAGGCTGCAGAGGTTCCAAGGCCAGACACCCAATGTCCCATTAGACAAGGGCCTGCTTCCCATAGGTCCTTCCCATGGGACCCCAACCCCCCCAACCCTAGTCAGGATGCCCCAGTGGGGAGGGGTGAGATCCCTGACCCTACTTGGGGGTGAGGAAAACTCTGCAGGACCCCTTGTCAGGCTCAATACATCACTGAGTGGACACCTGGACCATTGTGGTGGTGGTGGTGGTGGTGGTGGTGGGGTCCCATGGGAAGGGCCCCGGGGTCCCACGGGTGGGAGCATGGAGTCTCCCGGTCCGGCTCTGGGGGGAGGGGAAGGTGGCAGACAGAACCACTGGAGGTCAAGGGTGTTTTGGAGTGGTGAGACAGGGTGAATGAATCTAGTGGTCATCTGGGGGTGCTTTGGGGTCTGCAGGGGAACTGCCTGATTGGCCGGGGGTGGGGAGAATGCCTCCGCAAAGTTTCAGGCCAGGGGAATGTGGGGGATTTGCAGGTCCTTAGAGTGGGAAGCACTCAGGATGGGAGCAAGAGGAGACTTCCCGGTGGGCAGCGTGGTGGAGGAAGAAGTCACTGTGGGGAGGGGCTAGTTTGCGGTGGGTGAGGGGGTTCAGGGGCCACCCCAGAGTTCTTTGAGGAGTCCACGGCGGGGAGTGGGAAGGGGTGACCGGGATCGCCGAGGAGAGGGGCGGTGGGGTGCTGGGCCCGTGAGGCGGGTGGGGGTGCGGGGTCCGCGTCTGGGGGGCGGAGCCACCGCTGGGTGGGGCGCCAGGCCGCCGCCCCCTCCCCGCTCCCCCGCGGCGGCGGGCGGAGACCGAGACCAGCGGGACGCCCGTGCCCGCGGCCGGCCCGCAGCGAGGGGAGCGGGCGGCGGTGAGTAGGCGGCGGCCTGCCGGGCCGGGCCATTCGGGCAGCGGCTGCTCGGGCAGGTTCGGGCAGGGCCGGGCGGGAAGCAGGCAGCCGACCCGGGACCCCACTCCGGAGCCCGAGCTCCGGAGCCCGAGGAGGCCCCGCCTCCTCCCCGCCCCGCGCCCGCCGCCAGCGGGTCGCGCCCCGAGCTCCAAGCTGCGCCGGCTGGGCCGCGCCGGAATCACAGCCGCAGCCGTAGCTAGAAACCGCCCCGAGCCGGGCCCGAGGGTGAAGCCCGGTCCCGGCGGCGCCCGGAGCCGGGCCCGAGCCCCGCGCGGC
Organism: Lipotes vexillifer; assembly: GCF_000442215.2. Taxonomy (NCBI): domain Eukaryota; kingdom Metazoa; phylum Chordata; class Mammalia; order Artiodactyla; family Lipotidae; genus Lipotes; species Lipotes vexillifer. The sequence goes on along the minus strand of NW_006780611.1, from coordinate 10,635,899 downwards.
TCATGGCGGGGCCGCGGGTCGCGCTGCTGGCTTGGTGCCGCCGCCAGTGCGAGGGCTACCGCGGCGTGGACATCCGCGACCTGAGCAGCTCCTTCCGGGACGGCCTGGCCTTCTGCGCCATCCTGCACCGGCACCGGCCCGACCTGCTGTGAGTGCCGGGAGGGCGGGCGGGCGGCCGGGGCGCAGGGCGGCGCGGGCTCGAGCTGGGGACCCCCGCCCCGCTCAGTGACGCGAAGCTGGGGCTGCGGCAGGCGCCGCCCCCAGAGGCCGAGACTCCCACCCTCCCGCGGGCCCCCAACGCCTCGCGGAGACCCTCTGATCCAGGGCACCCCTCCCCCACTTGGCCTCTTTGACCCCGCCCACTGGAACACAGCCCGCCCCCCATGCTGGTCTTTCTGCTGAGGCCCTGGCCACGCCCACAGGGCACTGATTTCCGCCCAAGGGACACCGAAGCCTCCAAGGCCTTGCCTCTTTGAGGGAGCACCGAGCCCTCCTCGGGGACCCTGGGCCTTTCTTACACTAAACTCTTAAACAGGCACTCTGAGCAGCCCCCTCCACGTGGGGCATTGAGGCCTGTTCCCTCTGTGGGGCCCCCTTGCTTTGATTCCCCCATGTGATCATGTTTCCAGGGCACTAGCACAGTGCCTGGCACAGAGGAAACCCTAGGTTAATAGAGGTCAGATGAATGGATGTAACCCCCTCCCCATTAGGACACAGACCTGTCTCCCCAGGTGTGTTCCGCATGACTCTGCTGTCCTCAGTGGGGCAGGGAGGCTGAGTGAAAACTCCTAGGGTCTGACCTACAGCCCTAATGGGCTGTTCCAGGGTGTGAAATGGCCTCTTCTTGTCCCCAGGTGCCCAGTGAGGTTCCACGGGAAAATTTATTCAGACCCCAGAAGAGTTGACTTGGTGTTTCTATCTCAGCTCCTTCTTCCTTGGGCCCTGGAACCTCTTCCATTCATTCATTCATTCATAAAACACTGAGTGCATGTTTATCTGGCAGCTGCCATTCCTTGTACTTCGGTCTCATCTGCAAATTGGGGACAAGAGTCATGGTCCTTGTCTGTCTTGCTTACAGCCCCTCAGACAGGGCTCCCCAAGCCTGACAGGGTCTGGAGTCTTTGTGTGTCTGTTCTACCTCCTGTGCTCCCCAAAGACAGCACCTGGGAGGCTTTGATGAAGGAAGGAAGGAAGGGAAGGATTGCCTCAAGGATTCGATGGTGTAGATGCATTTAGTTTATTCTGTACCATGTAGGTGGTGGGGTGGGCCCTGGAGGAGAGGGTTTTGGGGGGTGTGGATGCAGAAGCGAACGAGATGAGGTGGAGATGTAGGTGGGCTGCTGCCTCTTGTGGGGCCTGTGGCAAGGGGTAAGGGGGCTCAGGATCCACGCCTTGAAGGTTGGAGAAGGAGGGCACCCAGATTGGACCCACGGATTAGAGCGGAGGGCTCAAGGGGTCTTCTGTTTTGGCTGGGGGGCAAGTGGTGAGGCAGGGTTGGCCAGTGTGTGACAGGACTTAGGTGTCAAGCTAAGCCACGCAATGGACAAAGTGCAGGCTGCTTGGTTTCCGGTCAGCTCCTCCATGTCTTAGGTGTGCAACCTTGGGAAAATCACTGGATCCCTCCAGGCATCAGTTTCCTGGTCAGTAAAGGGGGGTTGATAATAAGACCTACCTCACAGGATTGTTGGGAGAAATTAAATGGGACAATGAACATTCAATTAACATTAGTCATTATAAGAAGTGTTATTAAGGAGGAAGGGATGATGAAAGTGTCTCATTCCTTCGTTTATTCCACAAATGTCTGCAGAGTTATACTCTGTGCTGGACACTGTGCTTGGTAATGGAAATAGCTACTAACCAACCAAGAGGCAAACCCCACACAGTCTCCCATGGCCTATGGGGGTAACAGATGTATAAGCAGTGCTGATAACTCCACGTGGGAAGTGCTGTATCAAAGGGCTAGGTTGGGAAGGCCTCCCAGCCGTCACATAGACTTCAAGGAGATAGCAGGAGCTGGGTCAGGGCTGAGGGAAGGGCATTCCCGGCAGAGGGGACTACCTGAGCACAGACACAGGCGGCACTGTTGGAGCCCATAGCACAGGGCAGGGAGGGCTGGGAGATGTGGCTGGGCCAGAGTGCTTAGGGCTTCCTGCTGGCTAAGGAGGGTGGATGGGGCCACAGGGAGGGATGTGGCTAGAGTTCGTGTGGAGCGGAGGGGGCTTCCCTCCTGTGAAGAGATCCAGAATCAGGTCCAGGCATTCATTTGCAAGGCAGGCCAGCATCTGGGCTGCCAGCCCATTGCACGGGAGAAAAACCGAGGCCCAGGTCCTATATGAGGCATAGAGAGGACCTCGGTGATGGCTAGGGAGGATCTCCATGAGAGTAGGGCTGGGGTAGGGGCTAGGGCAAGCACCATCTTCTAAAGTGGTTCAGTCTTCTCGAGCTGTGGGCTCATTCTCCCTTCTCAAATCTAGGCATCTTTAAGCTCCCTTGAGGGACCATGTGGGTTTCATTTTTGTGCTCCTCACCTCCCCCAGAGCCAAATAGAACTTCCCAGCCTTCGAAAACTCTCAGAAAATATGTTTCCAAAGCCTAGATGTTGATTAGGGACGAAGGTAGGGGAGGGAGAGGTGGAGGAAAAATTGTAGTATCGTGGGGACCTTTACAGTTTTCACGCTGTTTCCGGCATTTATGCATTCAGTAGACATTTATGGAGTGCCTACTAAGTACTGGGCACTGTGGAGGGTGTTGAGTGTACGCCGTGAACAAAATGTGACCCTAGCCTTCTAAGAACACTGCTGGGAGACTGAAATAAACGGCCCAGACAAGCTGCTTTTGTCTCATTCAGCCTCAGAACAAGCTTTTGTTGGGGGCTGGGCTGGTGTCACAGTGTCCCCTAGGTTTAGAGAGGTTGTGTAGCTTGCTCCGGGTCACACTCTTAGGCAGTGGCCAAGCAAGGGGAGGAGTTCAGGACCCAGCTGAGGGGAGAAAGAAGCGGTCTGGCCAGAGGTGGCAAAAGGGGCTGAAGTGCATACACAATCCCCTCCCCAGTCCACTCGGCCTTTTGGCCTTGGGCACCTCCTGGGGTTTGCAAACTACTCCTTCCTGCCTTGGCCCACGTTCACTGTACCTTGATATCTGCCTGGAGAAGTTAGCAGCCAGGTGGGCAGGAGGAAGAGGGCTCTCTTGTGTCTGTGAGGCCGGCCTCTAACAAGCCTGGTCCTCCCCACCAGCCTGGGAGGTGGTACGAGGGCTTCCCCTAGTTTGCAGATGGGAAAATGAAGGCCACAAGGACTGCCAACTCGCCCAAGGTCACATAGCCTGACCTGGAAGAGCAGGGCCTGGGACCCAGACTTTGGAGGCCGTACTGCCTTCTCCGGCCTCTGGGCCCACGTCTCAGGCAGTCAGGCTGCAGTTTCCAGCCGTAGAAGGACAAGGCTTGGGGTGGGTGCACCCAGGAGGCTGCTGAGCAAGAAGGCTGGGTCTCCTCCGCTGGTTTCAGCCACTCCAGCAGCTGGAGCCAGGAGGTGGGGAGGGGAATAAATAAAAGCTAGGTTACTCCGGCAGGCCCTGCCACTTCTCACCTGTCCCAGCTTAGGAACTGGGACACCCTTCACTGCTCCCCGAAGGATGGTGCCCCCAGGAGTGGCTCAGCAGGGTTGGCCAGCCGTTCAGTGCCAGCAGCTCTGGAGAATGTACTATTTCCAGGCTGGTTCAGACTTGTTCTATTCCTGGCCCCATTGAAACAACATTCCTCTTCGGCCTGGGTTAGGGTTTCAGCAAGTTGATGTGGCTTCTCCAGGTTTGTGACATGTAGTGGAAGGAGCAGAAATGTGGATTCCCAGGGCGGCTTCCTCTTCCCGGGGTGGCTTCCTCTCTCTGGGCCTCAGTGTCTCTATCTGTAAAGTGGGGTAAATACCTGTCAAGTAGAGCTGAAAATAAATTCAAGACAGGAGCTCAGCCCAGTGCTCAGCATGAGGTCAGCAATCTGTGGGTGTCCTTGTTGTCACCAGCATTGGTCCTGGTCTTAGTTTTGTCTTTGCCACTGAGTCAGGACATGGCTTCCTGGGGGATAAACTGGAAGCTGGGGCTTTTCAACCCCCCACCCCTTCTGAGTGGTTTCCAGCCTCTGCCTGGAGGCCCCCGGGGGCCATGTGCTCATTCTCTGCCCCACCTGGCAGCCCCCGCTCTATGAGCACGCGTTCCTTGCCTCAGTTTCCTCCTCCACAGTCCACAGACCCCTCCCCCAACCCCGCTGAGACCCAGGCTGGCTGGGATGTGGTCATGCCCCTGCCCCAGCCCTCTCAATGCTCCTCCCCGACTTTGTCTCTTGCAGAGAGTTTGATTCACTTTCCAAGGACAATGTCTTTGAGAATAACCGTTTGGTGAGTCCCCCAGACAGATGGAAGCCCACGAGGCTGTGTGTTTTGGGAGGGTGTGTGTCGGAGGGCAGGGGTCTTGCAGGGCAGGAGCTGAGGTGAGGAGCAGCTGCCCTGCACTGGGGCCCTGGTCGCTCCTCTCCCCACCCCCTGCTCCCCTCTGGTCTGCTTGTGCCTGGAGCACCAGACCTTCCCCTTCTCCAGGTCACAGTCACCCCTGCCCTCATCCCCCTCACCCCGCTGAGCAAAGCTGGGTCTATGCAGAGTGGCACCCACTGGCCCTGCCTCATCTTCCTCTTCCCGCCTGTGACTCTGCTTTTGTGCACCCCCATCCTTCTCCC
>NW_006780611.1:10621538-10631100 GCF_000442215.2 Lipotes vexillifer | reverse complement strand
GCGCCCCCCCGCGCCCCCTCCCTCGTCTCCCTCTCCCCGCCTGTGACTCTGCTTTTGTGCACCCCCATCCTTCTCCCACCCCTGCACCTGCCCCCTACCCCACACGTTCCCCCCCGCCTCAAACCTTCCCCCACCCTGGCATCTGCACCTCCCCAGGCCTTTGAAGTGGCTGAGAAGGAGCTGGGAATCCCTGCTCTCCTGGACCCCAGTGACATGGTCTCCATGCGTGTCCCTGACTGCCTCAGCATCATGACCTACGTGTCCCAATATTACAATCACTTCGCCAGCCCTGGCCAAGGTGAGAGGGGTGCAGCCCTTCAGGGAGGCTGGCCCTGGGGGCGAGGCATGTGTCACACTGTCTTCTGAGGTGCAAACAGGCACAGGGAGGCAGCTCATCATTCATTCACTCACTGAAATATTAATTGAGTAAAATAACACTGTGCTGGGCCCGGGGGTATAGTGGTGAAGGAGATCGCTGCCTTCGGGGAGCTCATAGTCTGGCGGGGGAGACAGACAACAAACGTGTGAACCAGTAACTGAGCGAAATAATGTCAGAGGAGGGAATTCCCTGGTGGTCCAGTGTTTAGGACTCGGCGCTCCCAGTGCAGCGAGCACAGGTTGAATCCCTGGTCGGGGAACTAAGATCCTATAAGCCACTTGGTGCAGGGAAAAAAAAAAAATTAATACTGTCAGAGGAGACAAAGCAGGATGAGTTCATCCGCTGTCTGTGAGTTCACCTCTCTGTCACCCACCGTCACTTCCTGTTTGCAGACACCTCCCTGGGTTTTTTTTTCCTCCAGTGGGGAAATGGTCCTGTAGGGCTGTTGTGCAGCATCTTCCCCAGCAGTGACCTTCAAGGCCTGAGAACTAAGAGGCTGGGGAATTGTGTGGGGTGGGATAGGGAGGTGGGGGTGGGAGGATGGGAGGCTGCAAGGGTATTTCTCGGCCCTGAGTCAGGTCACTGGGTGGCTACTGAGCCTTCTGCTTGGAGAGTCCCCATGTGGGAATCTCTCCTGGACCTTGTCTTCCGCAGAGAGGAAATGGGCTCAAAGAGGGGAAGGGAGGAGCTCAGGGTCATACAGCAGGAAAACCAATTTCGGGTGTCCCGACTCCTGCGCTGTGTCACTGCTGTCAGGGGTCCTCTGGGGGTGGGCACCTTGCCCCTCCGCTGCCATGTCAGTCCTTCCTCCAGCCTCTGCTCTCCATGTGGACAATCTCAGCCCATCTCTTAAAAGAAAAGTATTCTAGGAAGTACCGATTTTTTTTTTCTTACTAGGAGTAAAACATGCTTACTGTAGAAAATTAGAACATAGAAAACATAAAAATTAAAAGATTAAAATAATCTGTTACTCCCCACCCCCCCCATAATGCTAGGGATTAATATTATAATTGAACAAATAACATTATATGTATTTTACTAGAAATAAAAATGAAAGTATTTCTCAACTGCTGAGTGTCTGGTGAGAGGCAGCGTGGACTGAACGTTTTTGTGCTGCCATTTACTGTCTGGGTGACAGTGGGCCACAGGGTCACCTCTCGGCTTAGGGTCCCCTTTGCAGTGAGGATAAGAATAGCACCCATCTCACAGGGTTAATGGGAGTAAATGAGGAAGGATGACGTGTGTCTGGTCCTTATTGAGGACTCAAGGTTACTATTATTATTACTTTTTTATTCCATTGGTTAGAATTTAGCTTTTGCTCACCTAGAATCACAATTCAGTCTTATCTTCTGAAGGGTTCCCTGTGGCCAAACCCCAATCTCCCTCTACTAAGCTCTTCTCTGGAGGGCCTCCTTCCGGGGACCTGCGGGCTGGGCAGGTGGAGCAGGGCCCTTGGTAATATGTTGGTGGTGCCCACTTTGTTCCCGGTCCTCACCAGGCACCCTGGGGGTGAGGTCACCCTGGTGGCCCAGCTCCCCATGTTCTGCCCGGGGCAAGAGCACCCCCTGGGCCTGTTGGGAACTCCTGTTGCTAAAGGCACAGCTTGTGCTACCATACGGCTTGGCCCCTAAATGCAAACCATTTTTATCCCACCTGCTGCTCAACCAGAGGGAATGCAGCGAGGTGTTCCAACGCTGGAGGCGAAGCTGGCTCTTAGGCTCCCCCAGATGGTCCTCTTCTGTACTTTCTGGGTGAGGGGAGGGATTTCAAGGGTGATTTTGACCAGGCTTGACTTTCACTGGACTGGGTAACTTTGGAAGCTGGCCGTGGCTGAGACAACACTGTGCCGTGCTCTCCTTTCATCTTGTGCCAGGCTCCATGGAGGCTGGTGACCCTGGGCATCTCAGCTGACCCCTGACCTCCAGGAGCCAGAGCCTAGTCTGGAACCAGAGTGTGATGGAAGGAAGCCCAGTGGCTGAGGGACTCAGAGGAGGGGTACCTCCCCTCTACCAGGGTGACAGGGGTGGTGTCATCAGGATGAAGCCCAGTTTCTTAGCGGGGCCCCTGAGGGCCTCTCCTGACTTAGCTTAAGCCACTCACTGCCCCAGCTGTAGTCATACTGAATTTCTTGTGCTGCTTTGAATGTATCACATTCCTTTACTGCTAAGCCTTTCTTCTTGGTGATCCTCCAGTCCCTGTCCTCACCCACCGTGCTCTGGCACATTCTTTCCTACTCATCCTCTCACCCCACATTTTGCCTCCTCCAAGCAGCCTGCCCTGATATACTCCAGGTGCTCTTATAGCCCCCTGCCCTGTGGTGAACATATAAGACTCTGGTCATAGTATCTCAATTACTCCCTCTCCCCTGTAGACCTGCTACATGACTCCAGCACCTGGCACTTATTCATTCATTTAACAAATATTTATTTCGCCTCTACCGTGTGCCAGACACTGTGCTAGGTGCTAGGGAGAGAGCTGAGAACGATACAGACTCACAGAGCTTGCAGTCCAAAGGATGGGGGAGGGAGAGAGAGAACAAAGTAATTAATATAATTGCAGATAAGTCCGATAAGCAAACAAAATAAGGTAATGGTATAAAAAACAACGAGAGGGGCTTCCCTGGTGGCACAGTGGTTGAGAGTCTGCCTGCCGATGCAGGGGATGTGGCTTCGTACCCTGGTCTGGGAGGATCCCATGTGCCACGGAGCGGCTGGGCCCGTGAGCCATGGCCGCTGGGCCTGCGCGTCCGGAGCCTGTGCTCCACAGCGGGAGAGGCCACAGCAGTGAGAGGCCCACGTACCGCCAAAAAAAAAAAAAAAAAAAGCAACGAGAGGAGGAAGGGGCTATTTTAGGTGAGTAGTCATGGAGGGCTTCTCTGAGGAGGTGACATTTGAGCTAATCCTTGAAGAAGGAGGAGAAGGAGGCCATGTGAAGATCTGGGGAGGAATATTCCAGGCAAGGGGGCAGCAGGGGGCCTGTGTGGGTCGGGGTGGGGGTAGGGGGTGGGGGGGGTGGGATAGTGGTAGTGGTAGGGAGTGGGCCCAAAATTTTTGACCAGGACTCATGGTAAGAAATATGTTTCCCATTATAATCCATGTTCACGTACACATATGTCACTGAAACAAGTTTCAGGAACCGATTCTTCCCCTTGAAACATGAGATGCCCACAGATATTTCCTTCTAATTCATCTTTACAATATGCTGGTTGCAGTCCACTCAGTTGATTTCAGGGTCCGTTAATGGATTGTGACCTGAGGTTCTGGCAATGCTACCTTAGGCCACAGTAAGGAATTTGGATTTTTTTTTTTTTTTTTTTTTGGCCGGGCCTTACAGCCTGCAGGATCTTAGTTCCTCAACCAGGGATCCAATACAGGGCCCCCTGCATTGGAAGCGCCTAACCACTGGACCACCAGGGAATTCCCTGGATTTTATTTTTAAGAATTAGCATAGGGCTTCCCTGGTGGCGCAGTGGTTGAGAGTCCGCCTGCCGATGCAGGGGACACGGGTTCGTGCCCCGGTCCGGGAAGATCCCACATGCCGCGGAGCCTGCGCTCCACAATGGGAGAGGCCACAACAGTGAGAGGCCCGCATACCGCAAACAAACAAACAAACAAACAAACAGAAAAAGAATTAGCATACAGTGGTATTGATTTATCTTTTGGTATACAGTTCTCTGAATTTGGGGGTTTTATTTTAGTCACTGGGTACAGAGTAGGTGCTTAGTGGATATTTGCTGAAGTAATGAAGGAGCAGAGTCATGGAGGAGGCAGGTGGGCTGGGTGGTGGGTTTCTTCTGGTTCGAGGGAGTGCAGGCAGGGTTCCGGGCCGCACCTGCCCACTTGGGCTTGAGTGGGGCAGCTCCTCGGCCCCAGGGAGCCAGCCCATCTTCCTGAACCTTCAGGCTGGCGCCATGTGGTTCCTCTTCTTTCCTTCCCTTCACCTGTTCAGCCTCGTGGGAAGGAAGCTACCCATCCTTTCACATGTTGGGTGCTGATGGTTCTGTGCTTGTCCTGGTGCCTTATTTTATTTTATTTTTTTAAAATAAATTTATTTATTTATTTTTGGCTGCGTTGGGTCTTCGTTGCTGCGCGCAGGCTTTCTCTAGTTGCGGTGAGCGGAGGCTACTCTTCGTTGCAGTGCGCGGGCTTCTCATTGCGGTGGCTTCTCTTGTTGCAGCGCATGGGCTTTAGGCACACGGGGTTCAGTAGCTGTGCCTCGGGGGCTCTAGAGCGCAGGCTCAGTAGTTGTGGTGCACGGGCTTAGTTGCTCCACGGCATGTGGGATCTTCCCAGACCAGGGCTTGAACCTGTGTCCCCTGCATTGGCAGGCAGATTCTTAACCACTGCACCACCAGGGAAGTCCCTGGTGCCTTATTTTTCACGCTGCCCTGTGCGGTGGGAGTCACTGTCCCGCTTTGCGGAGGCCTGGCAGGGTTGGGTAGCTTGCCTTTGGCACTTAGTTTGGAAAGAGGCATCCCCTGCCTGTGTGAAGTGGGAGCCTGGTCCCACTGCGTCAGTGGTCTGCCCTCAGGTGGTAGCCATGGAGCTCAAAGCTCAGGCCAGGTTGGGCCTCCTGGACCTCCAGGGTCTCCAGCTGCCTCAGAGTCTCTTTCTGGTCTCTTGGCAGCTGGGGTCTCATCACCCAGAAAGGGCCTGGCAGCATCTTCCCCGCCATCCAAAGCACCCACTCCCGCGGAACCAGGAGGCAGGGCTCAGGTAGGCAGATGCCGGGGGTGGGCAGGTGGGGTGGGGGGACAGCTGCCACTGCCGCGTTTAGCGGGTGTTCTTGGTCCCTTTCCCGTTGGCTTTGGGACTAGATTCTCACAGGCCAGGCCAGGGCGGTACGGGCAGGGGATGGCAGGCCTGGGAGGGGCACAGGGCTTCCACAGCACTGACTCTCCATCATGGGACTCACAGGACTCTCCCATGCAATACAGCAAATTCTCCCCTTGTTTCCCGTGAGACAGAGCTTTAAACTTCCTAGGGTGATTCTGCCTAATCCTCTCAGCAACACTGGGAGGTGGGTATTGTGTGTCCTGACGTACAGATGAGGAAACTGAATCTCAGAGAGGTTTGGTCATTCGTTCAAGATCTCTCAGCTGGGAAGTGGGGGCCTCACTGCCAGCCCCCTGCTCCAAGATGCTTAGGGGATGACACCAGCCTTTCACATCTGGACAACACTTCACAGTGTGCAGAGGGCTTTTCCCACCTGCTCCCAACTGCGCCTTGCTGGAGGACCTCTTGAGGGACAGGGAGCCCAGCCCACGGTGGGTGTCCAGTGAGCATGTGCAGGGCTGAGACAGGCAGGGGTTATAGGATTCCATTTGGCAGGTAGGAACCCGAGGCTCAGAAATGAAAACAGCTTGCTCAAGGTCACAGTGCTTAGAAGCTGAGAAACTTGGGCTTAAATCTGCTTGGTTCTAGTTGGGGGGACAGAGAAGGCAGATGAGGTGGGCCTAAGAGGGCAGCCACCTGTCAGGCAAGGCCCACCTGTGGGGACGGGAGCGGGACAAGAGCAGCTCAGGTGAAGGGATTATACAGCCGGAAGCTGCCTTTCTGGTGGAGAGGGCCCCAGAAACTGGAAGTCTGGATTTTTGTGTTTCCATCCTGACTCAGTGACCTTGAGCAAGTCTTTCCCCCTTTCTGGACTTCAGTTTCCTCACGTGCAAAACAGTGACAGTTCCCGCCCTCTGCCCTTCTGGGGCTCTGACGGAGTGTGTTAGCACTGCGCACTCTTGGGAGATGGCCACCGTTAGAGCGGGGAACAGGGAGTGTTCTTGAACAGGAAGGCTGGTGACCCCGACCCCACCCCCAGTCTGCCCACCCCATTCCCTGCAGGGCGATGAGTGCTCCTCGGGCAGCCTTTCAGAGCAGGGCGCCCACCGGACCCCCAGCAGCACGTGTGCGGCCTGCCAGCAGCACGTGCACCTGGTGCAGCGTTACCTGGCCGACGGCAAGCTGTACCACCGGCACTGCTTCCGGTGAGTGGTGGGGGACCCTGGGTGGGCAGGGAGCTTCCCTAGATTCAGCACCATGGTGTGCCAAGCCCCTTGGCAGGCTCATCATGCTGGAGCATCTTGCTTTTCCCCATTTTACTGATGAACAAACGAAGCCCTAGTGAGGGGAGAAGACTTGGTCAGTCACAGAATTAGAGACAGAAATGGGGCCGGAGCTCTTGGAGACTAAGTACCTGATGATGATCAAGGAGCAAAATGTGCTCTCAGAGCTGCTGAAAAAAGAAAGCATTTTAAAAATCTTTTTTTAGTTTATTTTTTTCTTCCTTTTTTTTTTTTCTAAAGAAAGCAGTTAAAAAAAGAAATCATAGTAACAACTTGCTTTCAGTGTGTGGCTCCCAGGGGAAGCCAGGTCTAAGAAAACTGGTATAGCAGGCAGGGAGAATATAAATAGCTGAGAGAATGTGTGAAAACGCTTTATATGTTAGAAAACAATCAGCAAAGAAAACTGAATAGTCCATGGAAACCAGTGACTGGGAGTTATAGTGTGTATTCAGTTGTGGTTTAGAGTATGTGTGTGTGTGTGTGTGTGTGTGTGTGTGTGTGTGTGTGGTGTGTGTGGTGTGTGTGTGGTGTGTGTGTGGTGTGTATGTGTTGTGTGTGGTGTGTGGGTGTGGTTTGGTGTGGTGTGGTGTGTGTGGTATGTGTGTAGTGTGTGTGTTGTGTGTTGTGGTTGTGTGTTGTGTGTGTGGTGTGTGTGTGGTGTGTGTTGTGTGTGTGGTGTGGTGTGTGTGGTGTGTGCGGTGTGTGTTGTGTGTGTGTGTGTGTGTGTGTGTGTGTGTGTGGTGGCTGGACCTGGAACCCCAGGCACCTGATTGCAGAACTGAGGTGTCATGGGGGAAAAATCTCGAGGAAGGAAACCATCGCACAAACAGTCACGTCTGGCCATCAGGGCAGTGTTTTAAATACTTTTTGTGGTGACATACATTTGACACTGTGACCAGTTGTAAGTACATCCCTGAAATCAAACTTGTATGAATAGATGCACAACTGGAATTAGAGTTTCATAAAACAAGTGTGATACATTCTGATATATCTTATTTTATTCTATTTCATAACAAAACAAAACAAAAACGCCTGGTTGGTTGAAAACCACTAAATTGATTTCTTGAGCCACTAATGAGTGGCAGCCCGCACACTGGATGGAACCTCCGTAGGAGCTGGGGGAACCTTTGCTTCCTCTTGCAGCAGAAACTGAAGGCGTGTTTCACAATTTATGTTGCTGATTTCACATGGTTTTATTGTTCTGGTATGATTCTGACATTTACCCTTTTTCTTTTCTGCTGGGAAGTTCTGGGTACTGAGATGGGATCCAGGCTGGCAGTTGGGAGGAGGGGTAGCCAGCACCCTGGGCCGGGCTGCCTGGCTAAGTTGATCCCCCATCCCACCCCACCCCTGTTTTCCCTGGCAGGTGTCGGCGGTGCTCCAGCACCCTGCTCCCCGGAGCTTACAGGAGTGGGCCAGAAGAGGGCACCTTCGTGTGTGCGGAGCAGTGCGCCAGGCTGGGCCCTGGTGGGCGGTCAGGGGCCAGGCCCGTACTCCCCGCACAGCCAAAGCAGCAGCAACTTATAGAAGAAGCCAAGGATGTGGAGAGAGGCGGCCCCAGCCCTAATGCGGCTGCAGGGCCCGAGGTGGACGTACCCAAGGCCAGCCCCGACGGCCGACCCCAGATCCCCACCAAGCCCCGGGTTCCTGGCAAACCACAGGAGCTGGCCAGCACCCCGGGCAGCCGCCCCACACCTGCCCCCAGGAAGGCCTCTGAGAGCACAGCCCTGACGCTCCCCACGCCCCGGCCCCGGTCCAGCCTGCAGCAGGAGAACTTGGTGGAGCAGGGAGGCGCCAGCAGCCTGGTGAATGGTGAGCAAGGGCCCGACTGGGGCTGGGTGCTTCCTGAGGTGTGCCTGGCGTTTAAACATACACGTGCCTGGGAGTATTCATGGGGCTGTGCTGTCCATGCCTGTGTGTGCTGTGGATGTGCTGGGGACGACTGTGGTGCTGAGGTTATTAATTCACGCAGCAAATAGTTACTGAGGCCCCTCGGTGCACGCTCTGTTCTCCATGCTGCAAGGACACAGATCCCTGCCCCATTCTGTGTGCCCAGGATGTGTGTCCTTTTGTGTCTACCTTGTGTGCTTCAGTTTCGGGGTGTAGGGAGTGTACATCATGTGTGCCTGTGTCCCGAGTGTGTCTGGTTCTGTGTCCACACTCAGATGACCTCCCCTCCCAGGCCCAGCCTGTGTGCTTGTCCACATCTGGATGTCTGGCAGGGGACAGCTCAGGGGCTGGGGGTAGGGGAGGGTGTGTCCCTGGTCAGATGGGCCCCTGGGGCACTCCCCAGGCTGGCCTGTTCTGTAGTGGAGACCACTGCCTCACCCCTCATTGTCAGACCTTCCTACATGACCTCCCTGGGCTTCCATGAGCTCATGGAAACATGGTTCCTTGTAACCTGAGACGTGCGCTGGGCAACTCTTAGAGGAGGCCCAGGGGAGGGAGACTCCCAGGGTCTCCCCCTGGGACTTGTTCGTTCTGTTCCTCACTCGTGGAGGCCCGTTCCTGAGCTGGGCGCTGGGGATAGAGATACTGTTCAGACCTGTTTGTGCCTTTGAGGTGCTGTCAGTCTCGAGGGAGAGATGGACACAGACATGAGGATTTTGGTAGAATGTAGATGTCTGTTAAGATGGGGGAGCAGAGGCTATGGTGGGATTCACGGAGGACACTTGGGAGTCAGGGGAGGCTTGCAGGAGGAGGTGACCCTGGGGCTGAGTTGAAACAATATTTCCTCTCCACTTTGGGGAAGTGTCAGAGGGGCATTTGGGTTCCCCCTTCTTTTTTTAAAAAATAAATTTATGTATTTATTTTTGGTTGCTGCGCATGGGCTTTCTCTGGTTGTGGCGAGTGGGGGCTACTCTTTGTTGTGGTGTGCGGGCTTCTCATTGCGGTGGCTTCTCTTGTTGCGGAGCACCAGGCTGTAGGCGCGCAGGCTTCTGTAGTTGTGGCTCGCGGGCTCTAGAGCGCAGGCTCAATAGTTGTGGCGTACGGGCTTAGTTGGTCTGCAGCATGTGGGATCTTCCCAGACCAGGGCTCGAACCCGTGTCCCCTGCACTGGCAGGTGGATTCTTGACCACTGCGCCACCAGGGAAGTCCAGGGTTCCCCCTTCTTTTTTTTTTTT
>NW_006780611.1:10605820-10621418 GCF_000442215.2 Lipotes vexillifer | reverse complement strand
TCCAGACGCGCAGGCTCAGTAGTTGTGGCTCACGGGCCCAGTTGCTCCGCGGCATGTGGGATCCTCCCAGACCAGGGCTCGAACCCGTGTCCCCTGCATTGGCAGGCAGATTCTCAACCACTGCGCCACCAGGGAAGCCCCCCCCCCTTCTTAACTGAAATACGAATGGGGTCTCTAGGTGTCCTGGCCTTGCCCCTTTGACCTTCTCTATGTGTCACCTTTGGTGTTTATCTAATCTCCCTGAGTGCTGGGCTGGGGAGGTAGGAGGGTGCAGGTGAGGTTGCCATGGCCACCTGGAGTCCATGACCTGCCAGGTGGGACGGAAGGGCATCCTTGGTAAGGCAGGCACTTGGGCTGGCTCCCTGGGTGCCCCACTGTGCTGCCCGGCTCACAGCTGCCCATGAAGACCTGTTTCACTCTCCTGTCCCATCTAGGGAAGCTGCATGAGCCCCCCATCCCCAAGCCCAGAGGGACACCCAAGCTGTCAGAGAGGTATGCTGGCCCTGAGGGGTTTCAGGGCCCTGGTAGGGGGAGGAGGAGTACCCTGGGGTCTGCGCGGGTAACAAGGCCATGTGACCCACCAGCACACCCTCCCGAGAAGGGGTGGGGCTCATCTCTGGGGGCAGGAGCCTGTGCCCATATCCCCTTCCCTGTGGCTCCCCTGGGACCCCCTCTCCTGTGGGCAGCAATGCCTGGTGGAGACGGCTGCCTCTGGGGTCCCTTCACCCCTCCAAGCCTACGCTGCCTGTGGAACGAGGGAGGCCTAGGCCTCGCTCCTAGAGTCGTTGTGCAAATCGGCAGCAGAGTATAGAAGACCCAGTAAAGCTCAGCTGTACACCTGGCTCAGATCCTCCAGCCCTGGGACCCTGTGTCACAGGCGAGGACATGGATTCCCAGCTGTTCTTTGGGAGCTGTGTTTCCCCTGTATGGTCCATGAGAGAGAGGGCGGGGGAGAGAGGGACAGAGACAGAGGAAGAGGAAGGGGAAGGGAGAGGCCCCCTTCTTTCTGTTTCAGCTCTGGGCCCAGACTGGCCCCACTGGGCTGGGGTGGGAGAGGAGGGTGCCGTTTCTCATCCACGCCCTGTGGGCTGCACTCAAGACTGTCTGGGGAGAGAAGGACACTGCCCCCCCTTGCCTCCTAATGCCTTCTGCTGCTTCCTGCCTCTGTCCAGGACACCAGCGCCCAGGAAAGACCCCCCATGGATCACACTGGTGCAGGCAGAGCCAAAGAAGAAGCCAGCCCCCCTGCCCCCGAGCAGCAGCCCCGGGCCAGCACCCCCGGGCCGGGACAGCAGGCAGGTGGAGAACGGAGGTGTGCATGAGGTGGCTGGCCCGGAGCCCAAGCCCTACAACCCCTTCGAGGAGGAGCAGGAAGAGCCCCCAGCTGCACCCCGTGCAGCTACCGGCCCTGCCCCGACTCACCCGGAGTCCACACCCAAGTCCCTGCACCCCTGGTATGGCATCACCCCCACGAGCAGCCCCAGGACAAAGAAGCGCCCCGCCCCCCGAGCACCCAGTGCATCCCCCCTTGGTGAGTGCTGTTCTCGGGAGCTCTCCTGACAGTTGGGACTCGGGTTGGGCACCTGGGTCAGCCCAGGGCCAGGGAAGGGCACGTGGTGCCACAGGATCCCCTCCAGGCCAGGTGCCGTGTGTGTCATGTCTGTCCTTAATCCTTGAGCAAACCTGTGAGGTAGGTATCATACCCCATTTTGTAGGTGAGGAAACTGAGGCACAGAGAGGGTAAGTGATTTGCCCAAAGCCTCACAGCGCTTAAGCAGTGGAGGCAGGATTTGAACCCAGACTCCTGACTATACTCTTAACCCTTTGTAACCCACCTTACAGGGCGGTTGTGAGAATTAAACGTGTTATCCATCGATGTGCGTAACACCGAGTTAGGCTCATGGAAAGCGCTGGGCAGGGGTTAGCTCCAGCCCTGCCCATCTAGTCACTCCTCCAGTTGCCAGGCGCCTCGGGCTCTGACCTGGCTGCGTGGCTCGGGTGCTAGTGGCTCGGAGCAGTTCGTCCCCTGTGTCTGTCCCCCGTCTCCCCATCCGGGATATGGAGGTGGTGGGCCAGCTCCCAGGCACTGTGCCTCCCTCCGCCCAGCCCTCCCTCTCACCGTCTTGCAATCTTCTCGAGCCCTGTGCCTGGCCACCTTCTACCATGGCTGGGGTCCAGCTGCCTCTGAGACCTCAGTGGGAGCCCCTCAGACAGTGGGTCTGGGGGCACATTAGAGATGACCGGAGGCCGGTGCTCAGGTGGCCCAGGCACCCCTCTCCGGCCCCTGCTGGTGCCCTGGGACCCTCCAGCTGAGCGTGGTGGGTTAGTTGATTGGAGGTGATTGCCGGGTGGGAGATGCAGCCAATGGGATGAGCTCTGAGTCGGACACAGCTTGGTCCAGTCCCAGCCCTTCTCCTCTCTGAGTCTGTTGCCTCCTGGGAAAACGCAGATGATACTCTGAAGCATGGTGTCCCTCAACGCATGAGGATGAACCTGGCACAGGGCAGTGCCTGGCCTGGCGCTGGCCACCGCCAGGGCTGCCTGCTTCTCCCTCTCCTGCTGCCCTCCCTCCCACCTCTGCTCGGGTCAGAG
This sequence comes from Lipotes vexillifer, assembly GCF_000442215.2. Classification (NCBI taxonomy): domain Eukaryota; kingdom Metazoa; phylum Chordata; class Mammalia; order Artiodactyla; family Lipotidae; genus Lipotes; species Lipotes vexillifer. Next base: position 10,618,826 of record NW_006780611.1, on the reverse strand, counting down.
GCAGAGAAGGCAGACAGAAGCAAGGCTTTTTTTTGGCCTTTTCAGTTTGGCTTTGCTTTGGGTCACATCAGACGTGGGAGGGGAAGTGGAGGCTGCAGCCACGCTGGATGGGGAAGCGAGGGCCGTAAGGAAACCAGGGCTGCGACGTGCCACGAGGCGCACGCCAGGGCCCAAGGAGCGCAGGATGACTTGGGATGACTTGTCTGCCAGTGACCTTGACGAGGCGCATGCCAGGGCCCGAGGAGCGCAGGATGACTTGGGATGATTTGTCTGCCAGTGACCTTGGTCCAGTCACACCTTTGCTGTCCTCTGGGCTCTTGCCTGTCTGGATGTGGAGGACTTGGGTTGCCAGGGCCTGCAGCTCTGTCGAGAGTGGAGCGTGTTAGGTGAGGCCGAAAAGCCTGACTGTGCCCCCTCACGTGGCACCCACTTGTGTGTGTGTTTGTACAGCTCTCCACACCTCCCGCCTGTCACACTCGGAGCCACCCTCAGCCACCCCGTCGCCAGCCCTCAGCGTGGAAAGCCTGTCATCCGAGAGCTCCAGCCAGCCCCTAAGTGGGGAGCTTCTGGAGCCGCCAGTTGTGCCCAAGAGCTCCTCAGAGCCTGCTGTCCATGCCCCGGGCAGCCCTGGGACCTCGGCCAGCCTCTCTGCCAATTCCTCCCTGTCCTCCTCTGGGGAGCTGGTGCAGCCCAGTGTGGACCAGACACCTCAAGCCAGCCCTGGCCTTGCCCCCAGTACTAGGGGCAGCCCAGGTCCCCCTCCAGCCAAGCCTTGCAGTGGCGCTGCTCCCACCCCTCTCGTGCTGGTTGGAGACAAGAGCCCTGCGCCTTCCCCTGGAACCTCGTCCCCACAGCTCCAGGTAAAGGTGAGTGCCTCACCCTCGCTAAAGGCTGCTGTCCTGTCTAGTGGCTGTGGGCCTGGTCTCAGGGCAGGGTCTCTGATCCTTCCATTGTTGCTGGCCCTGACTTGTTGGGTGACCTTGGCTGTACCCATCTACCCATTCACCACTGCATTCATTGAGGCACAGCTCCACCTCTCCATCCTTTCATCCATTAGCCAGACCTCCCGTCCACCTGTTCATGTCTCCACTTGCGTGGTCTTCCATGTCTTGAGGTGTCTAGCTCTTATTTACCTGCCTAGCACATGCACGTGCCCATTTGGGATGCATCCACTAGCCACCACTTAACCCACACATCCTTCCGTTCATCCTTCCATTCACTGAGGTCCTGTTTGTGCCAGACCCTGGCACAGTGGCGTTGAGACCTTGTCCTTGCCCTCTAGGGGCTCACAAGCTGCTCAGGGAGACAGGCCTAGATGGTTGTTCTACAAGGCCACCTGGGGTAGAGCACAGAGGGGAGGGGATGACTCCCTTCTTGGGGTCATTTTCCTTCTCCAGAGACCTCAGTCTCCCCTCCTATAGAATGGGGCAGATGGTGTTCACTGAGTCCCTCCTGTGTGTTTGGGCTGGCCTGGGCTCCAGAGGTGAGATGACCATGGCGATCCCTGCCCCCCAGGTGCTCACAGACAGGTCGGGGTAGGGTACTGGGATGACTGTGCCTTGTGTAGAGTTTGTTTTTGGGGGGGACGGGTAGAGGAGGGGTTGGCCCTCAACGGGCAGAGGGCCGAGGAAACAGCTTTACTGGGTGCTTCTCTTGTGTGCCACTGCAGGGGTGCGGACAGCCCGTGCTGTGGGCTCCCCTTCCCAGGCTGGCCCCACGCTCCATCCCCTCTGGGGGCTGCAGTGGGCGCGAGGAGGGTCTGCTGGACACCCATCCCTGGGAGCTCGTTTTCCACTTGACCTCTGTGGCTGGTGAAGCCCTTGTTTCTCAGTGTCACGCCAAGAACCAGGGGTCACCAGGGGTCAGGACATTCCTCTGGGCACCTAGTTCATGAGGGGGCCTCTCCTGCCACCAGAGTCCCTTTGCACCACCAGGTTCTGATTCTGCATTCTTTTTTTAATTAATTAATTTATTTTTGCTGTGTTGGGTCTTCGTTTCTGTGCGAGGGCTTTCTCTAGTTGTGGCGAGCGGGGGCCACTCTTCATCGCGGTGCGCGGGCCTCTCACTATCGCGGCCTCTCTTGTTGCGGAGCACAGGCTCCAGACGCGCAGGCTCAGTAGTTGTGGCTCACGGGCCTAGTTGCTCCGCGGCATGTGGGATCTTCCCAGACCAGGGCTCGAACCCGTGTCCCCTGCATTGGCAGGCAGATTCTCAACCACTGCGCCACCAGGGAAGCCCTGATTCTGCATTTTTTCCCGTACTCTGCAGCCCTCTGAGGGCCCGGCTGTAGTCCTGGTCTGACCGACCTGACAGAGGATAAGTCTGGGGAGGAGCCTGAGCTGTTGGTCTGTGCACCTTTCAAATGCCACGTAACCTTCCCTGGCCCGGGCAGCTGCCTCCTGTGCAACTCTATCACCACCTGCTGTGTGACCTGGAGAAGGCCCATCCCACCTCTGGGCCTCAGGAGGCTCTGAGGAGCCCCAGGGCTCCTTGCTGTGGGAGGTGGGGGAGGGAGTTGATTTTGGACGCCCCTCCCTTTCCCCCTACAGGCAGCTGCCTTTCAGTATGTTTCCTGTCCCGAGGTCTGTGAAAGGTTGATCTGAAGGAGTTCTGTGGCTGAGAACCCTTGAGGGACTCAGGGGCCTTTGGGCTGTTTGGCCCTGCTGGGCCCCTCTGGGTGTGACTGTGGAGGGTGTGGGCAGAGCCCAAGAGGACTTCCTCCTGGGGTGCCCCATCCCTTACCCTAACCCCAGGATTCGGAGAGAACCCGAGACACTGGGGGCAGGAGACAGGCAGGCCCCTTGGGCGGGTGCTGCCCTGTGGGGCCCAAACTATCACCCTGCTGCGCCTGGACTCCGGCCTGGCACTTTACTTGCTTCAGATCCCAGAGCAACTGCCAGCCTGAAGGAATCTCCCCCAGGCTGGCACAGGTGAGGTGAGCGGGGCTCCTCCCTCCCCCCAGCTGTTGGAAAGCCGGGTAAATACTCCTGGGAACACTCCATGGCCTCAAGTGATGCCTGGGGAGGGTGGTTGGAAGATGCTGGCACTGCCCACGTGGCAGGCAAGTCCTGTCCCAGTGGGGGGCCTGTCTGGCTGTGCTGGCCTCAGGACAGGGATTACCCCAGAAGGACAGAAAAATGCAGAGCTAGGGGGCAGCAGAGGATGGGGGTCTTCCCTGGGCAGGAAGGGAGCTACCTTCCTCCTCCCTCTGCTGATAGTGGGTTCCCTGTTTTTGCTCTTCCTGGCTGGGGGACGCTGGGCAAGGAGCTGAACCCCGGAATCCCCGCTGGAAAAGGGGTGGTTGTGAGGCCTGGATGAGCTACTGTAGCTCTGTCCCACCCTAAACTGCATGTCCTGACCACTGCGCCCAGCGCCGGAGGGCTGCCCCAGCCTGAAATAGAGTCTCACTGCAGCTTGGGCCCTTGGGAAGAGCCTGGCCCTGACCCCGTTACCTAACCTCTCTGAACTTGAGTTTACTCAGCTGTGAAATGGGCACGACACTACCCACCTTGTGGAGTGGTTGTGAGAATTGAACAGGAATGTAGAGAAATATCCGGTGCGGCAGCAGCACACGGGAGGCGCTGGGGAGTGGAAGTGTTCCTTGAATGACTGAGCTCCTCAGAGACTGGCTGCTGGGGGTTCTGGCTCTGCCTGATTCCTGCCGCCTGCTTTCCACGGTCCCATGGGATCAAGCTGCCCCGGTCTTACTGAGCCCTCCCTGACTTATCTTCTGCCACGTCTCCCTGCCTTTAGTCTTCCTGCAAGGAGAATCCTTTTAACCGGAAGGCATCACCCACAGCGTCCCCAACCGTAAAGAAGGCCACCAAGGGCTCCAAGCCAGCGAGACCGCCTGCCCCAGGACACGGCTTTCCGCTCATCAAACGCAAGGTATAGCTGGGAGCCCCAGACACCTGGCTGCCTGGGCCCGGGCCCCCTCCCTTGGCCGCCTCAGGCTTCCTGTGGGACTCTGCCACAGGATGGGCTGCCTGGGCAGCTTCCCTCAGATGCTGGAGGGGGCATGCTTGGGAGGCCCAGCTGGGAGATTTATTAACTTGCAGCCAGGGGGATTTTGAGCAGATTAGCTGCTCTGACCAAAAGCACTGGGTGATGCATTTAAATTGTTACTAATTATAGTTCAAGGATCTGAAGCGTTCACGTGACAAACAGTTTAGAGTGTTCTCAGGTTTCTCTCTCTAATAGGGTCACTTTTGCACATTGTGATATATTTTCTGGAGCGGCAGAGGAGGGGAGGAAGTTGCCAGAGAGAAGCAGGAAGTTGTATCGCCCTCTGGGCGTGCCTGGGACCAGGGGCATGGCAGGGGCGTGGCTGTCCCTACACCCATCCCTTGCCACACCGGGGTGTGGGACAGAGCCAGGGCGCAGGGCCTGTGGAGGCCAGTGCTGGCCGGAGAGAATAGGGAAGCTCCTGTTCCGGGCGGGCTGACCTTCAGATAACGGCGCTGTCGGGCAGGTTCAGGCTGACCAGTACATCCCCGAGGAGGACATCCGTGGAGAGATGGACACCATCGAGCGTCAGCTGGATACCCTGGAGCACCGTGGGGTCCTGCTGGAGGAGAAGCTGCGTGGTGGAGTGGACGGTGCGGGGGTTGCGGGGCGCCTGGCGGGTGGGACTCGGGTAGGGGGAGCTTCTCTTCCAGGGTAGGAGCCGTCATGGCCCCTTTGAGGGTGGGGACTGCCCCCAGCCCTGGCCTCAGTGGGCATCTGGTTTCCAGAGGGCCGTGAGGATGACATGCTGGTGGACTGGTTCAAGCTCATCCACGAGAAGCATCTGCTGGTTCGGCGGGAGTCCGAGCTCATCTATGTGTGAGTCCTTGCTCCCCTTGGCTCCTGGCTCCTCCCCCCAGGATCCAGAGAGCTTAGGACTGGGAATCTTGACCTTCATCCCTTATCAGTGACAGCACAGGGCAGGCAGCCGCAGAACTAACAGTCACCTTATTCCCACCTTCCAGCTTCAAGCAGCAGAACCTGGAGCAACGCCAGGCTGACGTGGAGTATGAGCTCCGGTGCCTTCTCAACAAGCCAGGTGAGTGTGGCCACACCCACTCCCCAGACACCTGCCCTGGGGCCTGGTGGCATGGAGGAGTGGGCTGGGGAGTGGACAGACCGGGCCCTGATGGGGATGCACAGGCAGAGTCTGGGAACAGGGCAGGAGGTGCTGTCTGGGTCATAACAGGTGAAAAATAAGCTCAAGCCAAGATGGGAGAGGGAACAGCATGGCCAGTGTGGGGCTGTGACATCTGTGGTGTTGGGATGACAGGCCTGCAGAGAACACCGAGACCCGGAGCAGACTGGCTTGTTTTTTCTTTTTTAGATGTTGGGGGTAGGAGTTTATTAATTAATTAATTAATTTTTGCTGTGTTGGGTCTTCGTTGCTGCGCGCGGGCTTTCTCTAGTTGTGGCAAGTGGGGGCCGCTCTTCATCGCGGTGCGCGGGTCTCTCACTATCGCGGCCTCTCTTGTTGCGGAGCACAGGCTTCAGACGCGCAGGCTCAGTATTGTGGCTCAACGGGCCCAGTTGCTCCGCGGCATGTGGGATCCTCCCAGACCAGGGCTCGAACCCATGTCCCCTGCATTAGTAGGCAGACTCTCAACCACTGCGCCACCAGGGAAGCCCCCTTTTTTTTTTTATAAAGTATTTTTTTTAAATATTTTTTTAAATTTTATTTATTTTTGGCTGCATTGGGTCTTTGTTGCTGCGTGTGGACTTTCTCTAGTTGTGGCGAGCGGGGGCTACTCTTCGTTGCGGTGCACGGGCTTCTCATTGCGGTGGCTTCTCTTGTTGTGGAGCAAGGGCTCTAGGCGTGCAGGCTTCAGTAGTTGCACCACTCGGGTTCAGTAGTTGTGGTGCACGGATGGGCTTAGTTGCTCCAAAGCATGTGGGATCTTCCCGGACCAGGGATCCAACCCGTGTCCCCTGCATTGGCAGGCGGATTCTTAACCACTGTGCCACCAGGGAAGTCTCAATTGGCTTGTTTTGGTACCCTCCTCTCCTGGAAGGTGTGGGCGGGCTCCTGGCGGGGAGGGGTCAGGCTCCAGGGCCCAGGGCTGCCTTGCTGAGCGAGGGAGAACAGGTACCTGTCCAGAGGCAGCTTGGGCTCATGGCTGTTAGGCCAGAGCATGGCAGGGCTCTGCTGGTGGGGGGAGGGCCAGTGAAGGTGCCCCTGCACAGCGTGGCTCAGGGTGACTCCGGGAGGGAGGGACGGGATGTGCTGAGAATGGAGCGGGGCCATGGGAGGATAGGGTGTGGAGTCACACAGCCCTGCGTTCTGCCGCTAACTTGCTGGGGGCCCTTAGGCGGCTTCCTTAGCCCCACCGAGCCTCAGTGGCTTCATGTGTAAGACAGGGATGAAGGTGCCCGCCTGGGAGGGTATTCTAAGGCCCAGGAGCTGGTGCACGTGGAAACACTCTGTGCCCTATGAGGGGCTGATGGCTGATGGTTATTATGTGGCTGAGTTGGGGGTCTGGCCATGACATGGGGTGAGCACAGCTGTGGGCTGAGAGAGAGCACAGGACTGTGGAGTGTCCAGAGGCTGGAGCCAGGGCTTTTGACCACCTCCTCTGGCCCAGGTGGTAGGAATCGTTGTTCCCATTTAACAGATGAGGAAATGAAGAGCCAGAGAGGCTGAGAGTCTTGCACATTGGTGGTGGAGCTGGGCTTCTAGCCATGTCTCTGACTTGGGTATGTCCCTGCACACGCAGCCCCTCCTGCTGGCTGGGACAGTGGCCCTGCTTTTCCACTGACCAGGGAACTTGGGAGGCTGGATGTGACCCAGAGGCAGGAGTGTCCCTGAGGAAGTCACAGAATGTCCCAGCTCTTTGCTGCCACCTATGAATCACTCCCAAATCTCTGGAGGCTGGGGCGTGGCCGCCACTCAGAGGAAGCCGCAGCGACACCTTGTGGTCTAAGTGGGGACAGCACCTCTGTACCCCAGGCCAGCCTGGCCCTGGGCTTTTTGTGTTGCTTCTCCAGTCCTCTGTGTGGTGGCAACACGTCGGGGCTTGTCATCCTGTCCTGGTTGTTGCCTTTGGAGGGTGAGACTGGTTTATAAGCTCCCAGGTGGGCTGGAGATCCATAAGACACCGTAAGGGCTGTAGCTTGGATCAAAGCATTCCAAGGCTGGCCGGTACAAGCACTGGCTCCACCCTTGCTGTGTGACACTGGTCAAGGACTTAACTTCCGCAAGCCTTGGTTTTCCCACATGTAGTTTGGGGACATAACTTACCCAGGCCCCAGATTTGGGAAGCAGCAGAGTAGGATTTGAACTGGGGTGGTGACTCTGAAACCCACGTTGTCCCCAGGACTATGCTGGGTCAACGGTTCCAGTTTTGGCAAGAGGAGGTGGTAGGGGCAGATGTTGTGGAGGGAAGGTCAAGTGTGGGCATCCCTCCCCTGGGAGCCTGTGGGCTGGGTGAGAGGAATACCAAGGTGCAGGTGGGCCTCTGAGGGTGGTTCCGTAGGATGGCTCAGGTTCTTGAGAGGAGGCTGGAGGGGCAGCAGGTGTCTGAGACATCAGGGACACCTCCTGGCAGGGCTCCCTGCCCCCAGGAACCCCTCTAGTCCACCCTCCTTCATGGCATTAGATGAATGTCCCAATATGCCCCTTGGGTCACATTGCTTCTCCTGCATGAGGACCCCTGGGGTTCCCTGTTATCTCCCCACCCCTGCCCCACTCTGGCCAGCTCGCCATTGGAGGCTCTCAGCAGACCCAGCCTGAATCCTTCCCCCGAGAAACCATCTAGTGAACATTTGTTGAATGAGTGCATGAACGTAGCAGGAAACTCCTTGGCACGTGCTGTTCTCTGTTCTCAGAACACGTATTGTGCTGGACCTCCCGGAGCCCCCTTGGAGAGTTTTTTTTGTAGGCAGACTGGTATCCTTGGTCCCTCCTATGACAACCTTCATTTCTCCAAAAATTTGTAATCCCCACCCATCTGGGCCCCCTCCCTCAGAGTGTCCAGCGTGGGGCTGGCCTGCAGCCACCCTTAGCACTTGGGCGTTAGTTCCTCGCTTCCTGGGACTCATGTCCCGAACTTTTCTCCTTGGGCAGAAAAGGACTGGACAGAACAGGACCGGGGCCGAGAGAAGGTGCTGATGCAGGAGCTTGTGACCCTCATCGAGCAGCGCAACGCCATCGTCAACTGCCTAGATGAGGACCGGCAGAGGTGACGTGGCTGGGGGAGGGGTTCCCCGGGGCTTCCTGGGGGCGGGGCCCTCACTGCCAGGCATCCCAGCGCCGCCTGCGTGGACTCGGAGTCTGGAGGGGCCTGAGAGATTACCTCGACCTTCCTCCCGTGGGACACTCAGCTTCCCTTTCTCATTTCAGGGAGGAAGAGGAAGATAAGATGTTGGAAGCCATGATCAAGAAGAAAGGTGAGGCCCCTCCTGGGGCTCTGGCCCACTTGAACTCCTGGAGGGTGGGGGTTAGGTTGAACAGAGGGTTGGAGTGGGCACTACAGGGACGGTGTGTGCAAACTCCTAGCCCCTGTTTTGCCAAGAAGGCCGTGTGTAGCAAGGCAGGTCAGCCTACGGCCAGGAGAGTGGGTGTGGGATGCCCTGGTGCCCACAGGGAGGACGCTGGCATGTGGGAGCATTTCCCAGGGCGCGTCTGCCTTAAACTGTGCGTTCCTCCTTGAGGTCTGCAGCTGGTCTAGGAGGGGTCTGTGGGACCAAACAGCAGGCCCTCCCGCAGATACGATAATGCCTAGAATGGTTAAGAGAGCACTGGACTGGGAGGCATGAGCCCTGGGCCTAATCTTGGTTCCACCAGTGACTCATTTTGTGGCCTTGCGGTTAAGTCTGGGCTCCAGTTAGACTGGATTCCAGTCCCAGCTCTGGCACTTCCCAGCTGGGTGGCTTTGAGCCAGCCACTTAACCCCTCTAGGCCTCGCTCTCCTTGTCCGTGGAATGGGGGTGATGGAGGCTCCCACCTCCCGGGCATGTGCTGAGGATGACTGAGGTAATGTGTATAAAGCACTTAGTCCAGGGCCTGGCACCTGCAAAAAGCTCGGTTGGTGTTAGTCTGTTTCAAAACTCACATTTTCCTCATCCATAATAAGTTAGGGGCTGGGCGAGATGATTTCTGAGGTCTCTTCTACCTCTGACAGTCAGTGTTCGTGTTGTAACCCACAGAGCTGTGAGCACCAGCCTACGGGAACCGAGCCTTTTAGAGATGAATGTCTGCCATGCTGTAGGGCTCCCCCATTGCTTTCACGGGCGCTCGTCTCCCGATCCCTGCCAAAACCCTGGGAAGGGGTAGGGTCCCGTCCCAGAGACGAAGAACCCGAGGCTCAGAAAGGTGAAGGGGCGTGCCCACGGTTCCAGGAGAGGTGGTAGCAGTGGGCTGAGCCTGTTGGCCGGCGCTTCTAGGCCATCACCACCACCCCCGACCTTCCCCCATCGACTCCCCTCTCCCTTCTGCAGAGTTCCAGAAGGAGGCTGAACCCGAGGGCAAGAAGAAGGGGAAGTTCAAGACCATGAAGGTGCTGAAGCTGCTAGGAAACAAGCGTGATACCAAGAGCAAGTCCCTGGGAGACAAGAGCTAACAGCGTGGGCTGCCAGCTGGGGACTCCACCGCTCCTGGCTCGGCCCCCGGGCTGTGCTCTGCCAGGGACGCCCAGCTTCCCTTCAGGATCAGTTGAGGGGAAAGATGACTTAAGGGGAGGGAGCCTCTGGGTGATGGCCTCTCCCTCCTCAGGGTCCTCTGGCTCCTCTGGGCCAAAGAGTTTTCTTCCCTCTCCTCTGAGCCCCCGGCAGCTACGCCTCAGCCCTGCCCAGCCTGGTTGTGATGACCCCAGATGCTGTGACTGACCCAGGGAGCGAGCCGGCTCCTGGGTCTGGGGAGCAGCCACAGCCGAGCACACCCGCCCCTCGTCCCACCCAGCACGTGGCCTGCGTGCCGGGCAGCTCCTTGGTTCCTCTTCCCTTCTGTGCCACGTGCAGAGGGGAGCCGTACCTGCCAGAGTCTCTGGGTCTTCCTGCCCACGAGGTGGGCCCGGGGTGGACCTCTGGCCTGGGTCTCCCACCCCGGCCCTGGTTCTGAGTCCCTGTCTTCCTTTCGGTGCAGGCGGCCCTGACTCTCTTTCTCCTCACTCAGGACCTCTATTTATGAAGTCTCTTAATTAAGTTTGAGGTAGTTACTGTGTCCTCAGACACGAATGGGCCTGGACAGATCCCTCCCTGTGTTCCTCAGAGTTCTAGGAGGTTCCCTCATCTCCCCTCATTCTGTAGGAGGTCTCCCTGTCCAGGACACCGTGCCGGGGTGGGTGGGAGCCGAGTGCCGAGCCCCTGCAAGGAGGGTCCCGGGGAGGCAGAGGCCCCAGCTGCAGTTCTGGCCCCTGCCCCTCTGCCAGATCAGCAGCAGGCGGGGCTGCTGCCGTAGGTGCTAACCCTGGTCCTTTACCACACTGCAGCCCGGCCCCTCCTTTAGGCTCTCCCCGCCACCCCGGGGCTGGGGCACAGTGGACCCACTCCCGGGAGGTCATCGCCAGCCTGTCTTCTCACACTCGTCTGTTGTCTGTTCTCTCCCGACTTGTTGCTGCCGAAGGACTCATGGTCGCTCAGCCCCTGGGATGGCTGTGGGAGCGGAGGAGCCGATGGGGCCCACCACCTTCCCCCCACGGAGTGTGCCCAGCAGCTCTTGGTCAAAGCACTGTTGTTGTAAGCTATTTCCGGGGTGCCTCTAGGGCCCCCTTCCCTCAGCACACCTATGGGGAGAGGTTGCACTGTATTAATTTGAGAGGGTTTTCCTCCCCGACAATAAATGGAGACCACCTCAGTCGCCAGTGCCCTGCAGCCTCGAGGCGCCTTCCCCTCGCCAGGCCTGCCTTCTTCCCTGCCTCTGCCAGGCCTCGAGGCCAGCGTCTCTGCTTGCCCAGGAGGGCGTGGAGGGGCTGTCCACCGCTGGGGGCCCTGGCCCTCACTGCCTGCCCCCTGGGCAGGACCCCTTCCTCTGCAGGGACAGGTGGCTCCCGCGCGTGTGCAGCCCCCGGCCGCCTCCTTCCTGACATGCCTGTTGACCTGCAGCTGGGGTCACCAACTCCAGCGGCAGGTGACGCACGTGAACCAGGCTGGGTGTGTCCTGAGGGACGGCCCGACACCTGGGTGGTGGGGACTGGGGTGAATGGGGGTGGATACGCCGCAACTAGAGGGGAAGTTCTTCCTCATTTAAGTCGACTGTAGCCTGTGGGATGTGGGCCCAGTGGGGCCAGATCTTTCCATTTTTCAAGAGAAACTGGAAATCCAGGTGGTGCGTGTGTGTGATTTGTAAATGTTGGCAACTGATCCGAATTTAAATCAAGGGCAGGCTGCTGTGGTGTCACGGGTGGGCTGACTTTGTCCTGGGCTGTCCTGGGTTCTCTGGTTCGCTGCCCCTGGGCCACGTGCTGGGGCCTTCGAGGTGGAGGGCGGCTGTCCTCATCATGTTGCACCCTTGGCCCTCAGGTTCTGGAGGGTGTGTGGATACAGGCTTCTCATGGAATGTTACAGAGCCCAGCCCTTGATCTGGTCCTCTCTGTTTATTTGTTTGAGGCTGCAGGGCCATGTTTATTCTGCAAACCCAAACTTGGGTCATGTGGCCTGAGAGGATTATATGAATCCCTCCAAGTGGGATGGTTGGTTGAAATTTCTGAAATACTTTGATTTATGGGGACAGAAAAATGACAGAATACTGGAGACCATAAGGCTTGTGGTTGTCAAGACATGGGGACTGCCGTGTGCTGTGCGCCAGGCCTGGGGCGCTGCTCCTGTGGGCGGATGTCTCCTCAGCAGCCCTTTGAGGCAGGCCGCACAGGCGAGCCATCGGAGATGAGGCTGCTGGGCTCAGACCGCACAGGCTGGGAGTGGACTTCCAAAGCAGGACCCCTTCAGTCTGGGTCCCTCCCACCCCTTTGGGTTTCTTTCTATGGGCTGTGCGTTTGGTGGAAAGACAGAAAGCTAACTTTTAATCCTGAGTAGGCTACTTGCTAGTTAAATGACTCTGGTCATAGCATCTTGGTGAGCCCTGGTTTTCACATAGGGATAATGAACCATCACAGGCATTTATTGAGAGTCAGCCGAGAGTGACACCGGCACCTGCTGTAGTGCCCGGCCGTGGGGTGCTCCGGGAGCCTTCGTTCCATTTTCACTTGAAATGTGCAAAACAGCTAGAAACCAACTGGGCTTGAAAAATTCTAACTCCTTGAACAAATAAGGTTTATCCCTCTGAAAACAAAATGGTGTGCGTGATGATCTACGTTAAATGTGTTTTATTAGCCTGTTAATCATAGTGATTAAATATCTGCCCAAAGCTGTAAGAAGTCAAATAAGTAGGTCCTAAGACAGGTAGGAAGAAAGGAATCATATTCATTACTAAGTTCAGAAAACCTAATGTGCCGGACACAGGGACACGCAGTGGGTGAGGCCGTGGGAAGGGAGCCCAGTGGATGCCCTTAGACATACACCCAAGATGGTGAGATCCTTGCTTTCACTGTGTGTGTGGCTCTTTCCCCAAGAAAAGACTGTGTGTGTGTGTATGTGTCTGTATCTGTGACTGGTCTCAGAGGCTCAGCTGACTGAGGATCCCTGGGCAGAGTCTCAAGAGAATCAGCTCATTTTCTGAGACGTGGTCCATTTTCTGGGGTGCTATGTCCAGGGTGCCCTAGGTGGGGGCAGTGCTATACAACCATTTACGTGGCTGAAGGCCGGGGTGGGTGGGCTGACCTGGGGGTGACCCTGCTTGGCAAGGGGGTGGGCTCCCCCGCCCCCCTCCAGAGGCAGATTAAGTGGTGGCAAGAGCCTTCCTAAGTTCCTCAATCCTCTTGTGGTCAAGGTCTTCCATTTCCTGTAGTTTCTGCAGAGGGCATCAGGGAAAGCTGGGGATCAGGGAAGGAACTCCAGGAGCCACCACAGATGGGAGGCTAGAGCCGGACTCCCGAAACGGCCGCGGCTGACCCTTTATTCCTGCTCACATCTCGTCCTCCACACTCACAGGGGTGCGTCGCCACCCGCC
>NW_006780611.1:10597316-10605752 GCF_000442215.2 Lipotes vexillifer | reverse complement strand
CCCCCCGCCCCCCCCCGCCCCGGCTCCATTTCCCTGTTGCTTCTCCTACCTGGGAGATTTCAGTAAGGATGATCCCTCGGTACTGTCTGCCCTGCCCTAGGGCCTCCATGTCAGCCAGGAATTCTTTCCTCTCCTGGATTTCCTTTACCACTGGAAAGGGAAAGGGCTGTCAGCGTACAGGGCAACGGGGGCCCTCAGGCTCCCGGGAGGGACGGCAGGGACGGCAGGCTGCTTCTCTTGGGAACAGGAAGCAGATCTGCGGTTGCCCCTCAGGGATTCCCCCCTCCACACACACTCCCCTCCCCAGCGTAACCGGCCCATGAGGGGCTCACGTTCTTCAAACCGGTCCAGCTCAGGGGCTGGGTTCTCCTGTCGCACAGGAGGGGGCTTTCTTTTCCGTTCCGCTGGCTCCTTCCCGGTGGCAAAAATATTTTGGAGTCTTCGCTTCTCCTTCTCCAGATCTCCTGTTGGGCCCGGGCATGGCCTAGTTAAGGCGTGAAGAGCACCCCCATTCATGGTCCGTGTTCCCAGTTGGGCACGCTCGCTCCAGGGTAACATGGGTAGGGCTTCTGCAAACCCAGCACCTTCTACCCTAGGTGCCCCTGAGCTGGTCAGTCATGATAGGCAGGAAGGGGTTGAAAGAACCAACGAGAGCTTCGCCAAACCCCACACGTTGCCTGGGTGCAGAGCAAGGCTAAGAAAACTCATGACTGCCGCAGTGCAGCTGGGATGGGGAGGCTGCCTGGGAGCTGTCGGAGGGGCTAGCCCAAGAGCCATGTCAGGTGCCAAGTAGAAACGGGTGGGGCGGAACGACTCCCTGAAATAGGCTGCAGCGCAGAGGAGCCCTGGGTTCCAGGCACCGTGTGAGCTTGAGAGAGCAGTGGCCGTGATGCCTGACTGCCAAACATTCATCAGAGATGGGCGGAAACCAGTTAATGGTTAAAGAGAGTTCTGGGGTCTTCCCTGGTGGCGCAGTGGTTGAGAGTCCGCCTGCCGATGCAGGGGACACGGGTTCGTGCCCCGGTCTGGGAAGATCCCACATGCCGCGGAGCGGCTGGGCCCGTGAGCCATGGACGCTGAGCCTGCGCGTCCAGAGCCTGTGTTCCGCGACAGGAGAGGCCACAACAGTGAGAGGCCCGCGTACCGCAAAAAAAAAAAAAAGAGAGAGAGTTCTGGAAAAATGTATGGAAACTAAAACCTAACTGGTTTCCCGTGCACCCTGAATGCCCCCAAGCTAACATGTGCTGAGGTTCAACAGCATCGGTATAAACAGCGGGAGAATTTGATTAGCTGCCTGCTCAGCGCTCTGCGGGCTGCAAGCCTCCCTGCCCCCTACCCCCTCGGAGGGAAGTAGAAGAGGGGCTCTAGAGGAGGCCCCTCACTTACGGGTGGCTTGAGGCTTGAACTGCTCCCGGCTGTAGGCCCCGTTGGCTTGGCACATGCTGGCAGGCCGAAGGTGGGACCGGACGGCCAGGATGGGAGGCAAGTAGATGGCTGAGGCCAGCTGCTTGGAAGGCAACACCCTCTGGCTGGAAGTTGGACTGCACTGTAGGGGGAGAGTGTCTCCTCCTGCGGAAGGAAGGGTCAGGGTGGGGGGGCCCTCCTGGCTTTTTTTTTTTTTAGTTTATAAAAGTGGTCCCTACCTGTTATAACAAGTCAAACAGTACAGAAGGGTCTTCCCTTCTCCCCTCCGAGCCCCCCTCTACAAGAAGCCATGGTAACAATTTGGTGGTCTCAGCCCATTCTTTTTGATGCTTACATAAACATGTTCAAAGATACATGTGCATATATAAGATTCATGTTTCAAACACTGGATCATACTGTATTCTGTTCAGTAATAGACTCTTAACAGTCTATCATGGACATCTTTCCAGATCACTCCATTTATATATAACTTATTTTTTATAGCTGTATACTAGTCCTTAGAATGGAAACATTATTTATTCAATGAGTCTCCTAGTTTCAGAAATGCAGGCAATTTCTAGTGTTTTTTTTTTTTTAACTATTTCAAACAATGATGTAATAAACATTCTTGTACATCAAGCCTTCATCCTGGTGCTTTTGTTTCTATAGATGGATTCCTAAAACCTGCTTGGTCCGTGGGCAGGGAGGGATGGTTTGGATGGTGCTAGACACCAATCCCTCCTACCGTCCATCCCCACTGCCTTGACCCAGACCTGGGGCTCCTCCCCCAGGCCAGCCAAATGTGTCACCTCCTGCCTGGTTGACGGGCCCCTCCTCTCAATTGCCTTAAAGCCCAGATCAGCACAGTCCCCAGCCACTGTTTTGATCTGGCCCCTGTCTACCTCCCTTACATTTCCAGCCTTCTATCATCCATCTGGCAAATACGTATTGAGCGTGTACTCTGTGCCAGGCCCAAGGCATTGGGGGTAAAGTGTAAGTAAGATGAAGCCCTGCCCTCATGGCACTTACATCTGGGGTGTAGATGATGATAAAACAAGTAAAATACATGGTACGTTATATGGTGATGGTGACAGTACAGCGATGGAGCACAGGGTGTGTCGGAGCAGGATTTACAGTTATAAATAGGGTAGCCAGGGAAGGCCGCACGGTGACAGAGACATTTGAGAAAAGACCCAAAAGTGGTAAGAGGCCAGCAGGTATTTCAGGGAAGAGCATTCCAGGCACAGGGAATGGCAAGAGTAAAGGACCTGAGGTGGGAATGTGCCTGGAGTGTCTGAGGAACAGCCAGGAGGTTAGGGTGCCAGGAGTGGACTGAGCAAGGGGTGGGGTGTAGTGGGAATAGAGGTCAGAGGTCACGGAGGGCAAGAGACATACCGAGCCTCGTAGGCCTCTGGAAAGACTGGCTTTTACTGTGTGCGTGGTGGGAAGCCATTGGAGGGTTCTGAGCAGAGGAATGACATGAGCCCTTTAGCTGCCCTTGAAAATACAGCGTTGGGACTTCCCTGGCTTCCCAGTGGTTAGGACTCTGCACTTCCACTGCAGGGGGCATGGGTTCAATCCCTGGTCCAGGAACTAAGATCCCACAAGCTGCACGGCACAGCCAAAAAAAAAAAACAGCGTTGGGGGTCGAGGGTACAGGTAGTCACAGTCAGGATATGGTTTGCAGGTCAAGCAGACAGGACTGCTGATGGGTTGGATGTGGGGTCTGGAAGAAAGAGAAAGAGGAGACAGGATGTCTCTGAGGTGTCTGCCCTGAGGAACCGGAAGGATAGAGCTGCCATTATTCCCCACTACCCTTCCCTTCTCACGCCCTCTACCTAGGGCCACACCATAGTTTATCTCTCTTCTCTGAAGAGATGCTGTGCTTTCTAGAATGTTCCTCCTACTCTCTCTGCTATTTCTACCTGTCCAGTACCAAATACTACCTCTTCCTTTGGCTCAGTCTCAGTAAATAATTATGTCCAAGTAATTCTGAGAGTTCAGGTGAAGGAGAGAAATTTGTGGCTTGCAACAGAATTTGAACTAAGCCTCAAACCAACAAGTAGGACTTGGTTAAGAAGAGAGGAATAGGGCTTCCCTGGTGGCACAGTGGTTAAGAATCCTCCTGCCAATGCAGGGGACACCGGTTCGAGCCCCGGTCCGGGAAGATCCCACATGCTGCAGAGCAACTAAGCCCGTGCACCACAACTACTGAGCCTGTGCTCTAGAGCCCGCGAGCCACAACTACTGAGCCCACGTGCCACAACTACTGAAGCCTGTGCGCCTAGAGCCCCTGCTCCACAACAAGAGAAGCCACCACAATGAGAAGCCCGTGCACCACAACTACTGAGCCTGTGCTCTAGAGCCCGCGAGCCACAACTACTGAGCCCACGTGCCACAACTACTGAAGCCTGTGCGCCTAGAGCCCCTGCTCCACAACAAGAGAAGCCACCACAATGAGAAGCCCGTGCACCACAAGGAAGAGTTGCCCCCGCTCGCTGCAACTAGAGAAAGCCCGCACGCAGCAGACCCAATGCAGACAAAAATAAATAAATAAGATAAATTTTAAAAAAAAGGAAGAAGAGAGGAATAGAGAGATGATTCTAGGAGAAGAAACCAGACTCAACAGCAATGCTTGGAGGCAATATTTTAAAGAAAAACCTTTTAAGGAGAACAAAACTTCCAGGCAAACCGGTGACTTGTGTTGCCCTAACCACTAACGCAATTAGTCCTTCAACTAATATTGAGCACCTAGGAGCCAAGGTACCATGGTGAACAAGGCAGACCCAGTCCTTGATCTCCTGGTATTTACTTTTAGTGGAATTTCTAGCATATTCTCTTTGTAGTCATGTTATAGGGGACCCCAAATGATTAGTAGACTGCTGAGTATGGAGATTGAGTTATATGACTCAGCTGTGTTGTGGTGCTAGGCAATGGCAGCCTGAGTTGTCCTTGTCTACAATGAGGAAGGAGATCTGACTTCTGAACTGGTCTAACGGAGCCTCCCTCCCTCTGCCAGTGCTGGGCAGGCACTGTCGATATTTGTCTCTCTGACTTTCCCATCCCTGTGCCTCTGTGGTTGACCAGATGCCTCCTGATAGGTACCTTCTTT
Source organism: Lipotes vexillifer (assembly GCF_000442215.2). NCBI lineage: Eukaryota > Metazoa > Chordata > Mammalia > Artiodactyla > Lipotidae > Lipotes > Lipotes vexillifer. The sequence goes on along the minus strand of NW_006780611.1, from coordinate 10,601,236 downwards.
CTGGAGAGACGGCAATAGCTATTGGTAGATTCAAGTGAAATGTGGCAGGTTTGGACCTTCTGGCATCCTCTTAAAGGTAACTCTACAGATCTCTGTTCTGATCCACTATATGTTGATTCAGTTAAATCTCAGAAAGCAAGGTTGTTTTTAAGATCTTAGAGAGCTCCTTGTTATTGTGCGCATGTACATTCCCTTTTTTGTTTTCCTTAAAAATAAATAATACAATGTGTGGTTAGAGGTGAGCTGTGGAAAGGTTTTGCATATTTTTCCTAAGTTGGAAGCCTGCCAGTAATCTTGTTCCTGCCAGCTAAGCTATGAATGAAACAATCTATGAATGAGACACACGCAGTCCTCTCCTCTGGCGAGCTCATACGGTATGTGTGTAAGAGGGCGGGATTAGTTTGTAGACTTGACAGCGTTCAGAGTATCTGGCTGGGCAGGAAGTCTCGAATGGGCTGTGATCTGTTGGGAAGGTTGGCTGGAGCCAGACTGCAGGAGGGGCTCATGTGCCATGACCCATGTCGGGGCTTGAAGACGCAAAGACCCTGCAAAGTCAGTTCCCCAGGAGCAAGAGTCAGAAATACTATTCAATTTTTTTTTCCTCTCTTTTAAAATGAGGTCTCCTACTCCTTAATATGGAGAAGCATGAAAAATGTGGCTCAGAATCCCTCTGCCCTGGAAGCTTCTGCAGATGGCCTCTTACGTTTCATGGTGTCCATGATGTGGCGCCGTTGGAAGTTTGTCAGTTTGGATTCCTTCATCATCACTGCAGGACAAAGCACTTCAGTGAGGCCTCCTGAGCTGCAAGCAGATGCCTTTATCTCACCCCACCGAAATTTAACATTGTATCACCTCCTGCCCCCATTCAGCACCTGAGTACTTGGCCGCCCCCACACTGCAGCTTGTGGGATCTTAGTTTCCCGGAACAGGGATTGAAGCCAGGCCCCTGGCAGTGAAAGCGACGGGTCCTAAACACTGGACCGCCAGGGAATTTCCTTCCTTTCCTGCTTTGTTTTTTTTCTATAGCACTCATCACTACCTAAGTTCTATGTACCTTATTATTTGTTACCTTCCTACTAGAATATTGGCTCCATGGGACCAAGAATTTTTACTTGTTTTTTTGTTTTTCTTCTCTCTCTTTTTTTTTAATTGCTGTATTTTCAGCACCTAGAACGATGTCTAAAGCACATAGTGGGCTTAAATTTTTTTTGTTGTTGAGTGAATGAAGGAATGAATGAACAAGAATTCACTAAGCATGTGCCAGGGGCTGGAGCTACAATTGTAGCTACAAATGTAGCCAAAACAGGCATCCTGTCCTGATGGAGTTCATGAACTAGAGGGGCAGATGGATGTTAATTCAATGTTAATTCAACGGGACACACTAGGTATCTGACTACAGGTTGCCAATGAAGGAAACTGACTACTAAGTATCTGACTACTAAGCCCACAAAGGAAAAGGTATTTGGTAGAGTGCTGGCGCCTAACAGTTGGTTGCACTGTGGTGGTGGGTGGGGAGGAAATAAAGCTCCCCTGGGGAAATTGAAAGTGTGATCTAAGGGAGGCAGGGGAGTTAACTACTCTAAAATTCTTAGTTCTTTGACTTTTGGCCACTTCCAAGTTGTAGGACCCCTGAATCTTTCTGAACTCCAGGCTTCTTATATGTAAAATGGAAACAGCAATTGCTAAACTATAAGTCATTCAGGGGAGAACTGAGTTACAGAGAGTAACTGTGAGCACCGGTCTTCTTGTTTCCTTTAACGCACTGACCTCTGAGCAGCTCGCAGGTCTCTGGGGTGTAAGTGGCCGGCTTGGGGCAGCGCCAGAACCCTGTTCCTTTGGTCACTGTCTCCACCCTCTCCTGGGAAGCCATGGAGGGCTCTAAGGAGGGAAAAACGCAACGACACACCCCCTGTTTCCCAGATCCAACCTCTGCTCCCACACCCCCAACACCACCCATAGTTTGGGAGCAGGGGTCGGGTCGCAAGAGAATCGTGATGCCGTCTGTGAACATCGCGACAGTGCCCGATCCTCCCACCCAGAACAGATCCACTGGCAGATCCACACGCGAACAGAGACCTCAACCTGACCTGGCGCCTGTGTCAGAGAAGTCCCCTCGGGAGGAAAGGGGCGTTAGGGTAACCGTGCCCGCTGGGTGACACGCCCAAACGGAAACCTCACCCTAAAGTAAGACCCCGGCTGGGTGGCCCCTCCCCACAGAGAGCGGAGGCTGGGCTCAGCAGATCGTAACCAGGGCTCTGAAGCAGCATCCGCGCCGGGGCGCCGCAGAAATACTTTTGAGATATCAGCGACTAGAGCCCGCAGCTAACCTGTCTGGCTACCATGGTAACGCGCACACGCCGCCCGGCGCATGCGCACATTTATCACCGCGCCTGCTTCCCGGAAGTGATTGCCTCTAGGTCACGGCGCAGGCGCAGAGTACGCTTGACGTCGAGCGAGGCGGAGGTGTGCTGTTTGCGGGTCTCCGCTCGGGTCTGGGGCGCAGAACTCTGTAGCTGTGGCGCGGGTGTCATGTCAGACAACGAAGACAAGTGAGTGCGGGAGCGAAGTGACTTTTGCGGAGCCTCGCAAGGGGCGGGTGAAGCGGGAGGCTGGGTCGAAGGAAGTTGAGGAGCCAGGCGTCGGGGGGCAGTGTCTGAGGGGACTGGGGGTGCTGAGGGGTCCCGCGGAGCTGGAGAAGGGTAGGGCGGTGAGCCGGCAGCATAGACCCGGCCAGAGGCTGGGCACAGAAAGACCCCGGCTCGAGGGTCCAGAGAGGCTCACTGAAAAAGGTATCTTTCAGCAAACTTCCGCTGAGTCGGGCTCTGTGTCAGTACCTAATAGGTGTATTAGGTATAGTCTCAGCTCTCCAGGTGGGGTCCCTTTCTAGAAGAGGGGGCAGGCCCACAGACATAATGCGGGGTCGTGTGAATTGCGTAGTAGGCCTGTAGTATAGAAGTAATCCAGAGGAGGGTCTGGGGAGACTTTGAGGTGGTAAAGGTCTGGGAGGCTTGCAGTAATCCAGGTGAGAAAAGGTAGTGACTTGCACTAGGGTGATAGTAGTAGTAGTGAGAAGTGGTTTTGAAGTCTGGATTTATTTTGAAGCTAGAGCCCAGGAGATTACCTGATGTGTGGTGTTGGAAGAGAGGTCCATCCTGAAGATAAAAATAGGGGAGTTCTCAGCATAAGTATATTAGTCAAAGCTGAGAAACAGAGGAGATCATCAGGCGGGTGTCAGTAGAGAAGAGGAGATGACTGCGTGTCAGAGCATCCCAGCATGGAGAGCTTCGGGGGAAGAGAGGAGAAACCGGCAAGGGAGACTGAGAATGAGAAGCCAGTGAGGTGGGAGGGCACCAAGAGTGTGAGGTGTCCTTGCAGTCAAGTGAGAAGAGTGTTTTGAGTGACACGAGTGGTCCTGTGGGCCAACTGACAGATCAGGCTAAATGAGAACGAGAATAGTGCATCACATTTAGCAATGTGGAAAACATTAACAAACTCGAAAGGATGGTTTGGGTGGGATCATGGAGGTGAAAGTCTTTGGAGTGAGATGATGACAGAATGGGGAGAGAAGAATCGGGAACAGTGAAGATGGACAACTCTTGCAAGAATTTTGCTCCCAAGGGGAGCATGGAAATAGGGCTCTGTGAGGAGGGAGTAGAAAAGTAAGCTCTGTTTGTTTTTTTAGACGAGGAACTCAAATGACTTAATGATTTATTAAGTGATTCACTCATTAAGTAGATATTTATTGAGCACCTCCTATGCTAGTAACTCAGATGAGACACAGATCTCTGTCCTCTTTGATTCTACTAAGTGGTGCTCTAACTGGCTGCTGCTTCTCGTACAGTTTTGATGGCGACGACTTTGATGACGTGGAGGAGGATGAAGGGCTGGATGACTTGGAGAATGCCGAGGCGGGCAGGATT
>NW_006780611.1:10593774-10597223 GCF_000442215.2 Lipotes vexillifer | reverse complement strand
AATGCCGAGGAGGTCAGTATTTAGCCTTGGGCTCCCCTCTCTGCAGCCCAAGCTGCCGCATAGCCCGGCCAGTGATGACTGACTGAATGCATCTGCCTCCCGTTTGTGGTCAGGGCACTGCCAGTTAGAGTGAGGAGAGATCTAGTCCTGGGTAGTGGAGGAGCTCCTCAGGGTGGGCCTGAAGGCTTTTGTCCACTTGGTGCACAGCGCATGGCTTCTGGGGCAGTTAGCTTACTGACAGTTGGAATATTCGCTTCATTCACTGAGCAAACATGTGTTGAATGTTTATTATGTACCAGGAGCTCTGCAAGGTGGGGCTACATAAAGAGCAAGGGGGAGAGTGACCTGGGGTAAGGCTGGAGAGGTAAGGGCCAAGATCAGGCAGCGTTTTGTAGCGTGAAGGTATCGGGAAGCCACTGACAAGTTTTGAGCTGGGGAGCGGCATGATCCAGTGAGGAATGAATTGGGGAGGAGCAAGGGTAAAAGAGAGCCCAATTAGGGAGCTCTCATAGACCTCCAGGTGAGACCTGTAGCTTGCACCTGGGTGCTGGTAGTGTCGGTGATGGGAAAATGGATGAAAGAGATATTTTGGTGGTTTGGATGTGGGGCTGAGAAAGTGGGAGATGACAGGGATGACTCCCATGTTTCTAGCTTGAGCAACTAGGTGAATGAGTTACTAGTGTCATAGATAATATAGGGCTTTCTGTCCCTTGTGACTGATGGAAGGAGAAGTGCTTTATGTCTCTTGGAGAGAGAGTGATCCCTCAATTTTTTTTTTTATTTTAAGGCTAGGAAGCTGAAGGCCCTCTTGGGATTTCCTGTCTGCCTGGCACTCTGAGGTTATATGTTCTCTGAGTCAGAAACCTCCTTCTCTGTCCTTCTGATCCCTTTCCATCTCTGTCCTATTGATTCTGCCTCCTATATGTGGTTCGGTCCTGTTTTTGTTTCTCCATTCCTAGTGTCTCAGCCTGGTTTGGATCTTCATTGCTTTTCACCCGCATTACTGCAGAAGTGTGTTGCCGGTTTTCCTGCCCTCAGTCTGCTGTTTGCCTTTCTGCTGCCAGAGTCGTCTCTTTCACCTACCCACATGATTGATTACTGTTGGTCTTCCTAAAGGGTCTCTCTGCTTCTGCCCTTTCCACCTACAGAATATTCTCAACAAAGTATCCAGGGTGATCCTTTTAAATCTTAAGTCACTTTGTCTCTCCTCTGTTCAGAATCTGCATCCAGTGGCTTCTTAGCTCATTCAGAGTAAATGCCAAAAAGATGTACAAGGTCCTCCATGATCCGGCCACCTGCTCCCTCTGTGACCTTATCTCTTCTTGCTGTCCCTGTCATTGCCAGGGAGACCCCAGCTCAGAACCTTTGACTGTGCTGTTCCCTCTTCCTTTCCCTTAGATATGCACGCGACCTGCTCCTCAGCCTCATCAGGTCTTTGTTAAATGTCACCTCAGTGGGGCCTTCCTGACCATCCTGTTTAAAATTGCCGCATTAACCCCTTCCTCCAGCATCACCACCCTGGCACTCCCTGTCTTTTCTCTGTTTTTATACTACACGTTGTACTTAACTAATTTTGTTTATTGTTTGTCTCATCTCATTATAATGTAAGTTCTATAGGAGAAAGAATTTTTATCTGTCTTACCGCACTATCCCAAGTGCTTAGAATACTATCCGACGTATAGTAAGCACTCAGTAAATATTTGTTGACTTAATTCTTTATTATAGAATTTACTCTTCTGCCTATAACCCTATACACACCTTTTGCTCTAATCATACTCCACAGTTAGGTGTCCAGACCTAGTACATTCTCTCCCTCCTCTGTGCCTGTGCGCATGCATCTCAGCCTGCCTGGAATGCCCTTTGCTTCCTCGTTAGCTTGGCAGCTCCTACTCATCCTTCTAGACCAGCCCAAGTCTCATCTCTGGACTGTATTCATAACCCCCAGTATGAGGTAGATGTCTCTCACTTTCTCGTTAAGTTTGTGGCACACTTGCATACTTTTTTGTTTCTTGTTAATTTTTTGGGGAAGTGCTTTGATATTCCATTTTATTTATTTAAATACACACGCTCACACACACAATTACAACTCTGTAAGTTAGTGAAATGGCACTCATTGGATGAATTAAATTACAACCAGTAAATGAGTGAACAGCAAAGACAAAGAGTTAAAGAAGATATTTGCAAAACATATAACTAAGAAAGTACATCTATACAATGAATTCTTACAAATCAATCATAAAAATGAAGAAAATCCAATACAAAAAGGGGCAAGGGATTTGAACAGGTGCATCACAAAAGAGAATATCCAAATAGCTAATAAATATATTAAAAAGATGCTTAACATCATTAGTCGTCAGGAAACTGGAAAGTAAAACCACAAGACACCACTCCACACCCACTGAGTTGGCTAAAATTAAACCAGACAAAACAAACATCTTACAGTGACAATACCAAGTGAGAAGAAAGATGTGGAGCAATTGGAGCAACATTTATATTATTCTGGTCCGAGTGTAAATTGGGCCAGCGCTCTGGAAAACTCTATGGAGTTATGTACTAAAGGGGAGTATAGATGTATATTTTTTAGGAACCAGTGATCCCGCTCCTGGGTGTATACCCAACACAGATGCATACTTATGTTGACCAAAAGACATGTACAAGAAAATTCATAGCATAATAGCAAAATAGTCCAAATGCTCATTATAATTGAACGATTATATGGATTGTGGTATATTCCAACAATAAAATCCTAGATGGCTGTGAAAATGAACAAAGTACTGGTAGACACAACAGAATGGATAAACCTACAAATATAACATTGAGTGGAAGAAGCTATACAGGAAACAGTACGTACGGTGTGATTACATCCACAGGAACTTCTTCTTTTTTTTTTTTTTTTAATTTTTCAATTTTATTTATTTTTTTATACAGCAGGTTCTTGTTAGTCATCAGTTTTATGCACATCAGTGTATACATGTCAATCCCAGTCGCCCAATTCAGCACACCACCATCCCCACCCCTCCGCGGCTTTCCGCCCTTGCTGTCCATACGTTTGTTCTCTACATCTGTGTATCAACTTCTGCCCTGCAAACCAGTTCATCTGTACCATTTTTCTAGGTTCCACATATATGCGTTAATATACGATATTTGTTTTTCTCTTTCTGACTTACTTCACTCTGTATGACAGTCTCAACAAATGACTCAATTTCGTTCTTTTTTATGGCTGAGTAATGTTCCTTTGTATATATGTAGCACAACTTTATCCATTCGTCTGTTGATGGGCATTTAGGTTGCTTCCATGACCTGGCTATTGTAAATAGTGCTGCAGTGAACATTGGGGTGCATGTGTCTTTTTGAATTATGGTTTTCTCTGGGTATATGCCCAGTAGTGGGATTGCTGGATCATATGGTAATTCTATTTTCACTTTTTTTTTTTTTTTTTTTGCGGTACG
>NW_006780611.1:10577928-10593602 GCF_000442215.2 Lipotes vexillifer | reverse complement strand
TTCTCCATAGTGGCTGTACCAATTTACATTCCCACCAACAGTGCAAGAGGGTTCCCTTTTCTCCACACCCTCTCGAGCATATGTTGTTTGTAGATCTTCTGATGATGCCCATTCTAACTGGTGTGAGGTGATACCTCATTGTAGTTTTGATTTTCATTTCTCTAATAATTAGTGATGTTGAGCAGCTTTTCATGTGCCTCTTGGCCATCTGTATGTCGTCTTTGGAGAAATGTCTATTTAGGTCTTCTGCCCATTTTTGGATTGGGTTGTTTGTTTCTTTAATATTGAGCTGTATGAGCTCTTTATATATTTTGGAGATTAATCCTTTGTCTGTTGATTCATTTGCAAATATTTTCTCCCATTCTGAGGGTTGTCTTTTCGTCTTGTTTGTGGTTTCCTTTGCTGTACAAAAGCTTTTAAGTTTCACTAGGTCCCATTTGTCTATTTTTATTTCCATTACTGTAGGAGGTGGATCAGAAAAGATCTTGCTGTGATTTATGTCAAAGAATGTTCTTCCTATGTTTTCCTCTAAGAGTTTTATAGTGTCCGGTCTTACATTTGGGTCTCGAATCCATTTTGAGTTTATTTTTGTGTATGGTGTTAGGGAGTGTTCTAATTTCATTCTTTTACATCACACTTGCATACTTTTATAGCACTTGTTGTTTTGTTTACTCTTGTCTTTTTCCCCAGACTATGTATTCTTTGAGAGCAGAAACTCTTAGCTTTCTGTCTCAGCACCTATTATGATGTCTGGCACATGACAGATGCTTAATAAGTGATTGTTAAATATATGAATATGTAAAGATGGGGTGCTTGTTCCTCTTTCTGCTTAGGGTGATTTGTTGTCTGTGCTCAAGGACTTCTTTGTATGGATGCTCAAGGACTTCTCTTCTGGGTGAGGCAGCTGGCTTTGGACTCCCTGATCATGAGTCCTTTTTTACTAGGTCTGAGACTTTGGCCAAGTTAGCTAACCCTCCAAGGCTCTAAAATGGGCATTGTAATCCCCACCACATAAGGTTATTGTGAGGATTAAATGAGGTGTTAATGAGGCAGTTGCATGGTCACTGGCACGTAATAAGCAGTAGCATAGTGGTGGTTATAATCGCTGTCGTCGTCATCCTGCCCCTCACCCCCGATAATGCATGCTGAGATTTTTCCCTCTTTTCTTCCTTGGTGTCCAGGAGGGCCAGGAGAATGTTGAGATCCTCCCTTCTGGAGAGCGACCGCAGGCCAACCAGAAGCGAATCACCACACCATATATGACCAAGTATGAGCGAGCCCGTGTGCTGGGCACCCGAGCCCTTCAGATCGCGTGAGTATGAGCCTCCTCACCATCTTTTCCATCAGACAGGCTACAGGGAACCTGCACGCTGTTGATGTGGCTCAGCCTGGCACCTGACCACAGACCTTCCCTCTTCTCACACGCTAAACAAGGGTGGTGCTGTCCCTGTGTGCCAGGCACTGTGCTAGACCCCCTGCCCTCAGAGAGTTTGTGATCCAGTGGAGAAACAGGACATAAACATCTGAGAAGTCAGATAACAGTACAGTAGAAGAATAGCGATAAGAATACAGAGTGTAACGAGTGCCTGTCAGTTAGGGAAGCAGAAATAAATAAATAAATAAAATAAGATCATCCCTCGACCGTTGTGGGCTGGTTAGTTGGGGGTGCTGCGGCAGCACCCCCTGGGCTTAAGGTGGTTCTTGAGTCAATAGACAAGGGCCAGCCCAGAGGAGTGGGGGAGCCCTCCATGTAGAGGTCCTGCTGGAAACGTGAAAGCACAGAGCAGTGATGGGGGGGGGGGGGTGGGGGGTGGAAATTAGCAGCCTTTCCTTTGTCTCCCGAGCTTGGAGCTAGTTGAAGACTAACAGGATTCAGGAGCTAGCAGTAGGCAGGTGGGGATCGCAACGTGCGACGCTTCCGCGTCCACCCCAACAGCCGTGGGCACTGCCGCTGCCAGTGGCCCTGTGTGCAGGCGTCAGCCTGCCTGCTGAGCTTGTGGGCATCGTGGAGGACAGGTCAGATGGCTTTGAGGAAGCAGGGACTCTTGAATAGGCTGGACCACAGATGCGTGCTTTCCCCGCCAGGCTCCCTTGTCAGATGAGTTCCTCCTCCGTTGTGGCGAGAGTAAGTGGGAAGACAGAGAGGGGACGGGCATGTTACTGTGGCTCTCATGGAACGTCCTCCGCGGGGAAACGTGAGGCCGGGAAAAGGAGCCCTACCCCAGACCTCTTACAAGCTGCTGTGGGAAGTGGTGGGTACTTGGAGGAGGGGTTGCTTCAAGTGGGGAGTAGTCGAAACTATAGGCTTGAAAGAAAAGCTGGGGCCAGATTTGTGGGACGATGCGTGCTGGCGGAGCGGTGATGCTCAATCTATGCATCCATCCGTTCCCACCCCGCCCAGGTTTTTAAACAGCATTGGGCTTCATCTCCTCCAGTCTTGTGGAGTGAAGGTGACCACCGTGTTCACCTCGATAGAGGGCTTTATGGGCGGGCAACGTCGTTCCTCACCCACTTGGCAGCAGTAGGCCTCCTGCCAGCCTGGTTGTACTCCTTGCTGGTCTGGGTGAAATGAGAGCTGCACTCAGTATGATGATTTTGGTATCGCTGGGGTCAGGATCCTCTAGGCCTGCACCGCAGTTATGGTTGCCACTGGCTACATTTGGCCATTTAAATTTAAGTAAAACTAAATAGAAGTTCAGTGTTTTGGTCTCGTTAGCCACATTTCATGTGCCCAGTAGCTCCCTGTGGTTACCGTAATGGGTAGTGCAGACAGAGGACATTTCCATCATTGCAGAGCACTGATTGGGCAGTGCTTATGTCTGCTAAATATGATCAGGCAGAAAGAATAATTCATAAATTATTTTTCAAACAAATAGACTGTATGCAAGTTAAAGTCTTTCAGCATCGAATAAGATATTGTGCTTGCACCTGTTGGGGATGCAGAGATGATCACAATTCCCCAGGTCTCTAGGTGTTTACAGTCTGGTGGGAGAGATGGACCCATTCTAAATACCCAGAACCCAAGGAGGATGGGATTGCTGCTTTACAAGAGAAACAAAAGAGAGAAGGGAGTAATGGCAGGGGTGACTGGGGAAGCCTCATGAAGAGATTAGAATTAAAGCGAGGTGGTTTTGAACGTATCCCAGGCGCCAGAAACAGCACTAGGAAAGGTTCAGGTAGAGGCAGGCGTGTATGGATTGTGGTGGGGGAATGGCAAGTAGCTTGGGGCACAAGACTGGAAAAGATGTCACTGGTTCATTGAGTGACAAGTTCAGAAGATGGGCTTGCATTTGGTGGACAGTATGGAGCAGGCATTTCAAACACTACCGAGGCCCAGGTCCTGCTTTCCTCGGGGAGCAAGCCTCGGTCTAGCTTAGTCTAGTCTACAGTGCTCTTTCCGACTGAGGGCTGGGGTGCTGTCTGGTGGTTCCCCGGCTGCTGTAAGCCCTTGGACGTCCAGGGCTGGAGCTTATCCAGAGTACGAGGCCTGCAATTCTGCACTTAGTAGATGCTGAACAGATGTTTCTTGGATATTTGTGGATGAAGCCGCTCTCTGGTTCATTAGCCCCACCTGGCGGCTGAATGGTTGCCACAGGTGGAGACGTTCCGGGCGCATTCTCACACTTCTTGTGCACATAGTAGGGCTGGATGAATTAATGCTGTTGAGTTATTCTTATCTTGAAAGAAATAAGGCATATGCAGATCAGGGAAAGCATTTTGCCCCATTCTTTAAAGGTTTACATTTTGGGGAGGTTCAAATAATTATTGAGAGAGAGGATATAGAGAAAGTTAAAGAACTTGGTCTCTGCCCTTTGGGAAATTTTCAGGCTTTGGGGAGTAACGGACATCAGAATATTTAGCAATGAAATTAGGTAGTTTAGTGTGAACTGGTGGCTCTCAGATGGGCTGGTTATCAGAAGCACCTGGGGAGCTTTGCTAATGCAGGTTCTCAGGATGCTTCACTAGAGAGTGAGGGGGAAGGGTCTGGGGAAGAACCTGGGAGCCTGTATTTTTAGCATACTTTCCCAGTAATTTTGATGATTATTAGGTTTGGGATCCATTAGTGTAAACTTGAGCTGGAATCGATAAGTGTGGCTTCCTAGAGGAGATGGGCCTAGAATTGGCCTGTTTGTTTCTGGAGCCTGTGCCGTGGGCCAAGTGGGCTTGGGGTCCTGGGCCACCAGGTCTCATTGGAAAACTTCAAACCGTGTAGTGATAGTGGTGCCGAGAGAAGCGTGTGTAAAATGAGTCACAGGGCACTGAGGCTTCAGCAAGTGCCTTCCAGAGTGGAGACATCTGAGCCCCTTGCAGGCCTGTAGGGAGAGGAAGAGCTTGTACGAGGATGCAAAAAAGGAAACAACCGGGTATGTCTAGGGAACTGTAGTAATTTGGTATGGCTGGAATGCGGGGTAAATATAGGCAGGTAGCATGAGAAGGTACTAGAAAGGTAAGCAGGGGCCAGGTGAGGTTCTGCCTGCCTGATGGCTGTGGGGCGTCATGGAAGGGTGGTAAGGAGGCGAGCGCCCCACCACAGGCCCTGTGTAGAGGCTGGAGGAGCAGGACCCTTGTAGGGGGTATTGCCAAGACAGAGAAGGAAAATGAGGCAAGCTGGGCCCTGAGGCAGGGCTCTGGGGTCGAGTTAGAGTGGTCAGAAGGGTGAGCTTTTGCACATGCAGGTCGTTTGTGCTGGAACACTCTGCTGTGGCTGCAGGCTCAGGAGTCTGTGGTGGGCCCTGGGGGAGGCCCTTGGCAGGGGAGCTGACATGACGCATGTCACACGGCCCAGTGATGAAAGCTCACACTTGTCCTGTTCACAGTACCGGTCTTCAGTTTGTGAATCACCAGCTTTTAAAAATAATGGGAGGTGGTGTAGCACAGTAGGGAGGAGGCTTTGGGGTTCAAATCTCGGTTCTACCACTTACTGGCTGTGTGACCTTAGGCAAGTTACTGACCCGTCTGTGCCTCAGTTTCTTCATCAGTAAGACAGAAGTAACAAGAGTACTTACCTCAGATACAGTACTCTGTGAAGGGCTGAGAGCAGCTGTGGCACTTAGTCTTTGCTTGTTAGCCAGTAGTGTTTTGGCATCATTGTTGTGTAGGCGTGGCAGGGCTTTTTGTCTTCATTTTCAAATGAGGATAGTGAGATTTGGGGAAGAAATTCAGTATCTTTGGAGGCAAAGTTTAAGTCTAGTGTACAGGCTCCCGCTCGCGTACCCTCGCTGTCAGTGCCTCTGAACTGCCGCTCCACATCCGCTGTGCCCGCCTACCTGGAAGGTGCCCTTTCTGGGTGAGGACTGGATGCTGATCTGATCCTGTTTGTGAAGCTACCCCCCGACTTCATGCTGGGCCCTTCTCCCTGTGTTTGTAGTCTCCCCCAACACCTGTCCCTGTACCTACAGGATGTGTGCCCCCGTGATGGTGGAGCTGGAGGGGGAGACAGATCCCTTGCTCATCGCCATGAAAGAGCTCAAGTAAGTCGCCCAGATCATGGTTCACTGCTCCAGAGCCCTGGGAGGCATCCCTTGGGTTCTCTGCTGCACACCCTTCCCCCACTTCCCTGATGGGGAAGTGTGGTTCTTGTTCCTGTAGACCCTTAGTTTGTTTGGGAGTCAGCCCTGCAGGGAGGAGGAGGGAGGGGGAGGAGGGGGCAGGCAAAGGGGCAGGGGAGGACATTGATGAGACCTTTGCTGTCTATCCGAATTTCCCTGTTCCTACTGCAGTTGGCCTTACCAACATCCCTCTACGTTTCCCCCTCCTCCCTTCAGCCATGGGATGGCAGAGCCCTTCCAGACTCAAGTGCCACACTCAGAGATGCAGGAACTTTTTTTGTTGTAACTCCTTTTCCTACAAAGTGCATTCATAGTCTCAAGAGGATGCTGCTAAGACTTCTCTTGCCTTGCATTCTGCACATTCTGTCCCTCTGCTGCAGGGCTGGGGTCACCAGCCCTAATGTACCTTGACTTCTCCCCTGCCACAGGGCCCGAAAGATTCCCATCATCATTCGCCGCTACCTGCCTGACGGGAGCTATGAAGACTGGGGGGTAGACGAGCTTATCATCACCGACTGAGCCGGAATCATCTTCCTGACTGTGCCTCAGCCCCAGTTTCTAGTCTCATATTTTTTATACGTGTAAATAATAAATTCTTCAACGTTTCAACCCCTCCGCCTCCAGCTGCCTGGGAGGCCTACTCACTTCTTCTGCCCTGCTGCCTGGAGGGTGCACCCATCCCAGTGGCCCTGCAACTGTCAGCTCTTTAGGAAGCACCAGGGGCCCTGACCCCCTGTGGTTCCCCCACGTCCCTCCCTCCATCTCATAGTCCACCAGAGCAGAGGCTGCTGCAGGAGACACCTCAGCTGCCTTCCCAGCAGACAGACAAGCCTTTGTGCCCAGGGAGCTGGTTGCCACGGAAACCCCCAATTTCCTTTCCAGTGGGGACTGGCTGCAGGGGCTTCTCCCTTCTCAGGAGTATCACAGAGCAGGTCTCATCAAGCCACCCATTGTTTCCTAAGGACCTGCCTCGAGCCTCTTATCGTGGGCTCGGATCCCCTTTCAGGAGCCAGTGCCCCAGCAGGAAGCTTGGGGATGCAGTGATCTCCTGCCCTCCCCGAGAGAGCCCTGCCGGGCAAGTCAGCAGCTGGACCAAGGGCCGAGCACCTGCCCACCCCTGCCTCCCCTCCCCTGCCACCCCCCTCGATCCCCGCTCTTCAGGCCACTCCCCACACACCATCCTTCATGACCCACCTCTCTGGTCTGCCACACCCATACCCTCTCCTTCCCAGCTTCTGGAAGATGTCCTTCCCCTTCTGTGTGGGGCCCCTGCTCCTCCGAGGCCTTCACTAGGATGGGTGCAGGGCTGATGGTGGGCAGGGGAGCAGGGCTTCTGGGTTCAAGGCGTGACATTAAATCAGGACTGGAGCTCCCCTTTCTCTGCCCTAGGTTCTAATGGGTCCTGTTCTCTTCACTCTGCTTACCCAATCGATCATGCTGGTTCCTCCCTTTCTCGGGGTTGGCGGGTGGGGGGAACGGATGACAGGGAGAGGGTGTATACTGACACCAGCGGGGATAGAAGGGAAAATGGGCTTCCTGAATATTCCAGCCTTGACCTCCCTTCTGCTGCCAGCTCTCTTCCATGAAGAGGAGGAGCTGGGCTTGCCTGACCTCTGCAAGAGGCAGGGACCCTGGGTGTGGGTGCCCCCTGGACAGGGTGGGAGTGATGAGCATCCCCAGGAGCGGGAGGGGTGTTTGCTGCTCTGGAGAAGGGTTAATTTGGGGGAGGAGTGGACTTCGCACCCCCTTCCACCGTCCTCCAAGCCTGTGGAATCCTTTAATCAAGTTGGGTGCTGAAATTTCAGCTCTGAAATGCCGCCTTTGTGCTGGCATCCAGGCGGCCGCCCCAGAGTGCGGGGGTCACTTTCTTGGCCCCGTTTCTCTAAATGGTCTCTTTGTTCCTGCTGGGCCGCTCAGTATCAGATGTGATTAAAGGGAGATGGGGCTTGGGTGGAGGAGGAGAGAAGCGGCTGGGAGAGGGAGGGGGTTAACCCTTAGGGGATAGGGTGTAGAGGGGTTGGAGAAAGGGGTGTTTTTCCTCCCATTTCCCCCTTCCCATTCTGCTTCTCTTTCACGGAGTCAGCCCCTTCCTGCTCAGCTGGCCAGGCCAGGGCGTAGTCTCCTCAACCCTCTCCAGATACACCTGTCCCTTCTCTGTTTACACGTGGAGCCACTACTTTACTGAGGCCTGAGCTCATCCAGAATCTCAGGTCTAAGGCATGAGCACAAGCTAGGTCTCCCGACTTCTGTCGGGTTATTTGTTCTTTGGGGCCATTTTCCCTTCTCCCGTATCCCCAGTGACTTTCCAGTGAGCCTCACGAGGTCCTGGAGGTGGTGATTTCATCTTCTTGATGTAGCCCCTCCCACCTGCCCTGCCAGCTCCATGTCCACAATCCCACTGAGCACAGGAGAAGACTGGAAATACTGAACAGACTAGAAATGGACTAATGTCCTGCTTGTCAGTAGAGGGAAAGGGTGGGTTGTAAGAATTAAGAGCACATAAGGTTGGTACTGATTGATCCCTAACAAAATTCTAGAATTAGGCTATTGCATATTTGAAAACACTTGGATAATAAAAGGATCCTGGAGCTAGCATAGGGTTTCTAAGAATATCACCAAGTGAACCAAATTTTCTTTTTTCAATGGTTACTGGTCTGGTAGGTTGGAAGAATGCCACAGATACAGTGAACCTTGATTTTAACAAGGCATCAGGCAGTCTTTCTGTGCGGCTATGATGGAGAAGCGTGTACTTCAAGGTGCTAAAATTAGATTCAGAATTGATTGGACAGTCTTGTCCCTAAGAGTATAGTTCACAGAATGGATGGAGAGGTTCTTAGTGGTGTGCACAGGGCGTGTCCCTCCTCATTCCAACCTCTTTTCATTAGTGACCTGAATGAGGATATTCAAGTTTCAGACATAAAGCTCAGGAAAACTGTAAGTTGGATTCAGAATTCTGAAGGATTTAATATAGGTGGGGAAATGGTCAGATGCAATCTGTTAAGATGAAATCTGTTAAAGATCAATATAAAATCCTGCATTTATCTACAACACGTCAACAAAACACTAGAAAACCACTTGTATACAGGTGGTCTGACTTGGCCACAGGTTTTATCTACAAGAGCAGGGGTTTGTAGTTACCACTCCGCTTCATGGGAGCCAGTGGTTTTGGTGAAGGGGCCTGAAGAGCTTGCATGACATAGCTTCCAGATGTCAGTCTGGCCACTTGGGAGGACTGGGCTAGTTCTTGGTGCCTCCTACCCCGCCCAAGGTCCTGACTAGGAGGTGAGGGGCTGGAGCCCACAGACAGAAGAAATAGATACAAGATCTGGGGATGCTGGCCTGGAGCCGTGAAAGCATCGTCGCTTCAGATTACAAGCGAAGTAGGGCAGGTGGAAGAGATGGTTAAGGCCGCAAGCTTTGCAGTCAGCTGCCTTCAAAATCTGCACCAGCGCTTCTTAGCACCCACCTCTCAAAGTGTCAGGTCCCCATCTGGGAAATGGGGATAACGATTGGACCCACTCCCTCATAGGCCTGAAGGACACGAAGCACTTGGCCAGGGAGCACCCAGTACAGGGTATCTATTACTGTTACTATGAGCTGAGTGTAAGGAAGGACTTCCAGCCATTGGAGGTGTCTATCAGTGGAGCACGGGGAAGAGGGGAAGAGGTTTCCCTGTCCCTGTGGTGGAGGAGCTCCTGGCGCCAGAGTGCAGGTTGGAATTCCGTTGAGGAAAGAGCGTTTGGGGAGGAAACCCTGAAGGATTAGATGGCATGTCTGCCATCCTGGTTTACACTTAGACACAGGCAGCTGCTACGAGGACTCGGCTAGATCCTGGTGTTGGACAAGTTTGTGTGTGTACGTGTGTGCGCGCGCGCGCACGCGTGCGTGTGTGTGTTATTGGGGGAGGTGGCAAGTGGAGGGTACAGTGAGAGAAGGCCCATCCACCCATCCTAAAGGACCAGGCCTGCTGACTGCAGACAGCAAGACATGAGGCCTGATATACCTTTCAAATACTTGTTCCTTGAATTCTTTGCAAGGCCCCCGCTCTGCTGGGCGAGAAAGGGCTGCTTGGAAGGCGCTCTCGCTGAGTTCCAACTGGGTCAGCAAGTAGCCCACCTGCAGTGTGGTGGGCACAGCTGGGCTGGGGGCAGAGCTCCCACCTGAGGCCTCGGTTCTGAGCACACACTGACCCCGCTGCGATGCCAGTTGTCCTAACCTGCTGCACTGGGAGAGAGGAGACCTTTGGATTGTCTGTTCTTTGCATTCTACCCCTAGCCACTTTGAGAAAGTGTTTGAAAAAGCACAGGTACAGGGATAAGAGACCAAGAGACAGGCCAGGTCAGGCCCACCAAGCAGGTAACCGGAACCTTTAATTTTATTATGTAGAATGCTTAATGCAGAGTTAATAGGGGCTAGAGTACCTAGCAGAGGGGAAGGGGGAGAGGGAGCTACTCAGATAAATAAGAGGGGGGCAGTAATGAGTTACATGTGGATTGGGGGGCTGCAGAACAGGAAAATAGGGGCAGAACAGAGCTACATACTTTATTCAGATACCACTGGGAGGCAAAGGGCAAAAGGCCAGGGCAGAATGTACATGTCAGGAGTTTAGTGTCTTCAGCCTGCTGCCAGCAACCCGGGTGCTGGGCCCTGGGTCTCCCCCTGGAGCCGAGGGTTTGGGCCTGAGCAGCCTAAAACTCTGGGAAGCCCAAGGAGTTGGGGCTGACAGAGCAGGGGCCACAGAGCCTGGTGAGGGGAGAGGGAGTTGGCGGGGAGCCGGGAGGAAGGCTCTGTGAATTGTCTCCGAATCCTGGGGTCCCTGCCTCCTCACCTCCTGGGATGTGCCTCAAGGTCTGGGAGCTTGCAGTGGAGTAGGACCTGGGTCCTCTTTCTCCATTAGACAAAGAATGAGGTTACTGGCATGAAATTGGATCTGGGGGCCTCTGTGCCAATGCCTTCCTGTGTTCAGGAGGGGAGGGGGCACGGAAGGGTTGAGGAGACCTCCCTCTGAGCTCCCCCCCACCCCCTCTCCCTCGAGGCTATTCAGAACTGTCCTCAGCCCCTGAGGGGTAGACGGAGCCTGCTGCAGGCACTGACGCAGGTCTCTGGCTGGCCTTACTCTTAGGCACATGGTGCAGGTGGCACGGGTTATGTCAGTCCCCTTATTGCCCACGAAAGAGGAAACATGGGCACAGGAGTGGCAAGGCCTCCAATTCCCATCCGACCCTGGATGCTTCCCCTCCTCCCGGAGGAGGGTGAGCGGGGCCTGCTCAGATCCTGGGATCGAGGGTCATTCCTGGGGGGAAGGTGCAGCCCCTCGTTTTTCAGTTGGGGCAACAAGCAACCTCCTTCTCCTCTGCCCAGCCGAGTAGCCCAGGGCTGTGCCTGGGCTGGAGTCTGGATAGGACGGGGTGGGGTCATCAAAGGCAGTGGGCCAGACAGAAGGCCTTCCCTCAGCTGTCAGCCTCTGCAGCTGCCTCCACAGCCGCCACCGGGCCTGAGATGGGCGAGGAACAGGGCGCGAGGGCTGGGGGAAGGGGCAGGGCGAGGGTGGTGGTGACAGGGCCTTCTTTAAGGCCGGGACAGTGTCGTATATACTGGCTGCTCCCAGTGTGTGGGGCTGTGGGACTGGGGCCCTGAGGGGCTGGGGTCAGAGATGGCCGTGTAGAGGGGCCGCTGTGAGGGCCCCATGTAGGAGAAGGCCGAGTAGAGGCCAGAGGTCTGGCCTGAATGGCCATAATAGGGTCCTGAGGGCTGATGGTCAGAGTAGTCAAACTGGGGGCGGGAGATAGAGGGGAAGGCGGAGCCATAGTGGGGCAGACTGAGGGAGGTGTAGGCGATCTGCGAGGTGGACGGCTGGTCAGTGTAGTGCGGGGGCCCCTGGGGCCCCGCGGTCTCCGTCTTCACCTGGGCTTTGGCATCCACACCAGGTGGCGAGACCGTGGGCAGAGCCACACTTGGAGGCTTGGAGATCCAGGCAGAGTGTCCACTGGCCACAGCCAGGGCGCTGCCCAGCCCGTATCCAGCTGCCGAGTAGCTGCCCACATGGCCTGGGTGCCCGTTGGGCGGCAGGTACTGGTCCAACTCAGCCACATCAAAGGTCTCCATGTTGGACATTACCTCGTGGCTGATCTCACCGATGTCCACGTTGCCGAAGTCGATGTGAGGCTTCCCGCCCTCCCCCATGGAGCGCCCATCCCGCTTGGGGTCTGCCTTGCCCGACTGCAGCTCTGTCTTTGGGGTGGTCGGAGGGGTGGGCGGGCCATGGCTCTGGCCTGCTGGGGAGGGAGACAGAGAGAGAGGAAGCAGGAACCGAGGTCAGAGGCTGCTGGATTCTGATGGTTCACTTTCAGACAAGATGCCTCCAGAGGCTGAGGACTGATCACTGCATGACCCTGCAAGTTTTACATGTTTGGGCAGCCCGAGGTGGCATGTAATTATGTACTGATCTTGGGTTGATCTCCAGTTATTTATGAAGTTCCCCAATCTTAGGAATGAGTCCTGTCTCCTACCAAAATAGGACTCCCAGGTCACCCACCTCCTGGAGAGGCCTGCTTCATTTTGCGAAGCCCTTCCCATTGGAAAGCTCTTCCTCACACCAGCTGAAGTCGGCTTCCCTCCCTGCTCCCATTGTTCCTTAACTGTTGAGCCCGATGGGGTCTGGCCTGTGGGTCTGGGCTCGCCTGTTCTCTCTTAAGCACACAGCCTCTGCTGGCCGCCCCCTCTGCTGACCTCTCCCGCCCTCATCGCTTTTGCTGGCTTGCCTGGGCCTCCTCCAGCCCTGGGCCCTGAACAGTGATGTGTCACCTCCAACCCCCTCCTTCCTCCCAAGGCCACCTCAAGTGCCCCTTATTCAAGGAAAGCTTCCCTGTGACCCAGTGCCCCCGAACATGCTCTCAACTCCCATCACACACCGCGCTGTCCCACTGTTCCTCCAGCTTTCTCCCTGCCTGTTCAGGAGAGCAATGAGATAAGTGACCTGCTCTACCCCGTTCCTTTGTCTGTCCATTTGCTCATTCACACATTCATTCAGCAAACACTTAGGGGACACTGCTAAGTGCCAGGCACTGTGCCAGGTGTAGGGGATACAAATGTAAATCAAATGAGTCCTTGTCTGCACAAGCTCCTAGTCTTGGGGGAGATCCAGGGACCCACACAAGGCTAGAGGGCGGCATCCAAAGTGCTGTGATGAGGGGATGTGTGAAGGGCTCAGGGGACCAGCGCAGGAAGCTGCTCACCCTGCCCTGGGGACGTGGGGAAGGTCTCACTGAGGAGGAGTAGCTGAGCTGTTGAAGGGGAAGAGAAAGCCCAGGCCCACAGTAACATAGTGAACTGGTTGTTCTGTACAAGGTCCAAGGTCTTCTGGTGTGTCTGTGTCCCTGAATCTCCGACAGAGTGTGAGGGCGGAATGGCTGGATTGAGGATCCCATCAGAGAGAGAACATGTTCATGGTCTCGCAAACCAGACGCTGCTTGAGGGCAGGCCTGTGCCTCCGTCAGACCAGAGGCAATGCTGAGTCCTGTGCTGGCCAGAGTGTCTAGACTTTGAGTTTGAATCTCTGTCACTTACTGTGTGATCCTGGGCAGACCCCCTATCTTCTCATCAGTTTCCTTATTAGTAAAACAAAGGTGATACCAAGCAGCTCAGACATGGCCTCCTTCTGGAAGCTTTCCTTGACCAGAGTCTGGTGGGTAGCTGGGTATTTTTGGAGACCGACTGGGTGGACAGGTCGATGCCTCCTCCCTAGAGGTCATGCCCCCTCATGGGCTTTGTGTGCACTTGTTTCATCCTGTACTTAATTCAGTTGTTTTCATCCCTCTAGAGTGGGCTCCTGAGGCCAGGGACCATGGCTTCTCGTTTGTATGCCTGGTGTCTGCTTCCAGGTCTGGCACAAAGGAGTACTAGGAGCGTGTCTTCTGAAGGCAGAGCTCTGCTCACTGAGACTTGCCAACGTGTCTGACCCCAAGCACGGTGTTCTGTATGCTATGAACACAAGTGAGGCAGCTGTGGTGCCAGCAGAGGCCCCGGAGCCAAACCACCTGGGCTTAGACCTCAGCTGTATGGCAAGTTACTCTCAGTTTTCTGTAGAGTTTTCTCTCTGTAAAATGAGAGTAATTTGCCAGAGCTGAGGTCTGACCCCAGGCAGTGTGACTGCCTCATCACAGTTTAGAGTGATTGAATGTGTGCCTGGCACACAGTAGGTACTCAATTAATGTTAGCTGTTATTATCATTAATGAGAAGGAAACAGGATAGATACCCTGTGTCTGGCTCATCCATGGCACGTGCTCAATGTCACATGCCGTGTCTCCCCCATCAGACTGGGAGGTGGGAAAGAGGCAGTGATCTCCCCTTCATCTGCTCTCCCATTTCTCAGAATGGTTCTGTCCCACTTTTCTTTGGTGTAACTCCCCCACTGGCCTCCATGGCCTCCTTAACTGGTCTCTTCACCCCAAAGCAGTGCCCCTTCTATCAGTCCTGGTCAGAGCCCTCTTGCCCAGCCGCCTCCCCTGACACCTGAGTCCCCACTGAGCTCCCTGTGGGCCCCTGCACCCCAGCTGAGCAACCACCCAGCCCGGCCAGCCCTTCCCAGAGCCTCGGGTCTCAAGCCATCCAGCCTTTGCCTCTCCCCACCGCCCAGCCTCCCCCAACCCAAGCTCCCAGCTCCGTGCTCACCCGAGGGGTGCTCAGGGTTTCCATCGGACATCGGGGAGCCCTCGCCCGGGTGCCGGTGGTCCAGGTGGGCGCTCTTGTAGTGGGCCTGGATGGCAGCAGCACTGCCCTGCTCGGCCTCCCCGCCTGGGCACTCTGACTCTCCCTGGGCCGCCTTCCCGTTCTTCCGCCTCCGCGGCTGGTACTTGTAATCTGGGTGATCCTTCTTGTGCTGCATCCGGAGCCGCTCGGCCTCCTCAATGAAGGGGCGCTTGTCACTCTCGTTCAGCAGCCTGGGGTGGGGTGGTTGGGGGAGGCAGCAGAGGGGGAGACATCATGAGTGTCTGCCCTGGAAGAAATGAGGCCCCGGGACGGGGAGCCCAGTGGGCAGGGGGCTGTGCCGTTTGATTTATGGACTGGAGGATGTGAGCCCAAGGCACCACAGCCTCAGAGGGCAGTGATCTCTGCCCCAAATCTCTCGGGGGCTGGAGTCTGAGAGAGGAATCAGCCTGCTGCTCCTGGCAGCCCCTGAGGATGGAGTTAGAATAGAGCTTACAAGAGGCATAGAGCTTCCTTCAGTTCAAGGAAGAGAAAATGTTTCTCGTCGTCAAAGCTGCCTGCAAGTGGAGCTGGCTGCCTCGTTAGGGGCTGAGCTCCCTGGGACTGGAGGTGTGCAAACAGAAGCAGCATGGTGAGGGGGAAGAGCCCAGTGTCTGCTACTTACTAGCTGTGTGACCGTGGGCAAGTCACTTCTCTGAGCCTTAGTTTCTTCACCTATAAAACGGGGATGATAATACCTACTTCACCAGGTGTGGGATGGCCAAGATAATGGCTGTGAAGCGCTGTGCACCAGACCTGGGGATGGGGGACTGGCACCTTGAGAAACAGGTGCAATTCTAATGCTGCTTGTGGGGTGGGTGGACAGGAGGAGCTGGCGTGGAACCCCTCAACTCTAGAATCCGGATTTTTGTGAATCCCAGTGTGGTGGGGCCTAGGGGGCAGGATGTGAGTGTCCCTTACTATGTAGGAGACACTGCCTCCTGGGGGAGATCAGATCTCCTTGTCCAGGGGGGTGACAGAGGGTAAAGGAAGCTAGACTCTCTTCTGAGACCCTGGACAGGGGCAGACAGACCTCCTCCCCAGTCCAAGCCCAGCCAATGGAAGGCAGCCACTTCAAGCAGGGGTACTCCAGCCTCAGGCCAGGGCTGGTGGGGGGGAGTTCAGGGCTTGGCTGCTCAGGGTGAGGAGGGCAGGATGGGGTACCTCAAAGAGGGGCTCAGGGGAAAGAACACAGACTCAGACTCCGAGACATAAGGCACTCTGTGGGAGCAGCTCTGTCCTTTGGCCCAAAGGGCCTCTCTCTCCAGCTGCCCGCCCCCCCGCCCCAGTGGGCGCCCTCCTCACCCAGTCAGCAGAAGGCTGAGCCCTCGCTGCCCAGGATGGGAGGGGGTGGTCATACCAGGCACCTCCTAGCGGGC
>NW_006780611.1:10569888-10577394 GCF_000442215.2 Lipotes vexillifer | reverse complement strand
CGGCATTCCTCTGCAGCTTAGCCTCCCCTGGCTGCCCTCCCCCTAGGCCACCTGGCCCAGCCCGAGTGCAACTTTCACTTTCCAAGGGTCCCTCTAGCTGAGTGATGGGATGGAGACCCCAGACCAAGGCCTCAGGAGTGAGGGAGTGGGATGGAGCCTTTTTCACCCCAGCTGTGCCCACCCCCCAACCCCAGCCAGCCCAGGGGAGTAGGTGGGGCAGGCCCAATGGTGTGTGTGCGGTGAGGGGTGGAGAAGCTGCATGTGAGGGCGCCTCAGCCAGCTGTGGCCCCGGCACAGGGGCTCCCAGGATGTCTGGGGACACTGCACTCCCTCTTCCACCCCAAACCTTCCCTGTGCCCTCTGTCCAGCTGGCAACCGGATGTGAATCAGCAAGAAAATGGCAGGGGGCACGGAGCCAGGGCACAGGCCAGAAGAGAGGGAAGATTCCAACACTGCATCCCATTGGCACCTCCCATGCTAGTTCCCAGCAGTACCCTAACCTCGATAGAAATCTAATCCGGGGGCGGGGTGGGGGGATGGCCAGCTTTAGCCCAATGCTAACCTCACCCCCAAACCACCCAGCCGCACCCAGACCTTCAATCTCGGCTCTGTTCAGGCTCTCTCCTGACCCCAAACCCGCCCTGCCCCACCACGTAAACCCAATCCCTAACTTAATCTTGACTCCAGCACCAGCCCTCAGTCACCACAGCTCTAACTACAAACCTCATACTCATCTGCACTTCACTTCATCTCTGGGTCTCCAAGGTCTGCAATAGGGATGGGGAGGGGGTAGGCTGGTTCCCCACCCAAACTGGAACCCCATCTGGGGGCTTCCACGGTGGGGCACTGGCTGCCACTTCACCTGCTCCTGTCAGGGAAGGGACCTGGGGGTCGGGAGATGCTCCAGCCTGCTGTAATTATTCTCTCCAGGCAGGTCAACCTGTATACCCCCAGCACCACGTGAACAACATCTAACAGTCCTTTCCCAGGCGGGCACCGAAGGTTAGCGTGACTGTCGGCGCTCCCCCAGCCATTTCGGAGCCAGGACCTGGACGCTGGTGTGTCTGACCCCAACCCCCTTCCAGCACCCCACACAGTCTGTATGCATGTCTTTCTCTTCTCAGGTATAGGGCCCCTGATTTCCAGTTCTGCTCAGATAACCATACCCCTTCCTGACAGCCTGGGAGTCACGAACCTGGGCCTGGGCGGGGGGGAGGATTTCAGGAGGAGCCCCTGGAGAGACTGGCCAGCCCAGCGCATATACAGATGTTTCCTGGGGCCCCCACCCAGGATCTAGGTAGCCTGCCCCCTGTTGGCGTAGCCTTTGATCCTTGCCATTGTCTGGGGTTGGGTCCTGAGTAAGCAGTGCCTGCTTTCCTGATTGCCCCACCCCAGGTTGGCCCCTGGGGGGCACCCTGGGGCCCTGTGCGCACAGCTTGAGTGGCGGCCAGGAACAAGTCCTTCTGAGGGAGCCCATGCCTGGAGTTCTGGGCTAAGGGAACAGGGACAGACAGGGACGATGGAGGGTCCAGTTTTAAATCCTTGGCAATGGCATGGGGGAGAAGCAGGGTGTCCATCCTTGCTTTGATGCCCTCACTGGGCTCACACTGTGGTCTGCTCGTCGTCCCAGAGCCTGTTTGGTCTGCCTGTCTCCCTCCTGGTTGTCTGTCTCTCACTTGCTCTTCTCTGTCCCACGGCACCAAGGGTACTGGCCTGGCTGAGCCCTGCCACAGTGTGGATGGACCTTGGGCAGAGGTAGACCCTCTGGGGTCTGGGCAGGGTTAGACCCTCTGAGTCCACGCAGCAGGTCGGCCACTGAGCCCAGCGCCTGCTGGGGTGAAGCACCAGGCCTTTAGCAGACACGTGGCCAAGGACGGGGCCAGGGGGCTGGATGGGAATTCCTCTAGGTCCCTTGGGGGCCCTCCCGCGCCTTCCACCACCTTGAGCCTTTGGCCTTCGAGGCCAATCTGCACTGTGCTGGGGCCGGCAGGGGGAGGGCAGCAGCAGGAGGGTGGCAGGCCCCTCTGACAAAGCCCAAACTTTCTGCAGCTCAGATGCTCCTCGCTCCTGCTCTCCTCTGCCCTCACCCTCCCCACCTCCTGACCGTGTCTTAGAGTGGAGGCGTGACCCACTTCTGTCACCAAGGATGGTGTGTGGGAAGACCACTGGACGAAGAGCCAGGAGACCTCGGTTCTGGCCCTGGCTCTGCCCCAAGCTGTTACGTGGCCTTGGTGGTCCCTTTGCCTCTCTGGGCCTATCTCTTGGGCAGTCCAGTGGGGAATCAGGTAACCTCTGCAGACGCACATCTTCTGGAGCCCTTGCTCTCGATCTGAGCTGCCCAGGACTTCTTGGGGGGCGGGGTTGCCCTGGTCAACAACATATTCGCAAGGGGCCAGCCTAAGCCCCAGACCTGAGGTGAGGCCGACTTCCTCCTCGAGGGATGTTTTCCCCAGAGGTTTGGGCTGCTTCCAGAGAACCTGGGACTCTGAGGGACCCTGGGTAGGCAAGGCACCAACGTTTCCTCCTGGCCAGGGCTCTCAGGTCTAGGGCTGGAGGGGTAGGAGGTTACTCACTGCTGGGTGGGGCCCTGGAAAAGAAGATGGCGCCTGGACTGGGAGAAGGAGGGAGGGGAAGAGACGGGCCTGGCAGCTCTGGGGCCGGGTGGGAGGGGGAGGCTTCTTTCCATGTGTCCCCTTCCCTGGGGGAAGAAGAAGCCCCCGGCCTGAAGGAAGGGGGGTCAGAAGGGCACAGAGAAGGCAGCTGGGGTAGGACGAGACCCTGCAGTGGCCGATTCGTCCTCAGCAGTTCTCCATCCCTCACCCTTTCAAAGACCCGGATCTGAATTCCTTGTCTGCACCCGCCCCATCTAACCCCTCGAGCCCTCCACCTGGCTGCCTCAGTTTCCCTGCCTCTCCAGCCTGGCCTTCAGTTCTTTCCCAAGCGTTTCCCCCGAATCCCCCTGACCGGCGGCAGTGGCACCCTTGAGTGGCTTGCCTGTGGAAGGGGTTAGTGGAGCCCTGTGGTGTGGAGTCCTCCACCAGCCTTCCCTCCCTTCCGCCTTCTCTCTCGCCCCAAGAAACCCAGGCCCGAGCGCCTGCCACCGACAGAATTCCAACCGCGAGGGGGCGCCTTCCAGCCTGCTGCCCCAGCTGGGGAGCCGGGCCTAGGCCGCTGGAGATCCGAGCGAGCGCAACCACAAAGGGGTACTGGGGGAAGGGCGGGTCCGATGCACCCAGCTGGCCTTACAGTCCCACCATCAAGGCGGTGGCTGCCCCAGGAGAAAGGCTCAGGCAGTGCCCGTCTAGCCCGAATCCACCCGCAGGTAGAGGGCCAGCGGGAGCTCCCGGGAGGCGGGTCGGGGGCGCTCACCTCCAGAGCTTGCCCAGCGTCTTGCTGAGCTCGGCGTTATGCAGGTGCGGGTACTGGTCCGCCAGCTTCCTGCGCGCTGCCTGCGCCCACACCATGAAGGCGTTCATGGGCCGCTTGACGTGCGGTTTGCTCTTGCTGGCGCCGTTGACGCGCACGGGCATGGGCACCAGCGTCCAGTCGTAGCCGCTGAGCACCTGGCTGACGGCCTCGCGGATGCACACGGGGAACTTGTCATCGTCCGCCTCGCCGTCCTGCTGCTCCTTCTTGACCTTGCCCAGCTCGCCGGGCCCCGGGCTGGCTCGCAGGCCCGATCCGCCGCCTCCACCAACGCCGTCGGGCCCCAGAGAGGGCGCGCTCCCCGGGGACAGGCAGCGCGGCTCCTCGGAGCCCACGGGGCTCAGCTCCACCTCGGACAGGTCCTGCTCCTCCGCCATGTCGCCCCCGGCCGCCGCCGCCTCGGCCGCCTCCCCGGGGCCCGCCGCCGGGGTCCTCGCGAAGAGTCCAACGCCCACCTGGACCGGAAGGCGGGTGCGATGGGAGGCGTGCGCGCAGCCCCGACGGCGGCGCGGCGCGGGACGCGACGCAGGCACAGCCCCGAGGTGGCGTCTGCCCGGCTCCCCCTAAACCCACCACAGACCCTGGGCCCCGCGCACATGCTAGACCCTGGCTCGGCCTCCTAGCTCCCGCCTCCGTGTCTTCCCGCCACCTGGTCCCAACCGTCTCTTGGTGTGGGTGGGTTTGGGTTTTTTGTTTTTTTTTTTTTAAACCTCCTCTTGGGTGGAGGTTTGTTGATGGAAAGGAAGAAAAACGGACTCTTTATTCTGCTCTAATCCTGGCTCCTGGAATTTCCCACCTTTTCTCTCACCTTTCCTCCTTCCCTTCCGCCTGCCCCGACGGTGCCTGGAGGAGCTGGGTGGCGGGCAGATGCGGGTGTCAGCCTCTCGCCACCCCACGCCCCACCGCAGGGCCCCAGGCCTGGGCCCCGGAAGGGAGGAGCTGGCTGCGCACTCACTCACCTCGGACCTCTCCTCCAGTCTGGGGCTCGTCCTTAGGAAGTGGAAAACCGTGTCCCAAGGTGTGCGGTCCAGCTCGGGGCTGGGTGGGGGACGCTGGTGGGCTGGGAGGGAGGGGCTGGGGGCCCTGAGCTTCAGGCCACGGCCTTGTCAGGACGGAGCCTGAATCCTCACCACCAACCACCCTGGCCGGACAGCCTGAGACTGACTGAGCGCTGAGCTGCTGCCGTCCCCTTTTCCTCTTTTTGTGAGAGTGTGTGTGTATGCTTCTATGTGAGATTTTGTCTGTATAGCTTTGCTTTCACCATTTGTCCTAGGGTTCTTTCTGACCATTTTTATTTTATTTTTTACTTAATTTTTTTTTTCTTAAGAGTTATTTTTTAGTTTTTATTTTAATTATTTTATTTTATCCTTTCTTTTTCTCTTTCTTTCTTTCTTTCTACTTTTTCTCCCTTTTATTCTGAGCTGTGTGGATGAAAGGCTCTTGATGCTTCAGCCAGGAGTCAGTGCTATGCCTCTGAGGTGGGAGTCGTCTTGCTGAGCTCGGCGTTATGCAGGTGCGGGTACTGGTCCGCCAGCTTCCTGCGCGCTGCCTGCGCCCACACCATGAAGGCGTTCATGGGCCGCTTGACGTGCGGTTTGCTCTTGCTGGCGCCGTTGACGCGCACGGGCATGGGCACCAGCGTCCAGTCGTAGCCGCTGAGCACCTGGCTGACGGCCTCGCGGATGCACACGGGGAACTTGTCATCGTCCGCCTCGCCGTCCTGCTGCTCCTTCTTGACCTTGCCCAGCTCGCCGGGCCCCGGGCTGGCTCGCAGGCCCGATCCGCCGCCTCCACCAACGCCGTCGGGCCCCAGAGAGGGCGCGCTCCCCGGGGACAGGCAGCGCGGCTCCTCGGAGCCCACGGGGCTCAGCTCCACCTCGGACAGGTCCTGCTCCTCCGCCATGTCGCCCCCGGCCGCCGCCGCCTCGGCCGCCTCCCCGGGGCCCGCCGCCGGGGTCCTCGCGAAGAGTCCAACGCCCACCTGGACCGGAAGGCGGGTGCGATGGGAGGCGTGCGCGCAGCCCCGACGGCGGCGCGGCGCGGGACGCGACGCAGGCACAGCCCCGAGGTGGCGTCTGCCCGGCTCCCCCTAAACCCACCACAGACCCTGGGCCCCGCGCACATGCTAGACCCTGGCTCGGCCTCCTAGCTCCCGCCTCCGTGTCTTCCCGCCCCCTGGTCCCAACCGTCTCTTGGTGTGGGTGGGTTTGGGTTTTTTGTTTTTTTTTTTTTAAACCTCCTCTTGGGTGGAGGTTTGTTGATGGAAAGGAAGAAAAACGGACTCTTTATTCTGCTCTAATCCTGGCTCCTGGAATTTCCCACCTTTTCTCTCACCTTTCCTCCTTCCCTTCCGCCTGCCCCGACGGTGCCTGGAGGAGCTGGGTGGCGGGCAGATGCGGGTGTCAGCCTCTCGCCACCCCACGCCCCACCGCAGGGCCCCAGGCCTGGGCCCCGGAAGGGAGGAGCTGGCTGCGCACTCACTCACCTCGGACCTCTCCTCCAGTCTGGGGCTCGTCCTTAGGAAGTGGAAAACCGTGTCCCAAGGTGTGCGGTCCAGCTCGGGGCTGGGTGGGGGACGCTGGTGGGCTGGGAGGGAGGGGCTGGGGGCCCTGAGCTTCAGGCCACGGCCTTGTCAGGACGGAGCCTGAATCCTCACCACCAACCACCCTGGCCGGACAGCCTGAGACTGACTGAGCGCTGAGCTGCTGCCGAGGGCTGGGGAAGGAAGGAGGGGGAGAGGGGGAGGGGGAGGGGAGGGAGGGAAGGGCAGAAGGTGGAGCCTCCAGCGCTTTCCTTCATCCCCAACACTCAGGGCTCCTCCACCAGGCCCACCCCCCCCACGCCCGCTCCCTGCGCTGCTGCCCCAGGCCCATCCTGGGAGGTGTAGGAGTGGGGTGGTCAGGCCAGGAAAGCCAATGGATGCAGGTGGGCAGGGTCACAACCTGTAGCTTGAAGGAAAATCGGGCTCAACTGGGACCCCCCACCTCTGCCTCAGGTGGAGGGATGGGCAGTTGGCAGAGGATTGGGGAGGAATGAGGAGCAGGCAGGTGAAGCGTCTGTCACGTGTGGGGCGCTGGCCTGTGTCGCTTCACTTAAGACCTCGCGTTGAGTGCCAGCCTGTCTCACCCCACCTCCTGCCCGCACCCGGGCTGACCTCTCTTTCTCACCTTAAACAGAAAGAGAGGAAGATGGCAGGTGCATACCTGGTGAGGCGGGGAGAAGCTGCACACCCCCTGCCCAGTGCAGATGCCCCAGCTTGACCCCTGGTCCCCTCTCACTGGACACCCAGCATCGCAAGGGCTGGACTGGCTCAAGGCAGAGAGACAGGACTAACGTGCAGGAGGCTGGGCGTGAGCTGGGCTGGGGTCCTCTCCAAGTAGGTCTGAAAGGCTTCTGGGGCCCCACTTCCTGGCACCCAACTCCCTCCACCCTGGTAGGGTGAGTCTCAATCCTGGTTATCATGATGTCCCCACCCCCATCCCGAGAAAGAGTGGGGAGTTGCCCTGCCTCTCTCTTCCTCCTCTCTGCTCACTTCTCCCCTCAGCCCCCTCCCCAGCAGGGTGACCCCTCCATTTTTCTGTCCTGCTCATCATCTAAGGCTTTCCCAGGCCTCTCCTCCAAAGATCGCAGCCCCTCTCTCTTCTCAAAAGGTGGGTGTTGAGGCGGAGGTGAGGGTGTGTGTGTAGGACAGAGGGAGGCTGGGCCGCACTGGCGACCATGGATGGCTCTGAGCTCCTCAGCAGCTGGGCGAGGCCCCAGGCCCACCCCAAGGGAGTCCTGTCTGGAGTGGGGCTGGGAAGGGGGCCTAGGCAAGGCCTCATGCTTGGGAAAGGCCAAGGGGGTGGAGGGGTGGGTAGTGGGACACAATGAGGTAGTCACACGAGGCGAAGGCATGTTGGGGGTGGGAGGAGCGGACACTGGAACACACACACACACACACACACGCTCGCACACACACAACCAGCCAGACAATCGGGCCAGTGTGTCTGGGCCCTCGGAGCCCAGTGAATTAGGAGTTTGATAAGGGTTTTCTCTTTCTGTCGCTCGCCGGCCTTGGACAATCTCCCCCCAGTTTTCCTC
>NW_006780611.1:10561685-10569829 GCF_000442215.2 Lipotes vexillifer | reverse complement strand
CCCCCCCCGCCTCCCTTCTCTTCCCTGTGCCCAGACTCTTGTTCGGGGCCTTGAAACAGTGAGCTGTCTTTGTTCGAAATACAGGTGAACGGCAATCATGTGATTAACACACACACACATAAAAAGCTTTTTAACAGCGCCCGCCTGGCCTCAGAACCGCCCAGAGAGGAGCCGCCCTGGATGGACAGAGGGACAGAGGGACGAGCCTCCAGCCGGTCGTGTCTGGCTACCCTCAGCAGTCTCCGACACCCGCTGCTGCCCGCCCGCTGCCCGCCTGCCTGGCATCTCTCGATCCCGGTGGGTCCCCGCTCATCCTTCCACCCCTCGGTTCCTCCTCTCGAGGAGGTGTGGTGCCTGTGGCGTCTGTGACTTGGCCTGAGACCCCCTGGGGCAGGGAGGGGTGGCTGTGGAGGGTAGGAAGCCAGGTGTGGGGTCCCACAGCTCCCCTTTCGACTCCCCGCCTCCTCCCCTACCCTCCTTGGCCCAGCTGTGCCAGGATGGGGGTGGGGGTGGCAGTGGGTGCTCTGGGTCTGCAGAAAAGCCACACTGGACAGAAGGGGCCTCTCTCTTCCCTTCCCTCTGTCTCCTCTCTCTGTCCCTCTCTTCCTGTTTCCACAGTGCTGTGTGGGCTCTCTGCTGAGAGGTGCTGGATGAGACAGGTGGGCCTGCAGGGGGGCAGGGGTACAGTGCCGTGAGATGCCCAAGGCTGTGCGTGGGTGGGGTACCTCGTGCTGTGAACACACTGCCCACCATGTGGGCAACTCTGATCCCCTCCATCTGTTGCAGGCCCCTGGGGCCCAGCTTTCTCCAGCAGGGGAGGGTGAAGGATCCATATTCATCCCTGGAGAGCAGGGAGTTTGGAGAGGGGGAGGGCTCCTGGATGAGGACACCTGGTGCCTCTGCCCTTGACAGAACACCTGCTGGCCAGCACCGGCTTCTGCTCCCTTCCCTGCTCGGGGTGGGAGGGGTCCTTTTCCCCCTCATTCCTGACCCTTCCCCAAGGATGCTGGTGACCCCCTTGCCACACCCCGAATCCCACCTGCCCATTCCGGGTGAGGTGTGATGCCTGGTGCACTCTCTGGCCTGTTCTCTCTCCCCAGCAGGGAGGGCCCAACATTAGAGTATAATGGTGAGGTTCAGGCCTCCTTCCCTGGGCAGAGGCCTTTCAGGAGTATCAGGGTTTTCTGCGATCCAGCCTGGGCTCTGTGAAGCTGGTCCCAGATTTACTCCTCAGACGGGCCCCTGAGAGGAGGACAGCAAGTGAATTTCTGTCAATCAGACGTAAAGCCCGCCCGCTGGTGCCCCTGCCTGGCCGAGCTGCTTCGGGTTGGCTGTGACCCTTAACCCCTTAGCTCCCCGAGTCCTCCTCTTGGGGCACTGGTCCTGCTTTGCGGAAGGCCCACCCTTGGCTCCCCGTCCTGGGTCCCAGTCGCTCATCTGTCCCCTGGGGTGATGGCCATCTTGCCTGGCCTGCCTCTCAGAACACCCCAAGGTGAGATGGGGAAATCTCCTGTTCAGCCGAGCCAGGGCCGAGCAGGGAAGGCACTTCCCCACCTCTAGGCACCGTGGGGGTGAGACCTGCGTGGGCCAGTCTGTCCTCTCGCTCGTTCCACAGGCCTGGGCCCAGCTCCCCGTTTCTGACCAGCTTCCCAGCAATCGCCTTGAGTACCGCTTCTAAATCTCGCTCCACGTTAGGGTCACTGTGGAGTCTTAAAGAAACATTGAAGCCTGGATCCCCTGCAGACTGGCTAATTCTGAATTTCTGGGCATGGAGTCCAGACATGTTTCCTTTCTGAAGCTCTCTGGGAGGCCTTGCTTTTCCTCACTGGGGTCTCTGGAACCCCGAGGAGGCGGTGGTCCTCTGCAGGACCCAAAATCTCCAGGGAGAGGGGAGAGTGCTGGGCTCCGGGCCCCAGAGCTGGAGGCCAGAACTGCAGTGACCCTGGGGTGCGCAGGGAATTGTGGGGTGTGGCAGGGGAGGGGCTGTGCATTGGAAAGGGGGAGGGCTGAGGGGCACAGGTCAGGGTCAAGGGTACAATACTGACTGAGACAAAAGCTTAGTCTGGGTGAGTGTATGGTCAGGGGGTGGTGGGAGCTCCCCCACCTCTGGACAGGTGTGTTCTTCTGGGTTCGGGTGCAGTGGAAAGAGCACTGGTCTTGGAGTCGGGAAATCCTGCCACTGGTATCCACGTGGCCTTGGGTGGATTATGCTGTTAACCTCTCAGGACTTGGTTTTTGCATGTATAAAATGTTGATGATTTTATATATCACCGTATCCCAAGCGGATGGGAGAATCAAGTAAGAATACACAGGGAATTCCCTGGTGGTCCGGTGGTTAGGACTCGGCCCTGTCACTGCTGGGGCCTGGCTTTGATCCCTGTTTGGGGAACTAAGATCCCCCCCCATGCAGGGAGGGGAAAAAAAAAAAAAAAAAAAAAAAAAAAAAAAGAACACACACACAAACACATTTGGTGTGGAGTAAGTGCTTAATAAATGGTAGTTAGAAAAAGTAGTTTAGGGACTGGGAGGTGGGGAATGCTGACTTCTGTTCAAGTGCACAGGTGTTCACAGAGCAGCCACTGTGGATTAGCCTCAGGAGTTTGTAATCTGCCTGTTGAATCCCAGCATCAGACCAGGGCGGTGTGTGGAAACCTCCTCACGGGCAGGCCTCTCCTGCTGCGCCCCTCAACGGCGAAGGCCCGCACTTCCACAGCCCCCTGTGGGCCGGCCCAGCTCCGGGCCCCTCTGTCCCTGGAGTCTCAACAACTCTCTCAGTAGCTGCTGTCATTATTCTCCTTCTAGGAAGGAAACTGAGGCACAGAGACGTTCAGTGATGAGCCTGGGCTCACCCAGCTAATGATGGGAGGGCGCGGCCTGGTGCCCACAGTTTCCCTCGCGGCCCAGCCTCTGACCATACTGCTCTACTGCCTCTGGACCCCAGGCACGGCCTCCCCCGCCCCCCAGGCCTTTGCACTTGCTCTGAGCGGCCCTGCCCTCGTCACTGCTTGCAGCCCAGCTCAGAGGCCCTCTCTTCAGGAACGCACTCCCGTACTCGCCCTGGTGGGAATTCTCTTCCTGTCTTGCTTTCCCATGGGGGAGAGGATGACGGCTTCAGAGCTGCCTCACCTCCTCACCACAGCCCTGCGGCATCCAGGCCCGTCTCCGCTTCCTCCTGGGAGCTCCCCTGAGGGCAGGGCCACGCCTTCCTCTTGGTCTTGGCCTCTCGAGGCCCCAGCACAACCTCAGGGAGTCTTCCCTGAGTGGAGTTGCCATCAGAGTTCCAAGGGGAGAAAGATCAGGAAGGCTGGGGTGGGCAGGAGTGGCTTCCTGGAGGTGGAGGGCCTGAGTGCTGGTTGGGGAGCGGGGGGAGGACAGCATTCCAGGCCTGTCCCGACAAGCACTCTCTCCCGTCCCTGTTTCTGGTCCAAGCTGAGGGTTGAGGACCTGCGCCAGGAAGGCAGCTCCTGGGGCCTGCATCTTCCTTCCCCTCCCAGCCGCACCCACTCCGGGAACAAGGAAGCCGGGGCCAGTGCCCAGCGCTGCCTCAGGGCAGTTGGCCTCTGCCCTTTTCTTAGAAGCCCTGAGCGGAGACTGCTCGTTCCTGTCATCTGAACCCAGCTGCCGGAAGGCCCTTCCTGGTGTCTCCCCAAACCTCTCACGCTGCAGTGAACTTTTGTGAATGTACCCTCTGTGCAGGGCACTGGGCCAGGAGCTGGGGTAGGGAGGTGCAGGAGGCCAGACCTTGCTTTGAGGAGCTCAGACTTTGATGAGAGAGACCTGCATGGAAACCCAGAACCCTGGCACGGCCGAGGTCCTCCATGGCCAAACGGGGGTGAGGGAGGTCAAGTCCCAGCCGGGCTGTGGGGGTCCTGTGTTGCCTCTGTCGCCCTCTTCCCTCTCTAGGCCTCAGTTTCCCAATCTATAAAATGAGAGGCAGGCTAGGTTATCTCCAAGGGCATTTCCAGATTCAATAGCCTGTGAATTTTATTTCGAAACAAGAGGCCAATGCCTGACCCAGTGTTTCCAAGGTGCTGCCTCAGGGCCCTCGGTGTTCCTTAGACATTGATCAGCATCTCTTGGAGAGACAGTTTTGTGGTCTGGTAAGTTTGGGAAATACTGCTTTCCACTTTTTCTTTTTAAAGATGCAGGGCCTTTGAGGGTGTTAAAAGTTCTAACTGCTGCAGATAAGAAATGGATCTTTGTTTGTTTGTTTAATTTATTTATTTTTGGCTGCGTTGGGGCTTCGTTGCTGCGTGCGGGTTTTCTCTAGTTGCGGCGAGCGGGGACTACTCTTTGTGGCGGTGCGCGGGCTTCTTATCGTGGTGGCTTCTCTTGTGGCGCACGGGCTTAGTTGCTCCGCGGCACGCGGGATCTTCCCGGACCAGGGCTCGAACCCGTGTCCCCTGCATTGGCAGGCAGATCCTTAACCACTGCGCCACCAGGGAAGCCCCAAGAAATGGATCTTTGTTTAAAATACTCACACCAACTCCTCTTCCTCCTTATCATTCTCCTAACGCCTTTCCTCTGACGCTGGTCCTTTTCTCTCCTCCTTCCTTTCTCCTAAGAGTCAAGAAGAAGGTGGGGTGCTCCCATGAGGAGCCTGGGTGTCCCTTAGGGCATGGTCCTCAGTTCCTCACTCCCCTCAGTGCC
Source organism: Lipotes vexillifer (assembly GCF_000442215.2). Lineage (NCBI taxonomy): Eukaryota > Metazoa > Chordata > Mammalia > Artiodactyla > Lipotidae > Lipotes > Lipotes vexillifer. The sequence continues at coordinate 10,565,179 of NW_006780611.1, read as the reverse complement.
AGCACAGAGCTCCACCACCCCCATGCCCCCTTTACCCCCGCCCTTGACCGAAACTGCAGCCACGTCTACTCTCCCCGCCACCCTGTGTGGCCCGAACCCCTCAGGCCAAGCCCTGCCCACAGGACGCCTTGCCCGTTGGTCGAGGCACGGAGCCTCCCCTGTGTCCTGACTCCGTCACCTTTCCAGCAGGACATTGTGCCTGCGGGGGTGTGGGTCTGTGAGCTGTCTTTCTCACCTTCCTCCACCGTGCCTGGCGCACAGAAGGTGCACAGTGATGCAAATGAACGAATGACTTGCAGGTCGATGAACGTACACAGGCAGCGAGGTGTGGTGCTCTTGAGTCAGGCAGCTCAGGGTTTGAATCCTGGCAGCCCCGCTCCCTAGCTGTGTGTCCTTGGCAAATGCCTTAATGCCTCTGAATCTCAGTTTCCTTCCAAGTCAGGGTGAGGATTAAACCAGATAATGTGTGTAAACACTTAGGACAGTGCCTGGCACATTATGGGGCTCAGTAAATGGCAACTATTGTTATTAGCATCTCAGGGATCTGCCTCAAAGGGTGGCTGTCTGTTGACCTTGGGTTTGATAGAAGTCACTGCTTCTTGTCCCGTCCAAGCGCTGTTATTAGATGTTCTCCCATCGGCAGGTTCATCATCCCACTGAACAAAAGCGGAAAGGGAAGTGATTGGCTGAGATCACATGACTGTCTGGTCTTGGAGCTTGACCTCTCTGCCAGGACTTTTTGCCCCAGGTTTCCTGAAGACCCACCCTCTGCTGTCTGTGAGGTAATACAGAGAGGCGAGTGCTCAGCTTGTGTTCAGGGAGCTTGTGGACGAGCTGGGAGTTGGTTCATTCATTCGGACTTTCCCACACACCTATTAGGCAGACTTGAGTGAGGATGAAGAGAGTGGTGATGGTGGAGGAAAGAAAGGATGGGTGAGGAGGGCTGAGGGTGGCCTTTATCAGATGGGACTCTTGGTGTTGTCCCTGGAGGGGGCTGCTGCTCTGAGCAACAACTGGGCAGCTTGTGGGGAGGGGCTTATCCAGGTTTGCCAGTTTAGGAGGTGACTGGAGAAACCCGAGTCTTCCCATTCTGGATTCCCTGTCCTTTCTGTCATCCAGGGCATTGCCCAGGACGAGGCTGTGGATGCCAAATGGCAGGGGACTGGGCTGGGTGTACATGGAACCAAGGACGCCCATTTGAGGTTGGTGCTGTGAGTGCATCCCTACTCTCGCAAGGTTACCTCTGTTCCCTGAAAGTGAAAATGGGTGATCCAGTGGGATTTCAGTGTTTGTGTGAGCTTGGAGGACAGCCTCCCCACAGTGAGATTACTTTATCCTTTGTCGATGTCACTTTATAATGAAAAAAGGAGCTGAGTGATGATAAGCCTGAGACCCAGAGCCAGAGAGACCAGGGTTCAAATCCAGTCCTTGCCCCGCTAACCAGCAGTGGGCTCGCGCCAGTCCTGTAATCTTCCTGGGCCTCAATTTGCTCATCTGTAAAATGAGGATAACACTGCCTGCCTCATGGGAATGCAAAGGTGAAAGAAACAAGGAAAGGCAGGTGCTTAGCACAGTGCCTGGGACAAAAGGCAGGCCTTTTGGTCATTGCCTTCTCTACTCATCTCAACTGCTGGCTGATGCCCAGCATTTTCCAGGTTGTGTCAGGTAAAATAATGCCGTGGATATAGTGCACCCAGGAAAATCTCTTCCTTTTCTAGGGGCGAGAGTTGTACTTACTGCAGTAAGAGCACAGGACTCGGCACAGCCCTGGGGGTGCTCTGATTCAAGCACAAAGTGTAATATATCCTTGAGGCTGCCAGGCACGGGGATTTTGTATCCAGGTGGCAGGTTGAGAAGTCAGAGTTTGAAGATCTCCTGTTTGGGGCTACAACCCTGAGCGGAAGTCTCCGTGCCTCAGCTTTGGCAGGTGCAGTGGGAGGAGCTGCTCCCGACTCTGCCAAGGTCTCCACTCTTGCTGTGAGACGTTGGGCAGGTCAGCCACCCTCTCTGGGGTCTCTCATTCCTTCATCTGTACAATGCAGGAGTTGGCCTCTGAGATATCTGGGGGTGCTTTCAGATTTACTGTCAGGGGTTTCGGGGTTCTATAGGAAAATGCTCGTATCTGGTTTTGTCTCCCTGAGGCAGCTGCTAAGGTCTGGGCATGTGAACATATAGCAGGTGCTCAGTGAGTGCTAATCTCATTGACCAGGGAGAGAACCCACTGACAGCCCCGCCCCACGTCTCCTCTCCCCAGAGAACCTGTCCGCTGGCCTGCATCCCAGCATCCTGTTAGCCCTTTGCGGGCAGGACCCTCAGTTCACTCTCCATGGTCAGCCATTCACCCATTTGTTCTAATGCACATAGATGCCACAGACACACATGCATGTAGGGGAGTAAAACCTCAGATTGCAGATGGATCAAATAAATGTTTCCTTCTCATGGCTCCTAGGGTCAAAATCCCAAATCTTTAGCCTGGTCTGGAATGACCTGGCCCCATCCTCAGCCCCAGACTCCAGCCAGAGTGGCCACCCTCCACCTCCCTAAACTCAGGCCTCTGAGCCCCCATGAATGCTCTCCCTCCGCTGAATGCACTTCCACCATCACCTCGTTGGTTTCTCCTTTGGGCTCAGCCTAAAGGTCTGCAGAGTCACCTCCCCAGTCCTCCAGCGTCAGTTATTCTTTCTGACAGCCCCCTGTTGAGTCAAAACCCACCATCTCTTCACTCTGTGTCCTCACCCCCACCCCCACCAGTTTAGACAATGAGACTGCTTCACGGGCCTTCGAGGCCAGCCCCTCACTGCTCAGATGGGGAAACTGGGGCCTAGAAGGGTGAGGGCACGGCACTCACTGCAACTTATGATCATATATTTATTGTGAGATTAGTTCTTTTTTTTTTTTTGGTCTGTGCCACGGCTTATGGGATTTTAGTTCCCTGGCCAGGGATCAAACCCGGGCCCTCGGCAGTGAGAGCGCAGAGTCCTAACCACTGGACCTCCAGGGAATTCCCGAGATTATTTATTCATTGTCTCTCCTCCCACAAGGATGCCAGCTTCATGAACCCCTGGTGATCAGCTGAGTGCCTGGCACACCAGAGGTGCCCAGTAAATGAATGAATGAATGAGTGAACAAACATAGCCTCATGGGGAGGATGGGTGGGGGGAGGACTGGAGAGGTGATGAGAGGAGAGAGGCTGCGGGTCAGAAGAGGAGACTCGTCCAGTGTCTCTCATGTGATGGAGGCAAGTGTCTTGATTCCCAGGCCAGTGTTCTTCCTCCTTCTGGAATGCGGGGCGCCTGGAGGGCCAGGCTGGGTTTCGTGGGACACCTAAAGCCCCTGAGGACGTAGGGAAGGGGAGGAGGGGATGGGGCATCTGAGCCAGTTTCCCAGCCAGCTCCACCCCTTCCCCCAGCAGGCAGGAAGGACAGGGCAGATCTGTCAGCTTCAGACACCACCGCCCGGGGGGACCCAGCCCTGAGCCCAAGGAGGCTGAGGGA
>NW_006780611.1:10544854-10561554 GCF_000442215.2 Lipotes vexillifer | reverse complement strand
AGGGAAAGAGCGGAGGGTGTGTGTGTGGGGAGATGGGGGGCAGGAAGCACCCGGGTCTTCTCCCCCTCCCTCCTGCCCCACCCTCCACCCCCATCTCTGGCTAGAGCTGGCAGCCCCAGGCCTTGGCACTAGGGGGACGGGGGCAGGGAAATGGGGGATAGAAATCCCATTCTGGCCCAATGCCTTCCTCCCCCCCATTTGATTTCTGGGTCTGAGGATGGCGACTGCCCTGGCTACCCCTGGAGAGTTGGATCCAGAGCCTTGAGGCTAGAGGGACAGAGGGAAAGGGAGAGGGCACTGCCCACTTAAGCCCTTCCTGTGTGCCTGGCACTGTGCGGACCACCCTGTGACCCCGGGCTGGGACCGGGGAGGCCTCACTGTGAGGCCCGGCTCTGCAGGGAACTGTGCTGTGACCTTGGGGTACAGCCCCACTCTGGCCACCAGCATCCTCCTCATCTGTCAGTGTGGTCCAAGCCTGGCGTCGCTGCAAGCTCATTGGAGAGCTTGTTGTAAATACTGATTCCTAGGTCTTATTCCAAGTCGTAGATTTGGGTGGGATTTCCTTTTGAAAGTTTCACTGTGATTATGCTGCAGCTGGTGGGGGAACTACTGGAAGAGATGGTCTCTAAGGCCCCCATCCTCAGCCTCAAATCTCCAGCCTCTTGGGCAGGCCGCGCCTCTGGACTTCCGTGGTGTCCTCCTGCCTGCTGTGTCCTGAGAGGCTCGGCTCGGGCCCTCCAAAGCCCATGGCCGAGTCCTCCTGCGTGGCGCTGGAGCACGGTAGGTGTGCAGGCTGCAGGGGCCCATGGGGGCTGTGTGGACCTGCTGGAAACGCAGAGGAGCCTGGGAGGGGCCTGAGCATCGCAGCCAGGGCTGCCCCCACTGCGTCCGCCCCTCCTCTTCCTCCTGACCTTAGCTTTCTCCCTTTTCCTCTTCTGTCACCACCTCTTGTCCACGGCCTTGTTTTTCTCTCCGCCTTAACTTCCTTCTCTCCCTCCATCACTTCCACTTTTCTTCTTTATGTGCGCAGCCCACCCCCTCTGGGAAGCTCCGTCATTTTGACCCTGCAGTTGGTGGTTCTGCCTTGGTGTCCTTCCCTTTCCGGCCCTCTCTGCCCCTGGCTGGAGTTGTCTCTGTCCTCACGCTCTCTCTCCAGCCTCTGGGTCTGCTCTCAGAATCTCATCTTTCTGTCTGTCTCTACCTCTCTGTTTCTCTCTATATCTCTGGCTCACCCCCCTACCGTCCCTCACCTGCCCTATCGCTGTCTACACCGGGAAGTCTGGGGAGGCTGCCAGGGAGTGGAGGGCCCTGGGAAAATGAGAGAGGTGGGGAGAGGCGACTTAGAGAGACCGAGATTTGTGCGAACGAACGCGTGCGGCAGAGCAGCTCTCGGGGCCGGGGGTGCTGGGCTTCCTGCCCCGACCTTCAGGATCCTCCCCGCCTGGCTCCAGCCCACCTTTCCAGCTTGCTTCACCCCAGGCCACCTTGCCTGGTCCACTGCCATGCCCTGGTCCCCGTGTTGCTCCCTCGGGCCTGTGCCGGCACCTCGTCTCCCTCTTTCTATTTCCAGCATCACTGCCGCTGCCTCTGAGGCCTTCCCTCCGCCCCACCCCTACCGCCTGCCCCGTGCTCCCACAGCACTGAGTCTGGGTTGGGGACAGGCAGGAGATGAGGCCGGAGGATGAGTTCAAGCCTCCCTGGGACGGTCCTCGTTGAGTCAGACCCAAGGATCTGTACCTTATTCTGGGGCAAGAGGCAAAGGTTGCAGATATTGGTGGCAGAGCAGGTCTTTGGGTTCCCTTTTTGCGTGAGTTTTCCAGCGCCCAGAGAACCAAGATGATTTGCTCAAGGTCGCACAGCAGGCCTGCAGGACTTGGACAGCAGCAGGGGGAGGGTGGAACGTGGAAACAGAGCGGGTATGGGGAAGGAGACAGTGTCTTGGTCCAGAAGCCAGGGACCTGGGGACAGGGCTGTGTTACAGACTTGCGGAGGGACGGGGGCCATGCTCTCGCCCTTCTGGGTCTCAGTTTCCCCATCTGAGCAGTGAGGGTCTGGCCTCGATGGCCCATGAAGCTCTGCCCAGTCTCATTGTCTAAACTGGTGGGGGTGGGGGTGAGGACAGAGAGTGAAGAGATGGTGGGTTTTGACTCAACAGGCCAGTTCCTCCCTGTCCTCCAGGCTCAGAGGATCAAAAGAGGCCACGGGCACCTCTTGTCTCTCCTCAGTGACCTGCCCGGACAGGTGGTGTCGGGCCTCTGGTCCTGTTAACCCCCTCGGGGCCAGGGCGGGGCCAAGGGTCCAAGCCTTCCAGCTGCCCCTTGAAGGAGCCTCTCAGGGGGCCAGAGACATCAGGCTGGCCCGGGGGGAAGGCTGTAGATCCTGGGCCTCCCACACTTCGGGGGAGAGGCCTTCTGGCCACCAGGGTCTGGCGAGAGCCTCAGGCAAGGAGCTGGGGTCAGGCTCCCCCGGGAAGGTTAGGGTGGCCCTGCTCTCCCATCGTGGGGACTTCATTCCAGGAGCTTGGGCTGGAGGGGCCCCTGTTTCTCCTAGATGTCCTCTCTGCACCTCATCCCCTGCTGGCCCCATGGCCCCGGGTGTGGGGACATGCAGAGGAGCGGCCAGGAGAAGGGTTAAGTCAGGAACTCTTGGGATGGCTTTGGCCACGGCTATCCCTCCGGGAGGGGAGAACAAGGGGCCCATTCTCTGTGTGGGAATTAATAGCAAAGAGTCATCTGGGGTGTCATTCAAGCCCTGATCGGCTCCCAGAGGAATGCAAGAGAGAGAGAGAGAGAGAGAGAGTAAAAGAGTTGGGGTGGGGGTGGGGGGAGGGGCCTGAGGCAGAGATGTCAGAGGAAGGGCATCAGGGTCCGGCTGGGAACAGGAGCCCGCCCTGGTGGGTGGGTCCATGGCCCTAAGATGGGAGTCTGGCTTTTCGTCACAGATGTGCCCCTGCCCCACTCGGGATGGAGACCCCCTCCCGTCATTCCCTCACCAAGGGTCTCCTCCTTCTGTCTTCCCTCTTTCCCAGACTGGCTGCACCCTCCATCCCCACGTGACTGTCTTCCCTGAGGCCTGGAACTCAGCCTGGGCTATGGGCCTGTCAGGGCGGGCCATCGGGTTTGCTCTGCTGGGCGCCCCCAGTCTGAGTCCGTGTTTGCCTAAGGGTCCCAGGTGTTCCCTCTGGAAACATGGACTGCCAGCCCGGGCTCCTGACTTGTACCCTCTGTCCCAGGGTCCAGTGTCCTGGCTCCAGGTCCAGCTCAGACACATTCCTGTCTGGTGACAGCAGGCGTCTTCAGCTGTGTGCCTGTGGTAGGCACTGGGACACTTCAGCCACCACAAGGCCTCAGCCTCCCCTCTCTGTGTCAGCCTCGGCTGTAGCCCGTGGGTGAGGTCCTGCAGGCCTCCGAGGCGTCTTGAATGTCACGGCCTAAGGAAGGGCCTTGGAGAAGCTCCAGGTCAAACTCCTGTTTTTGCAGACCTGCAGGCTGAGGCCCAGGAAGACACTGCCTGCCCCCGGGTCATTTGTCTCTCAGCCCAGTGCCCTGACTCCACCCCACTGAGGGCGTCCCAGGCCACTGGGCAAAGGTTGGGGGCTTTAGGGCGATGGGAGCAGGGCTCCTGCTTCCTGCCTGTGTGACAGGAGTGGAGCTCATTAGTTTCTTGAGCCCACGGGGGGGTGGGGGGGGTCTCGTCTGTAAATGAGGTCATGTAACACTCAACTGGCAGCTTTGTTGTGAGGTGAGAGAAGGTAACAGGTGTACAGTGCGTGACACAATAGTAGGCTGCTGAGTGCTGTTGTGATTTGTATTGCGATTATCATTATTATTGGAGGTCTGGGCAGCATCCACTGCCCTTGGACTGAAAGGCACACCTGCGCACCATTTGCCTGAATCCACTCCGGGCAGGCTGTGTCCTCTTGGGCGAATCTTAGGAATCCCATGGTTGCTGCTCCTGGGCTGTGGTTTTGGTGGGGGTGAGATTCCCAGCCCCCAAACCTCCTGGTGCCAGCATCATTTCCACACCTGGTGGCTCATCCCGCTGGTCCTTCTAGAACTTGGTGCCTCTCCCCCGACAGCCTGGTGCAGGGACAGAGTGTGCAGCCATTCTGGGAGCTCTGGAAAGCTCTAGGCCTCCGTTTCCTCCTCTGTAACAGGGCCAGCCTCCTCACCGAGGTAGACTCTGGGCATGTTGAAGCTGAAGGGATTTAGAGGTTGTCCAGTCGGATCCCCTTATGGCAGAGATGGGGGACGGAGGTCCAGAAAAAAGAGGGGCTTTTCCGAGGTACTGAGAGATGAGCAGAGCTTGCAAGCCCCTCTGCACTTGGCTGGAGTCTAGCCTCCTGGGTCCTGGTCCAAACTCTGCCTCGAGCAGCCAAGTGGGCCTGGAAAACTCCATACCCCCAGCTGGGATGGAGAGAGGGTCAACTGAAAGAAAGGAGAGGGAGCCTTTGGCAAACTGTAAAGTGCTTGTTATCTGGGGGGTTATCAGGAGGGCCACTTTGGGACCCCGCTGGCCTAGAGGCCCTGGGAGGAGGACAGCAGTTGGCCAGGCCTGTCCCCGTGCCCTTCTACAAACCCCGTTTAGGGGTCTAGGTCCAGAGGCTGCTGGACTGAGGCCCCTCCCAGAGGGACAGACTCAACTTGGGTGAGGGGGGTGGGCAGCCCAGGAGTTCCCTGCCCAGCCTGGGAGGTGGGCCCCGTGTTGAAAGGTGACATTCGCCAACATCCTCAAAGTGAGGGGCAGGCTGATGAGGTCCCACTGTCTCACTGCTCTGGGCTCAGTCCCTGTCCTTGAGGAGCTCATAGCCTGGTGACCTTGACACTCGTTATGTTAGCTCTAGTTCTCGGCCTAGCGCTTGGGACGTGGTACTAGGGAAACGTTTATGGGATTGAATGGGGTGATGGTTGAGGCAACCCCGCTGCTGGCAAGATGAAGTGTGCAGATGGAGGCAAGGTCCGTGTCTTGCCTGGAAGCAGAGCAATGGACGTGGAGTATGTGAGGAGCGATGGCTGGGCCCTGCGGCCGGTGAGGGCGGGGTGGTGACGGAGGTCGAGGACAGGGAGTCAGGCAGTCCTGAGTTTATGTCCTCACTCTGTGACCTCCTACTTGCAAGCTAGTTCCCTGCTCTGAGGCTCAGTTTCTTTATCTGTCAAATAGGGATAATAGGATCTATTTCAAGGTGTTGTCCTGATACTCAGGAAAGGTAAAACATGCAGGTTCTCAAGTGCATGCACGCTGGGCACTCACACAGTGTGACATGAACAGAGGTCTTTGGAGAGAACGGATATAAATTATAGAAATATTTTATAGAGACACAGTTGACAGATACAGAAATAAATACAAGTTGCATTGTCTTAGATTCATAGAGACGAAAGATAGATTTTTAGGGGAATTCATGAATTTACTCATTCTGTGGACAGTGCCTGAGTGCCTGCTCCGTGCTGCCTGTCTGCTGGCCACCAGGGATACAGAGAGGAATCAGGCACTGCCCCTTGACCTTGAGGTTCATGGTCCTGAGGAGGAGATGGTAGATAAACACCTAATTCATTGTACCCAATAGTGGTCAGCCTTGGCGGGTGACAATACCAGGGGGTATCTTCTTAACTTTTGGCAGGGAAGGCTTTTTATTGACCCCCCAAAAGTTTGAGAACTAAAGAAAAAATCACTAGCTTCAAAGTATGTGAAGAAAGTGGCAAAATAGAAATTAATCAAAATTTCAAATGAAGAATCACAAAAGTCCTTTAAAACTTGTTTAAAGCTAAATGATTATATTTATTGGGTTGGCCAAAAAGTTCATTTGGGTCTTTCCGTAACTAACATCTTACAGAAAAATCGGAATGAACTTTTTGGCCAACCCAATAGTATGTGATGTGAATACATTTTAATGTGTTTGATATGATGTGGGATCAGTTTGGTACCCTCTTATGAAATGATTCTACACACCAGGGACTGAGGGTGCTTAGCAAAGGGAGCTGTGCCTGTGGCAATCAAGGAAGGCTTCTCAGTGGAGGTGATATTTGGGGGCAAACCTTAAAGAGAGAGAAGGGGTTGAACAGAGGGAAAAGCAGCCTGATGGCAATTGAAGCAAAGGCACAGAGAAAGGGAAGCACATGGAGAATTTGGGAGAGCAGCAAGGTGTTTTGGACTTAGGGTATGGAGAACAGGGGAGGGTCCAGAGTGACACTAGAAAGGTTGGCAGGGGACTTTATCTTGAGGACAGTGGGGAGCCATGGAGAAATTTTAAGAAGGAGAGGGGGGTGGTGACACCGTCAGACTTTTTTAAGTTCACTCTCAGAGCATGATGGAAGATGCATGCTGTGGGAGAGGAGAGGGAGGTGCTGGAAGAGACTGGAGGCAGGGAGGCCAGTTGAGAGGCTGAGGTGTTAACCCCAGTGAAAGATGATGAGGACCTGTGCTGGAACAGGGCCAAGATGGAGAGAGAAGGGGAGGAGAGATTTAAGAACTAATCAGGCAGTGGTTGGAGTGAAAGATGCTGCTGGAAACAGGTGGTAATACCAACACCTGCTATTCCCCGAGTGCTGTCTGTGGGCCTGGCGCTTTCGTGATGTATCTCCTGGCTGAATCCTCATAACAGGAGACAGGCTTCACTTAACGGAAATCTGCATTGTGTGATCCTTCAACTAACCATAGTCCTAGGTGCCCTGCATTTAAAAAAAATGTCGGGGAATTCCCTGGTGGTCCACTGGTTGGGACTCTGTGCTTTCATTGCTGAGGGCGAGGGTTCAATCCCTGTTTGGGGAACTAAGATGCCGCAAGCTGCATGGATGGCCAAAAAAATAAAGTCAAAAAAACATGTAACTCAGATATAGACAAATTAGAAAATACAGAGAAACAAAAAGAAGAAAGTAAAACTCACTCTTAATCCCATTGTTCAGAGAGTGGTAACAGTTTGATGTAAATGTTTCCACACTTTTATCCCTGTGTGTGTGTAGCTATGTGTGCATCTGAACGTGTCTGTGTGTCTGTGAGCAGTTCAACGCACAGTACACGAGCTTGTCTGTAGGTGGAGGACATAGTAGATGTTTGGGGTTTATCTGTGTACACGTGTGTATCTGAGAGTTTGGGTTTACATCAGCTTCACGGGCAGCAAGCTCTTCTGGTCCTTACTTATTTTTTTAAAATAAACTTATTTATTTATTTATTTTTGGCTGTGTTGGTTCTTGGCCGCTGCGCGGGCTTTCTCCAGTTGCTGCGAGGCGGGACTACTCTTCGTTGGGGCACGCGGCTTCTCATTGCGGTGGCTTCTCGTTGTGGAGCATGGGCTCTAGGTGCGCAGGCTTCAGTAGTTGTGGCACACAGGCGCAGGCTCAGTAGTTGTGGTGCAAGGGCTTAGCTGCTCCACGGCATGTGGGATCTTCCCGGATCGAACCCGTGTCCCCTGCGTTGGCAGGCGGATTCTTAGCCGCTACGTCACTAGGGAAATCCCATGGGTTCTTATTTATTTTTGCTCACTGGATCTGTCAGGGACTGAGAGAAGCTGGCTGAAGTCCCCTATTCTTAGCATGCTTCAGTTTCTCCTTGAATTTTCTATAGTTTTCACTTTATCGATGTTGACACTATGTTATTTGGTGCATAAATATTTATATTTTTATATCCTTATTATGTTCAGTTTTAGCTTTATAAATTTCACTTTCTCGGGGGTGGCGCGGTGGTTGGGGGTCCACCTGCCGATGCGAGGGACGCGGGCTCGTGCCCCGGTCCGGGAGGATCCCACGTGCCGCGGGGCGGCTGGGCCCGTGAGCCATGGCCGCTGAGCCTGCGCGTCCGGAGCCTGTGCTCCGCAGCGAGAGAGGCCGCAACGGTGAGAGGCCAGCGTACCGCAAAAAAAAAAAAAAAAAAAAGAGCAATTTCACTTTCTCATCATTGTTAATGCTTTTTGACCTAAATTTAACCTCGTCAGATCATAAGGTTGCAAGCCCTTGGTCATCGGTGTTTTCTTGGTATGCCCTCACCATCAGCAAACAAATACACATTGTAGATATTTTAAACTTTTGAACTCCAGAGGCCAACAGAACTGAGTTAGAATCCTGATTCTGAGATTCACTGGGTGTGTGTGGCTGGGGGTGAGTCACTTAATATTTTGAATCTTCATTTTCAATGAAAGAGACTAATAACCACTTCACAGCGTTATTGTGACTAGAGGAGAAAAGTCTTGCATTAAAAATAAAAGGTTGTTGGGACTTCCCTGGTGGTTAGGACTCCCCGCTTCCACTAAAGGGGGCCGGGCTCCGTCCCCGGTCAGGGAACTAGGATCACGCATGCTGTACGGCATGGCCAAAAAAATTAAAAAATAAATACAATAAAAAAATAGGGACTTCCCTCGTGGTCCAGTAGTAAAGAATCCACCTTCCAATGCGGGGGACGCCGGTTCGATCCTTGGTCAGGGAACTAAGATCCCACATGCCACGGGGCACCGAAGTCCACGCACCACAACTACTGAGCTCTCGAGTCTCAACTAGAGAGAGAAAACCCACACGCCACAACTAGAAAGAAGCCCGCGTGTCACAACTAGAGGGAAACCCCGAGTGCCGCAACGAAGGGACCGCGTGTTGCAACTAAGACCCGATGCAGCGAAAAAAATAAGGAAAAATAAATAAATAAAATAATAAAAAAATAAAAGATTGTTACGAGTGGGCACCCGCTGTCTGCAGGACCTTGTGCTGTGGGGAATTCGAGGATCTCTGAGTAGCCGCTTACAGTGTTTCTGGGTTGAGAGCACTTTCCTATGCAGAACTGAAAACAGTGCCAGGTGGGCCTCCCGATTTCTGCACAAGTGGCTGGGAGAAGGGCTGCTGGACCTTGGAGGATGGAGACAAGAAGCCTAAAGGTCTTTGGGGAAGGCTCGAAAAATCTGGAAGGAACTCGGATTTTACTAGTAACAAGAGCTCCATTTTTCACTGAACAAAACCAAGAGGTCCAGTGAGGGTCAGGGATGAGCCTGAGGTCACCAGTGGTGAGCTGAGCTTGGGAACTTGAACCTGACTCCTGACTTGAGGTCCAGCACACAGTGCCGGGCACCCCGGGAGCCTGCGGGGAGCAGTACGACAGCAGTGACTGTGTCTTTGGCCGGCCCCCACCCCTTCCTCACTGGGTCTTCTGACAGCACCTGCCCCAGACTGCATCTGGGGGTAGGGGCACCTCCTGAGAGGGCGGCGGGCGGAGGGAAGCAGGTAGACCTATGCTCGGGGACATAGCAGACCCTGAGCGGTGGCAGGGTGGCTGCCGGGCAGGAGGGGGCACCCAGCTGCAGGGACCAGGATCTTAACCTGTGAGGATGAGCCAGAAAAAAGAAGGCCCTGGGCTCAGAGGAGGTGGGGAGAGGGGCAGGAGCCGTGGTAGCCGTGGTGGCTTCCTCCTTCTTGGTGGAGAAGCCGAAGCATCTGGTGGTCGGAAGCGGGGGGTCAAGCTGGGCTCAAACTGTGGAGCAGCTGCCGTGCCTCCAAGCCCTGCTTCCACAGCTACTAGATGAGGGTGGGAGCGATGCCTCCCGGGGGTTCTGGTGGGGGGCAAACAACAGAGCTGGGGCCATGGGGCCTCTGGTTCCCAAGAAGGTGGGCCTGGGGCACTCTGCTCCTTACAGGTGCTGTGCACACGCAGCAGGCCCTGTAAATACTTGCCGAATAATGAATAGTGAACACATGAATGCCTGAGTGAGGGAGAGAGGGAACTAAAACTAGTTGTAGCGGAGGCTGATTTCTGTCCTGAGAACATTGTGAATTACAGTATTGTCGGCTCCCTGTGACCCGCTGGCAGCATCATGCCCCACTCAGAGTGCGGTCTGGTGTTATCACATTCCCCCTTGTCTCTCTCTCTCTAACTCTCTGCCGCCCCCGCCCTTTTTGTTTGCAGCATGCGGGATCTTAGATTCCCAATCAGGGATTGAACCTGTACCCCGTGCAGTGGAAGTGCGGAGTCTTAATCACTGGACCGCCAGGGAGGTCCTCCCCTGCCCCCTTTTTAATGAAGCCATTTGTATTTTATGGACCTTCCTACTGGCTCTCTTGGACCAAGGCAGAGAGAACACCAAGAGGAAACCAGGAAGGTTCTCGTTGTTGTTGTTATAAGATCTGGTTCAACCTCTGGAATTGGGGTAGGGGCGGAGCCTGGATTCCAGTGGTTGGGAGGAATCGGGGTGTAGCTGTCAGGTGTGACCAGAAGCCGAGACCTGGTGACCCAGTCCCCGGGGAGGAGATGGCAGCGCACACTGGTTAAGAGCAAGGCTCTGGAGTAACCCTGGGCACGCTCAACCTCCCTGTGCGTCAGTTTCCCCATCTGTAAAGTGGGGAGAATTACGGTGCCCCTTCTGGAGCTCACTGCGATCTATGAAAAGCACTTAGAACACTTGGAATACAATACACATTCCTTTAACAAACATTTATGGAACACCTACTAGGGGCCCTCAGGCTATATCAGTGAACAATAGCAAAAATACAAACTCCAGTTGAGGGAAACAAACAAAACCCAAAATAAGTTAATCGTATATGATGTAATAAGGGGGGAGGTCAAGCAGGGAGAGGGGTGTCAGGAGTGGAGGGAAGGGTGGCTCACAGCTTTAATCAGGGTGATTAAGGTAGGCCTCACTGAGTAAAGACCTGAGGTTTTTGGGGTAGTTGGGCATAGGGGTGTCTGGAAAGAACATTCCAGATGGAGGGAGCAGTCAGGACACAGGTCCTAAGGTGGGTGTTGGAGGGACAAGAGCAGTGAGTGAGGGGGCCTGAGAACTGCCTGAGGGGCCGGGCAGGAGCCAGGAGACCAGTGAGGAAGCAACTGAGGTAATTCAGAGGATAGGTGGTGGCAGCAATGGCCAGGGTGGCGCCAGCGTTGCTGTGAGTGGTAGGCAGATTCCTGGCAGTGTTTGTTTCTCCTTTTTAAAAATTACTATTTTGGGGGCTTCCCTGGTGGTGCAGTGGCTAAGAATCCGCCTGCCAATGCAGGGGACACGGGTTCTAGCCCTGGTCTGGGAAGATCCCACATGCTGCGGAGCAACTAAGCCCGTGCGCCACAACTACTGAGCCCACGTGCTGCAACTACTGAAGCCCGCGCGCCTAGAGCCCATGCTCCACAACAAGAGAAGTCACCGCAATGAGAAGCCCACACACCGCAACGGAGAGTAGCCCCCGCTCGCTGCAACTAGAGAAAGCCTGCACACAGCAACGAAGACCCAACGCAGCCAAAAATGAATACATAAATAAAATTAAAAAAATTTATAAAAAAATTTTTTTAATTACTATTTTTTAACAGCTTTATTGAGGTATAGTTGACATACAATAAACTGCACATATTTAAAATGTGCACTTTGATGAGTTTTGACACATCTGCATACACGTGTAAAACATCACCACAGTCAAGAAAATAACATACCCATCACCTCCTAAACTTTCCTCCTGTCCCTTGGTCATCCCTCCCTCCAGCCCCACCCCATCCCCAGGCAACCATGATCTGCCTCATTCGCTGTAGCTTTATTCGCATTTTGTAGAGTTATATCTAAATGGAATCATACAGTGTGTACTCTTTTTTTTTTTTTTTGGCTTGGCTTCTTTCACTCAGCATAATTGTTTTGAGTTTATCCATGTCATTGTGTGTATCAACAGTTTATCCTTCTTATTACTGAAGAATATGCCATTGTATGGATAGACCACAATTTGTTTATCCATTCACCTGTTGATGGACATTTGGGTTGTTTCCAAATTTTGTCTACTACAAATAAAGCTGCTATGAACTTTCATGTGAAGTCGGTGTGTACATATGATTTCATTTCTAGAAGGTAAATACCTAGGAGTGGAATGTCTGGGTTGTATGCAAGGTGTATATTTAACTTTTTAAGAAACTATCAGGGCTTCCCTGGTGGCGCTGTGGTTGAGAATCTGCCTGCCAATGCAGGGGACACGGGTTCGAGCCCTGGTCTGGGAAGATCCCACATGCCGCGGAGCAACTAGGCCCGTGAGCCACAACTGCTGAGCCTGCGCGTCTGGAGCTTGTGCTCCGCAACAAGAGAGGCCGCGATAGTGAGAGGCCCGCGCGCCACGACGAAGAGTGGCCCCCGCTTGCCGCAACTGGAGAAAGCCCTCGCACAGAAACGAAGACCCAACACAGCTAAAAATAAATAAAGACTTATTAAAAAAAAAAAAAGAAACTATCAAACCGTTTTCCAAGGTAGTTGTACCATTTTGCCTTCCCACCAGCAGTGTATGAGAGCTCGACTTCCTCCACAGACTTGGTATGGTCAGCCTTTTTAATTTTAGGCCATCTAATAAATGTGTAGTGATTTTAATTTGCATTTCCCTAATGACGAATCATCCTGAACATCTTTTCATGTACTTATTTGCCATCTGTGTATCTTGTTTGGTGACGTGTCTCTTCAAATCTTTTGCCCATTTTTAAAATGAGGTTGTTTATTTACTTATTACTGAGTTTTGAGCGTTCTTCATTATTCTGATCAGAGTTTTTTGTTAGGTGTACAACCTGCAGATATTTTTCTCCCAGTTTTTGGCTTGTCTTTTCATTATTTTAATGGTGCCTTTAGAAGAGCAAAATTTTTAAATTTTGAAGAAGTCCAATTTATAAATTTTTTCTTTTACGGGTTGTGCATTTAATGTTGTATCTAGGAAATCTTTGCCTGACCAGGGTCCCCAGGATTTTCTCCTATATTTTCTTCTAGAAGTTTTATAGTGATCTGTTTGGAGGTGATGAGATGTGGTTTTTTTTTTTGTTTTCCTGTTTGTTCCGTATTGTGTGAGATAAGTGTCAAGATTTTTGTTTTTGTTTTTTTTTGTTTTGCCTTTTGTTTTTGGGGGTTTTTTTGCAAGTGGCTATTCAATTGTTTGAGTACCATTTGTGGAAAAGACTCTCCTTTCCCTGATGACTTGTCTTTTGCACTTTTGTTGAAAATCAGTTGACCATATGTGTGGGTCTATTATTGAGCTCTCTGTTTTTTTCCATTCATCTATATGTCTTTCTTTATGCTAATACCACACTCTTGATTATTGTAGCCTTATAATAAGTCCTGAGATCAGGCAGTATAATTCCTCTGATTTTGCTCTTTTTCAAATTGTTTCCACTATTCTAGATCCTTTGCATTTCCATATAAATTTTAGAATCAGCTTGTTCATTTCTCCAAAATAGCTTGCTGGGATTTTTATTAGGATTCAATTAATCCGATAGAGCAATTTTGGGGGGGGGGAATTGATATCTTAACAATATTGAGTCTTTTAATCCACGAACATGTTATATCTCTCTATTTACATCTTCTTTAATTTCTTTTTTTTAAAATAAATTTATTTTTATTTTTGGCTGCATTGGGTCATCGTTGCTGCACGCGGGCTTTCTCTAGCTGCGGCGAGCAGGGGCTACTCTTCGATGCGGTGCGCGGGCTTCTCATTGCAGTGGCTTCTCATTGCAGTGACTTCGCTTGTTGTGGAGCATGGGCTCTAGGTGCAGGGTCTTCAGTAGCTGTGGCACGTGGGCTCAGTAGCTGTGGCTCATGGGCTTTGTTGCTCTGCAGCACGTGGGATCTTCCTGTTCCAGGGATCGAACCCGTGTCCCCTGCACTGGCAGGCGGATTCTTAACCACTGCGCCACCAGGGAAGTCCTTCTTTAATTTCTGTCAACAGTGTCTTACAGGTTTCACCTTTTGTCCAGTTTATCCCTAAGTATTTTGTATTTTTATGCTATATTAAGTGATAAGGTTAAAAAAATTTTTTAGTTTGAAATAATTTTAGACTTACAGAAGAGTTGTAAAGACAGTACAAAGAGTCCTTGTATATCCTTCATTCAGCTTCCTCTAATGCCCTTTTTTTGTTCCAGGATCCAAGCCAGGATCCCACATTGCATTTAGTTGTCATGCCTCCTTAGTCTCCTCCCATCTGTGACAGTTCCTCAGGAGTCTTTCCTTGTGTTTCATGACCTCAACATTTTTGAAAAGTGCTGGTCAGGCATTTTGTAGAATGTCCCTCAATTTGGGTTTTCCTGATATTTTCTCATTATTAATCTGAGGGTATGAATTTTGGGGAAAACCACTGCATAGGGGATGTCTCCTTCTCATCAAATCATATTAAGGGGAACATGACATTGATAGGCCTTATTAATGGTGATGTCAACTTTGACCATTTGGTTAAGGTTGTGTTTGCCAGGTTCCTCCACTGTAAAGATACTATTTTTCCTGTTCGTACTCTTATCTGTTAGAAGTGAGTCACTAAGTCCAGCTCACAGACAAGGAGAGGGAAATTAAGCTCCTCTTCCAGCACCACAGGGTTTATTCTAGGCTTTCTCCACTGCTTATTTGTAATTTCTTTCTCTAACAGTGAGAAATACGGCTCTCATTATCTGTAGCATACTTACTTATTTGTTCAAACTTAGTGTACATATAAAATTGCCTCAGAATTGCCAACCCATGCCTTGTGAAAAACTAATTTACCAACGTATAGTATTTGTATACAGTTCCTTTTGTTTCTTGCTTTACGGTATCTAGGAAAAGTACCATTGTACAAAGTTACTTAGGTCAGGTCTTTTCTTCTCTAGCCTCTTAAGTCTTATTATATCATGCATTTTTTTTTTTTTTAATGGAGTACTCATTTTCTTTTTAAAAACTTTTAAAATTATTTATTTATTTATTTATTTAGCCTGTGCTGGGTATTAGCTGTGGCATGTGGGAACTTCGTTGCGGCATTTGGGCTTCTTAGTTGTGGCATGTGGACTCTTAGTTGCGGCATGCATGCGGGGTCTAGTTCCCCGGCCAGGGATCGAACCCAGGCCCCCTGCATTGGGAGTGTGGAGTCTTACCCATTGGACCACCAGGGAAGTCCCATGCATTTGTAATATGAATTTATCCCTAAGTATTTCACATTTTATGGTTTTATTTTAAATGATATGTAAAAAATTTTAATCTCTGTTTTCCCAGTATATAAAAATATAATTGTTTTTTTGTATATTGATGTTGTATTTTGCAACCTTGTTAAACTCACTCATTTATTTATAGTTGTGTTTTTTTTGGAGATTATTTAGGATTTTCTATATAGATGATTATGTTGCTTGTGAATAAAGGTAATAATCCTTCTTCCTTTCCACTCTGTATGGCTTTTATTTCATTTTCTTGCTTTATTGCACTGGCTAGCACTTCTAGTACAATGTAGAATAGAAGTGAGATTGGGCATTCTGGATATATTTTGAAGATAAAGCTAAGGTGATTTCCTAAAGGATTGATATTTAGTGATTATTATGAACACTGGCTTTCTTCTGCTGGAGGAATAGTCAGTACCCACAGAAGGAGCCTGAGGCCCCAGCAGGAGTAGTAGGGATGGTTTGTGGGGGGCAGGAATGGTCAGGGTGTTGTCAGGAGGTCCCTGCTTAGCAGAGGTGACAGGTGGGTGAACAGGAGACTTTCCTATGCATCTTACTTCTTCCAGTTTGGGCTTAAATGTGAAGGGACTAAGAGGATTCCATGTGATTTTTTTTTTTTTTTTTGAGGGAAGGTGGGCTGAAGTTCATTGTGGGATTAGCTCCCAAATAGGTCGTTTAGTACTCCTCTGTCCCATAATCCCAGATTCCTAATTTGAGTGTCCATCCCAAAGCAGTTAAGTAGGCAGGATTCCTGGATTTGGAGTATGGAAACTTGGGTTGGAATCCTGGCTCTGTAAATGCCAGCTGTGATCCAAGGGGAGTCCCAGCCTAAGTTGCCCCATCTATGGGACCATGTTATGAGGCTCAGGGTGGCTGTGAGCACCACAACCATCACCACCACCAACAGTAATAAAAATGGTCACGGCTATTGAAACTTACTGCTTTGCGCCAGGCTCTTTCCTAACTAAGTACCTTATTTGGATTAATTCATCTTCCCAAGTACGCTGCGAGATGGGTATTTTTCTTATCCCCAAGTTGCTAATGAAAAAGCTGTGGTAAAGTGGTGGAGGAGGGTGTCTGATTCCCGAGCCCTGCTGGGAACTGCCTGTCGTGCCGGTGCTGCCTCCTCAGCTCAAGTATCACCTCCTCCTGGAACTCTCCTTTGACTGTCCTCCTTACTACCTGCCGTGTACCAGCAGTCCCAGGCCCACTTCCCTGGGCTCCCACACACTCGTCACCTGTGCTTCCCCAAATTAGGGACTATGTCTGGCTTATCCTCACATCTCAGCACCCACTAAGACATCAGAGAATGAATCTTTTGCCCTGAATGCACTGCTCAGGCAGCAGCCCAGGTCGCCATCTTGTAGACCCAGTTGTGGCTCTGGTCACAGCCTTGGGGGGTCACTAAGAAGAAGGCCTCCACCAATGAGGCCGTGACTCCAGACGAAGCCCCTGGCCTGAAGGCATCTTGGAGTCTGCTCCTCCTCCCTTTGCGCCAGCCAACTCCAGGATGCTCCAGGAAGTGCTGTGCATGACACCCGCCCCCACTCGCCACCTCCCAGAGAAGGGACCATTGTGTCCGAAGGGTTAACGAGGGATGAGAGGAAGGGGCCCTTTAGCCATGATGCCCTCTGACCTTTCATAAATCAGAGGGGCTAGGGGACGAGGGGGCTGCTTGGCAGGACTTGGTGGGGTGGGGGCTTAGAAGCAGCTGCGCGCGACGTTGACATTGTTCCCACCATTCTAAGTGCAACAAATCCCTCTATTGTGTTCCTGGTTTATCTGGTTCCTCTTGTTTATTAGCAGGGCTCCTTTGGCAGTGGTTCCAGCCCTGGGCGGGT
>NW_006780611.1:10533754-10544173 GCF_000442215.2 Lipotes vexillifer | reverse complement strand
AAAGAGTGCTGGCACGCACCGTGGGGGGAGGGGGCCGGGAGGGGGCCTTCGTCAATGCCCGCATTGTTCCCGCGCTTTTTGTTTCTACTGTAATGACATGTTGGAAGAGAGAGAGGAGGGAAAAAAAGACGTGAGTTGGGGAGGGAAGAGGAGGGCAGAAGAGAAAGAGGGAGCAAGGGCCCTGGTGTGGATTGATGTCTGGGCTTGGGCGGATGTGCCGGCAGCTGGGCGGCCGGTGGATGGAGCCAGGCCGGGGTGCCTGGGGGGCGGTGGCGCAAGGGGCCATGCAGCCCCCCATGCCAGCCTCTGCCTCCTGGCACCAGGTCCCCCCACCATCCTCCAATCCTCCTGGGGCAGCTGTGGGGCCATGTGAGTGGGAGAGGTGCCAGGGTCTGGGGTCCACATCCTGATGTGCCCCTGCCTCACTGTGCCACCCAAGGCGGGCCACTGAGCCTCTCTGGGTCTTGGTGTCCAAGGTCTACAAAATGAGGATGATGGGGGAGAAAGGCTGCTCTGGCATTTTGAAAATGGTGGCATGTCCTCCCAGTCCTGGGTGTGTACTTCTGAGCCTGCAGCAGAGTGGGGACTCACACTGGGGCAGAGAGCCTGGCAGTGCTCGAGCGTGACAGTGCCTGATGCCAGCTTGGCAAGGTGGGCCTCATCTCCCATCTACGCCTGGTCCAGACAATGTAGAGGGCTGGTGAGAGGAGCCTGAGCAGGGGAGGGTGGAGCTCTGGTTCCACCTGGTTGGGCTGGGTCTCTCCCTCCTCAGATGGTGGGACTCTGGGCCTTCCAGGTGTGGCCACCTGGGCTGTATCTAGGGGTCTGCTGGGTTGGGAGGAAGAGTTCAGAGCATCTGAATGAGGCATGAAGCCTCCTTGAGGCCCTCCACTTCCTGCAGGCCTCTCCGTAGCACCAGCCAACAAGTCACCCACCTCTGCTGGCACACCTCCAGTGACATGGAGCTCAGGCCTCTGCACGTGGCTCACTCTGTCCTTGCCCAGCCCAGAATTTTGGGAAGTTCTTTCTGAAATGTGTCTCCCTATAGCTTCTGCCTTTTGGTTCCAGTTCTATTCATTGGAACCACAGGGAACAAGTTAAGCCTCCCTGAGAACCGGTTTCCTTGCCTGTAAAATGAGAAGGATCGTCCCTGCCCTCCTGCCACGTGGCAAAGGCTGTCATGTGGCTCTTGTGGAAAGTTCTCCAGATTTTCCTAGGCTTCATCTAGGGTTTCCTGTCCTTGGGAAAGGAAGGTGGGGCCGTTGCTTCTGTGAATAAAGGCAGAGTTTTCTGAGAGGACTGGCTCAGGGTGAGGCCCCAGGCTTTGTTCAGGATCCGGGCTAGGCTGCAGTCAAGATTAGCACTCAGTTTGGGGCCAGGGTCAGGGCTCAGGCTGTAGCTGGGGTGAGTTCATTCTGGGAGAGGGTAAGGGCTCCGTCTGGGGTCAAGACCAGGATTCAAGCTTGACCCAGGATAAGGGTTCATTCTGGGGTCAAGACCAGGATCATTATGGTTTGGAACAGGGCTCAGTTTATAGATAGTGTCTGAGATAGTTTATCCTGGAGCTAGAGTAACGGCTCAATCTGGGGTCAGGGCTCAGGCTGTGAACAGGGGAAGTGTTCGTTTTTGGTGTCAGGATGAGGATCCAATCTGTGGCCAAGAAGGCTTTACTAGCATCCATTTGGGGTTTAGAGTCAGGCCTCTGGTTGTGGTCAGGGTCAGGGTCAGGCCTCAGGCGCAGGCTGGGGTCGAGGCTCAGACTATCACCCAGGTTTGATGGACAATCTCTGACTGGAGTCAAGGTCCCGTCTGTGGCCGGTCAGGGCTCAGCTGTGCTATGGGTCAGGACTCAGTCGGAGGCTGTGTTTTTACTATTAGGTGACATTGTTTGGGGCTGAACTCTTGAATATGCATTTTTTTTTTTTTTTTTTTTTTCATCTCGCTCTCTAATGGCTCAGCTCACCAAGGTTTTTCATGGCACACCCCGGTAAGGGCTCCGTCTGGGGTCAAGACCAGGATTCAAGCTTGACCCAGGATAAGGGTTCATTCTGGGGTCAAGACCAGGATCATTATGGTTTGGAACAGGGCTCAGTTTATAGATAGTGTCTGAGATAGTTTATCCTGGAGCTAGAGTAACGGCTCAATCTGGGGTCAGGGCTCAGGCTGTGAACAGGGGAAGTGTTCGTTTTTGGTGTCAGGATGAGGATCCAATCTGTGGCCAAGAAGGCTTTACTAGCATCCATTTGGGGTTTAGAGTCAGGCCTCTGGTTGTGGTCAGGGTCAGGGTCAGGCCTCAGGCGCAGGCTGGGGTCGAGGCTCAGACTATCACCCAGGTTTGATGGACAATCTCTGACTGGAGTCAAGGTCCCGTCTGTGGCCGGTCAGGGCTCAGCTGTGCTATGGGTCAGGACTCAGTCGGAGGCTGTGTTTTTACTATTAGGTGACATTGTTTGGGGCTGAACTCTTTAATATTCTTTTTTTTTTTTTTTTTTTTTTGCATCTCGCTCTCTAATGGCTCAGCTCACCAAGGTTTTTCATGCCACCCCCCAATCTCCAGAAGCCGTCACCAGAGCTGGCAGCACCAGGGTGTGCCAGGAGAGCACAGCACAAGGGTTGCCAGTGAGGCAACATCTCTCCATGCAGCCCATGGGAGAAGACCAGAGTGCGATGGATACATGTGAGCAGGGGAGGCTGTGGGTCAGATACGGGTCAGGGTCAAGATGACCTGGGCAGGTGAAATCCTCTCCAGACTTTCCAGAGGTGTGAGAACCAGGCCACTGCCCTCAGGATTTCCAACAGATTCTTGGGGGTGGTTTGGGGTTGGGAAACGTGGCTGATGTGGAAAAGGGTGGCCAGGGTGGGACGGCGTGGAAGAGGGTGGAACAGGAGAGAAAGAGCAAATCTCAGGGGCATCTGGCCCTTCTTTCTGTGCAGACGTGCCTTGCATGGTGAATCGTGAATGTGTGTGTAGACGTGTGCAGGTATGTGGGCTGGGAGTGTGTCGATGGGGAATACTTGTGCCTGTGGGCTTGTGTATATGGATGTGCCTTTGTCTGGGAGTGTGATGGTAATGGCATGCACGTGTTTGGGGGGGGCACGTGTATGGCTGTGGGTGGTGTCATCATGGGGGTAGGGTGACACTGTCCTCCACCCTCTACATTCCCTCCATCCCCAAGCTGCTGGTGCCCCTTCTTCAGCCCTCAGCCTCTGCATCCCCCGAGGGTCCTGGCCATCCCACATGACTGGCATCTGAGCCCTTGACAACCCATCAGCTGAGAGCCCGTGACCCACTGTCTGGTAGCAGGAGGCACTCCAGGAGCAGCCCTCTCTGGAACAGTCCATGACCTTGCCAAGAACATCCTCAGGAGGCGGTGGGGGAGTGAGACTCTCAGGTTATGGGTCCTGGTTATGACCCTGTGGACCACACATCTCCCAGATCACCCAAGCACAACCTAAATTCACAGGAGCCTGTCGAGGTAAATAGACCAGCCCAAGGCAAACAGAGGGGGTCCTATGGGAGAACAAGGGTGGGCACAGAGTGGGGGCACCAGCTGAGGCCAGGCCACTGTCAGGGAGGAAGGTGGCATCCCTTCGTTACGTGGGTGTGGCGGCTCACTGCAGCCGGGATCTTCAGTGCCTTTTGAGAAGGTCAGGTGGGATCTGAAGGTCTCCTGCTTATCCACCCCTCCCCCCCACCATTGCCACTGTTTTCTTGGTTCTTTTTTGCCATCACCGTCCAGGAGCCGAACAGGTGGAAGATGGCCTCTGG
Organism: Lipotes vexillifer; assembly: GCF_000442215.2. Taxonomy (NCBI): domain Eukaryota; kingdom Metazoa; phylum Chordata; class Mammalia; order Artiodactyla; family Lipotidae; genus Lipotes; species Lipotes vexillifer. The sequence goes on along the minus strand of NW_006780611.1, from coordinate 10,540,404 downwards.
ACGTTTCTATACCCTCGTCCTCCTGTGTTCTCCCTCTCCTTTTTCTTAGCCCCCTACCCCCAGATCTCTGGGGTTTCTTTCTCATCCAAAGGTCAGCTGCACATTCACTTATCTCAGGGTCATTATAGGGTGTCATTGTCTGAAGGGACTTGAGTGCCACACCCACAAGTGTGGCTGGAGTAGGAGGGCTGCTCTGTGTATGTCACTCCTGCCCCTTCACTCAACCACTCACTGAGCCCTATCGTGTACCAGGCCCCCGGCCAAGCATCCAGGGCACAGAGGAGGGTCCTCGGGGAGCCCACTGCCACCTTGGGGGACAACAGCCAGCAAGGGAGGGCTAGGCTAGGGGACTGCCCAGCTGGGGAAAGGCGACCTTGAACCTTATTCAGGTGTGCAGATAAGGAGGAAAAGGCCAGGCAGGGTGTGTGTGTTGTCCGGGAGCGGCCCAGAGCTTGCTGATAAGGAGGGAGCTTTGCCTCGGTGCTGCTTTGCCGAGCTCCTCCTCATGGTTCGTAGGGAGGAACTCCAGAAGAAATAGTATAGTTCAAGGGTTAGACCCAGGTGATACTTTCTAGGCTTGTAACCTTGGAGAAGCTAATGAAGCTTTTTTTCTTTTCTTTTTTTAAAAGATTTATTTATTACTTATTTTATTTATTTTTGGCTGTGTCGGGTCTTAGCTGCGGCACGTGGGATCTTTCGTTGCAGCATGCAGGCTCTTCATTGTGGTGTGCGGGCTTCTCTCTAGTTGTGGCGTTCGGGTTTTCTCTCTCAAGTTGTGGTGCGCGGGCTCTGTAGTTTGCAGCACATGGGCTCTAGCTGAGAGCGCGGGCTTAGTTGCCCTGCAACATGTGAGATCTTAGTTCCCTGACTAGGGATCAAACGCTTGTCCTCTGCACTGTAAGACAGATTCTTTACCACTGGACCACCAGAGAAGTCCCGCTAATGAACCTTTCTGAGCCTCAGTTTCATTATCTATTAAAGGGCATAATGGCATCTGCCTCCTGGGAGAGGTGTGAAAATGACAGTCTCACCTCTTCCATCCTTTAAATGGGGCCACAGACTTCACGACTCTAATGGTCCAAGCAGCTGTCTCTGACTATTTTTTTTTCCACGCCACACTGCACGGCATGCAGGATCTTAGTTCCCAGACCAGGGATGGAACGTGTGCCCCCTGCAGTGGAAGTGCAGAGACTTAAATTAACCGCTGGACCGCCAGGGAAGTCCCTGTCTCTGACTTTTTTTTTTTTAATTGGAGTATAATTGCTTTACGTCTCTGACTTTTTTGATTGTGTGTCCTTCTCAGTAAAAATGTGGGGGGCACAATGTCCCAAATATGTACAAATATTCCTCACTGTCAGAACTGTCTGGTTCCTGAGTTTGAATGGCAAGAATCCAATGCCAAGTTTGATTATTGAAGCCATTGTTGAAATACGTTTGGTTCCTGAATTTGGGGTATGAAAGATATCACAGAATCTATTAGAATAGAATAGCTAGAACAGAATCTATTCAGTTCCTAAGTCAGATCTCAAGGTGTACCTGTTTGTTTATTTATTTACAAATTATATACGTGTACTCTATATTAAACACATGCAAAGCAGAAGTTTCCAAAAAATGAGTCAAAAAATTTTTTAATTCATTTATTTATTTTTGGCTGCATTGGGTCTTCGTTGCTGCATGCAGGCTGTCTCTAGTTGCGGTGAGCGGGGGCTCCTCTTGGTTGTAGTGTGCGGGCTTCTCACTGTGGTGGCTTCTCTTGTTGCGGAGCACGGGGTGCAGGCACGCGGGCTCAGTAGTTGTGGCGCACGGGCTTAGTTGCTCCGCTGCATGTGAGATCTTCCCGGACCAGGGCTTGAACCTGTGTCCTCTTCATTGGCAGGTGGATTCTTAACCACTGCGCCACCAGGGAAGCCCAAGAGAGTCAAAATTTAAATGGAAAGAAATGCTAATATTTTCTTTCTTCACCCCACTGGGTCATTTTGTGTTTCCCCTGGGGTGCCTTACCCCTCTTGGAAGATTCCTAGGCTGAAATGAGGGGTGTTGAGGGGGAAGGACGCATCCAGAGTGGTTATCCCAGAGGGTCTGAGGGAACCTAGTCATAGAAGCCGTTGGTTACCAACACACTTCACTGTGCCTCTGTGCCACCCCCACCCTGTGCTGCGCCTGAGGTGTCAAGGAGGAGACACAACATCTGCGTGAAGGGAGTCGGTGATGTCTATTCATCTTTTTCTATTGTTCTTAACAGGTTACACAGAAAGAAAACTGTTTCTCTTTTTTAAAAATTTATTTATTTTTTAATTGAAGTGTAGTCGATTTACAATATTGTGTTAGTTTCAGATGTACAGCAAAGTGATTGAGTTTTATATATATATATATATACACACATAAATTCTTTTTCAGATTCTTTTCGCATATAGGTTATTACAAAATATTGAGTACAGTTCCCTGTGCTATACAGCAGGTTCTTGTTGTTTATTTTACATATAGTAGTGTGTATATGTTAACCCCAAACTCCTAATTTATCCCTCCCTCCCACCTTTCCCTTTTGGTAACCATAAATTTGTTTTCTGTGTCTGTGAGTCTGTTTCTGTTTTGTAAATAAGTTCATTTGTATCATTTTTTTTTAGATTCCACATGTAAGTGATATCACACGATATTTGTCTTTCTCTGTCTGACTTACTTCACTTAGTATGATAATCTCTAGGTCCATCTATTGTCTATATATACATATATACATATACCACATCTTCTTTATCCATTCATCTGTCGATGGGCATGCTTCCATGTCTTGGCTATTGTAAATAGTGCAGCCATGAACACTGGGGTGCATGTATCTTTTCGAATTATGGTTTTCTCTGGATATATGCCCAAGAGTGGGATTGCAAGATCATATGGTAACTCTATTTTTAGTTTTTTAAGGAACCTCCATACTGTTTTCCATAGTGGCTGCGCCAATTTACATTCCCACCAACAGCGTAGGAGGGTTCCCTTTAAGAAAATGGCTTCTTAAACTCTAAAAAGAACTTCCTTGAAAAACTGTCTGTGCCTGGTGCCTTTTTTTTTTCCCCAGTGGTAAACTACACGACATAAAATTTACCATGTTAACGACTTTTAACTGTACAATTCGATGCCATTAAGTACATTTACAATGTTGCACCATCATCCACCTCCAGTACTTTTTCATCTTCCAAACAGAAACTCTACCCATTAGACAATAACTTCCCATTCTCCCCCCACCCCACAGCCCTTGATAACTACTGTTCTATTTTCTATATCTATGAGTTTAACTACTCTACGTATCTTATATGAGCGGAAGCTAACACTATTTTTCCTTTTGCGTCTGACTTCTTTCACTTAGCATCATGTCTTCAAGGTTCACCACGTTGTAGCATGTGTCAGAATTTCCTTCCTTTTTAAGACTGAATGATATTCCGTTGTATGTATAGGCCACATTTTGTTTATCCATTCATTTGTCAGTGGACACTTGGGTTGTTTTCATCTTTTGGCTATTGTCAATAATGATGCTATGGGCTTCCCTGGTGGTGCAGTGGCTGAGAGTCCGCCTGCCGATGCAGGGGACACGGGTTCGTGCCCCGGTCTGGGAAGATCCCACATGCCGCGCAGCGGCTGGGCCCGTGAGCCATGGCCGCTGAGCCTGCACGTCTGGAGCCTGTGCTCCACAATAGGAGAGGCCACAACAGTGAGGGGCCCGCGTACCGCAAAAAATAATAAAATAATAATAATGATGATGATGATGATGATGATGATGCTGTGAACACAGGGGTACAAAGACCTGTTCGAATCCCTGCTTTCAATTCCCAGTGCCTTTTACAGAGAGGATTCTTTGACAAGTTTTCCCGTGGTTCTGGGTCCAGTGATCACAGTTTTGTAAATTACAGCATGCCGTGAGTCTGGTCACAGTTGTATGTGGGAGCACAAGACGTTATGGGGGCGCAGGAAGGCAGGCGAAGGGACAAGTGGGGGGGTATGGGCACTTGGTGGCTGACTCAGGATTCCCCAGGCCGACAGTGTGGGGAGGGCGAAGCTTGGAGGGTGGCTGGAAGGTGGTGCATCTACGCAGGGCACGTGAATCGACCTGGCTGAAGAGTGGGGAGAGCAGGGCAGGGACCAGGCCATGGAGGGTGTAGTCGACCCTTCGAAGAACCCGGGTTTCTCCTGGACGGAAGAGAAAGCCAGGGAGATTCTTGGATAAGCTTGGGAGGGGGACCTAGGTAAGACTGTTCCACCCCAAGGTCAGGCTCAACTGCATGTGCCTCCCTGAACCAGGGGAGGCCGGGTGGAGACGAGGCCTCTGCCCCACAGTAGGTTTCTCCCTTCTTGGTGTCTCCCGGCCTCTTGCCCACCCAAGGGGCCTGGTCTCCTTTCTGGTCTCTCCGACCGCCTTGAGAAGACATTCTCTGGCTGCTTGACCTCTTCACGCATTTGACATTTCAGTCTTAGCTCAGTCCCCTTCCCCGACAAGCATCCTGGATGTGATTGTGTCTCTGCAGACACTTGTGCACGCACACTCACTGTGCACTTGCACACAACCACAGCACCATGCACACACGTGCGTGTGCACTCACAACACCCCTCACTCCTGCATGCACAGGTGCACACAGTCACACACACACTCACACATAAACACACTCTCTCATATGCATGCACACATGTGACCGCAACACTCACACACACACAGTCTTCCCTCCCCCACTTCCTCCCATCTCTTCCAGACTTCTGGCGGGGTGAGGGGGCAGAACTAACATTTACTGAGAAACCACGGGGTGTCAGTCACTGGGTTTGGCTCTTCCCATGTCTCCTCACGACGGTCTTCCTGGGTGGTTACCATCCCCGCGTCGTACAGGTGCACGAACACCTGGGGAGCTGACAGTCCCCCAGGAGCTGCCGGATCCGAACTCTGCAGAACCCCGCGGCACTTTTCACGGCCAGCTCAGGGCTTTTCCCTGTCATAGACTCACCTCGTCAAGTTGAACCCAGGGTCAGAGCCATGTTCTCTCCTCTTGTGTCTCCTACGTGGGCTGGAACTCTGAAGATGATCAATAAATTCTCTTAGGACTTCTCTGGTGGTGCAGTGGTTAAGAATCCACCTTGCCACTGCAGGGGATGCGGGTTTGAGCTGTGGTCCGGGAAGATCCCACATGCTGCAGAGCAACTAAGCCTGTGCGCCACAACTACTGAAGCCTGCGTGCCTAGAGCCCATGCTCTGCAACAAGAGAAGCCACTGCAGTGAGAAGCCCACGCACTGCAACTAAGTGTAGCCCCCGCTTGCCACAACTAGAGAAAGCCCGTGTGAAGCAACGAAGACCCGACGTGGCCGAAAACCAACCAACCAACCAACCAACCAACAAACAAATTCTCTTAAATCAATGATTCTGAATTCTGATGTCAAGGGGTGGTCTCAGGAGCCTCAGTTGTGTCCTTGTGCTGTCCCCACTGCCTGGAATGTCCTCCCATCCCACTCTCAGACTCCCTTTCAGGGCCCGGCCCTGGGGCCATTGTCGGGAGACGCCCCTCAATATCCTTGTCCTCCATGTTTGCGTTGTTCAGTTTGGGCCTCACCTCCCCACGGGACTCTTTCATGCTAGTGGTTTGTTTATTCATCTGTCTCCCCCATGGGACTAGGAGCTCCCTGGGGACAGGGCTGTCTCTGATTCACCTTTGGGAGCCCAGATGCTCCTGTGGACCACACAGAGCAGCCTCCTCGGGAATGTACCTCGAGTGGGAGAACAATGCAGGATCCGGAACCTTCTCTCAACATGCATTTGGTTCAGGTCCAGACGAAGCGGGGCTCTCCTGCCTGCTCTTGGGAAGGCTTTGGTGGAGGCCTCCCTACAGGTGCCACTGCCTGAATCGCCCATCGCCCCAGGCATGCTGGCTTCAGATGCACCAGGTTGGGGAGGAGGCGGGCATGGTGGGTGCCATTGGCCATCCTCCTGGGCACTGAAGCCCCAAGTGGGCAGCTTACGAGCAGAGCCGCCCAGTTTCTTCCTCTCTCCTTCATGCCTAGGGCAGCCGGCTTGGTTGACCTTGGGGACCTGGGGCCCCTTCCCTTGGTCCCCTTCCCTTCCAGCATGGACAAGCCAGTGGGTACAGATGCAAGAGCCCAAGGGACTTGGGATCAGCCCTTTCTCTGCCCCCAGCCACGTCTCTGGGCCTCAGTTTCCCTCTCTGTACCACTGGAGGGGGGTTCCCCGTCCCTTGGACCCTCCCCAGCTGTGCCCTTCTTCGACTGTGAGATTCTGAGAGCAGAGGCGGGAAGGAGCGATGGCCCCTCTCTCCCCACCACCTCTCCCTGTCCCTCAGGGTCACCCCAAAGACGCCCCCTCCCCCGGCTCCCTGGAACTTCCCTGCAGCTGCAGGCCTGGTGAGACAATTGGGTGTTTTAGAGAAATACATTTTTGGGCTAATTTGCCATGCATAAGTGTTTCTCTTACCCTTTAAAGGCGGAGAACAAAGAGGCCTTTCTGCACCCGGGCAGGCTGCTGGGGAGGGGACCGCAGCTGTACCGGGCCGAGACCCTCCTCCCTCCCTCATCACTGCGAGCGCCCCGCCATGCCGCCCACCGCCCCCCAGGAGAGACAGCCTGGACTTTCCCAGCCTCCCCCAGCCCCCTGCCCCCACTGCCTCTGAGG
>NW_006780611.1:10525235-10533737 GCF_000442215.2 Lipotes vexillifer | reverse complement strand
CCCCGCAACCAGCTGCCCCAGGCGAGGGGGAAAGTGTGCTCGGGTGGGAGGATAGATGGGGAGGGGGCACGCGGGGAGAGAGCAGCTTTCCACGTGGCTCGCTGGGGTGGTGATGGCCTGGCTGGGTGTGTGTCAGAGTTCCTGCGGCTTATGCCCTATGGTTACAGGGTGCATGATGGTGTCCGTCATCGGGTGAATCGCCAGCGTGTAGGGGGACACGGCAGTGACTGCCTTTGTTCACTCGTTCATTCGTTTGTTCATCCATTCAGCTAATCACTATTGAGTCCCCACCACGGCCAGGTCTCGGGTGCGCCTGTCCCAGAGGGATAGAGAGGCCCCCGATGATTACAATGAAGCGCACTAACTTCACATGCTGCTTGGAGGACGTGACACCTGTGGGGGGGGGGGGCTTCATGATCGAAGGTGCAGAGGCATGAAAACAGGTGTGTCGTCCTGCATGGGGATGGGGCCCTTGTGCATAAGGGGGCACAGAGGCTCAGGAGCAGCCTCCTGTGCTGGTGGTGATGGTCCTAGAGCCGGGGGATTCTGCAGCGCGCCCTCCCCGACCAGAGTTCACCATCTGCACCTTTGCTCAGGCCGTTCCTCCACCCGGAACCCCTTCCTCTCACTCTCCTCTGTTCTGAGGCCACACCTCTCCTGGCCCCTGACCCTCCGCCATCAGGGCTGGCCCCTCAGCTGTCCTGGTCTGCCTCCCTGGCAGAGACAGCCTGAGAGCCGCCCTTTGCCTGTCTGCACCCTCCCCCATCTTCAGAAGCTCACCGAGGGCATGGCCGTGGGTGTCTTCCCAGCACCCAGCACAGGGGCCGTGCTCAGGAATGGAGCAAGGAGCGCTGGGCGCCCCTCTTTTATACTTCTAACAGCAGCGCTAATGTTTCCCGAGCACTTACTGCATGCCAGACACCAGATGCAGGCACATCTGTCAATTCACTCAGCTGTGACAACTACATAAGGTAGGCGCTGTGACCTACCACTGTTCTACAGATGGGGAAACTGAGATACGGAGAGGTTAGGATTTTGCTAAAGATCATCCAGCTCCCAAGACAGGAGGCATCAGAGTCTGGGCTGTAGACCCTTACATCAGCATCGCCCAAGGGCCACTGCTCCCTGGAGCCTTCTGGGATGGACTGGCCCACACTGGGTTCTCCTTCCCACATCCTGTGGTTTGCTCTGTTCGCGTCATCCCTGGGCCCTGACTCTGCCCCGTGTGCCTGTGAGAGACTATGAGACCCTGCGTTGAGCTGCAGGGTGTCGCCCCACGAGAGCCGTGAGGGGCTTGGTGACTTAGACAAAGAGGCAGGGCCAGGGTGGGAGGCTTGGCTGCACAATGCTGCCTTGGGGGCAGGGATAGCCTTTGGTCCTTGGCTTTCAGAACCAACAAGGGATTCAGAGCCCCTTCTAACAATCCCATCTGGTCCTCTTGCTCAACATGCCCAATGGCACAAGTGACACCTCTCTGTGCTCCAAACGCCGGCGCAGGTTGACTGCTCTGTCGCTTCAGGACTCTCTCAGTGTGTGTGTGTGTGTGTGTGTGTGTGTGTGTGCGCGCGCACGCACTCTCGGGAGGTGAGGAGAGGGCAGAGAGTGAGAGGGACACTGGCTTCACAGCCACCTGAGTCCTCTGTGCGGGCTGGGGAGGAAGGGGCTGTCAGGTACCCCACCCCCACAACACACGCACTCCCAGATGCACGCACCCTATGAAGGTCGGAGCAAAACAGGCAGAGAGCGGGATGTGGCTATGGACCCCCCGGGGGCTCCAGGGGAAGCCCGGCTGTGAGGGGCAGGCGGCTCCGGGCCTGTCTGAACAGGGACGCTGAAACTAGCCACAGGCCTTGCAAGTCCTGGCTGCTCTATCACGGCCCGTTGACTGGCACTTATGGATGCTGACTGCATGCCTGGCCTGTGGGCAGGGCCCGGGGTGGGTGCACAAGGCCCCTGCCCTTTCAGAGAAACCCCTGATCTGCAGGAAAAGAGCACAAAGGAGCATGGAGTCCAGGGGTCTGAGCCCGAGCGGTGTGTCGGCTGCAGGGTGTTTGCGGGGAGAGGTGAAGGCAGCAGAGGAAGGGGTGTCACCCACTGGGGAATTAGGGAAGGAAACTAGAAGGTGAGAGGCTGATGGGGGGAGGGAGGGGGATATATTCACAGACGCTTAGAATGCGAGAGGTGGGTCCTTGGAGATTTACCTACAGGGGGGAAACTGAGGCCCAGGGAGAAGAGGCACTTGCCCAAGGCAGCGACGGACCCAATTCAACAAGCAGTTCCTAAGCCTGTGGGGCACCAGGCTGAGGGCTGAGCCTTAAGTAAGGGCCTGTCGTGCCGCAGTTGGCCGTGGTTCAGTGGAACGTTGGACACACAGACAGATAAGCACTGCCCAGAGCCATGAGCATGACCATCAAAGAACGAACAAGGCAGAGGGGTGAGGGGGTGATGGAAGACTATGATCTGGGCAAGACCTCTTGGCAGAGGTAGCATCTGAGTTGGGCTTTGAAGGATGAAGAGGAGTTCAAAAGGCTGAACAGGGAATGAAGGGATTCGTTTCCAGGTAACCTGGGTGGTTTAAGTTGATTCTTGCTTTTGCCACCCCTGAGGGCAGCAACCAGTCTGTCCTCCATTAACACCCCATTCCGTTGGAGACCACAAGCAGGCTGGGGGTGGCAGGAGGGTATTGGTGTGCTTCTGTCCTGAGGCAGGGGAATGGATTCAGGGTTTCCCAAAGCCCCAGGTTCTGACAGAGTAAGGCGGATTTCAAGAGGCAGAGATGAGGGAAGGGCATTCCAGAAGAAGGGAACAACAAAGCAAATGCCTCTTCAGCAAAGGATCATCTGTTTTTCTGTAGCTGGAGCACAGGGGCAGGAAGGGAGCAGCCCAAGATGCAACATGAAAGATCGGCTGATGCTGGGACTGGACTGCCCTGTGGCAGGAAGACTGGGCTGAGAGGACCCAGAAGCCTCCAGGAAAGCCAGGAGGTGGGACTCCTGGATGGTGGTGTGCTGGTAAGTGCTTAACAACCAGCTCTGTCAGGGAGGGGGTGGCCATAGAGGGATGAATTGCCAGTGTTCACACTGTAAAAACTCCCACTGGGGCCAACTTCAAGCTTCCAAGGTGACATCAACGGGCTTGGAAAATTCCAGAAGATTTAGCAATTGGCTCTCACGAGCTGGTAGGAGCCGACACCAGCACACTACTGCACCCTGAGTTTTAAGCTGTAGTTCCAGTGCTCAGCCCTCCTTCTCTCTTGGTTCACTCCCAAGCTGGCCATAAATGGGAGCCCAAGGATGCAAAAGTACAGAAAGGGACCACTCCGTGGTTCGTCCAAGCTCAGGGGGCTCTGCCACAGTCTGAGACCCCAGGCCCTGTGGGTTTGAGCCTTAGCTCAGCTGCTCACATGCTGGGTGACTCAGGCCAACCCCTCCCTCCTCTGTGCTGACTCGCTTTTGCAGGATCACTCCTGGGATGAGAAGATGGCACAGTGGGGAAGAGGGGATGGGGCAGGACTGGGCTGTGAAGGCCATGGGAACAGGGGCAACGGTTCCCTGGGGACAGGGGACAGGCCCACCCCCAACCCCTCTACCCCCAGTTCATTTGCCTGACAAATCCATCAGATCACCAGTAGGGGGTGGCACAGGTGAGGTCCTGTGAAGTGAGGGGCTTGGGAAGGGGGGTGGGGAGCAGGGTAGGGGGCCCTGGGCGAGAGGTATGAAGGTGGGCTTACAGAACACCACCTCAAACCCTGACAATGGAAGGGTGGGCTTCTGGGCCTTGATACATGTTGGCGCCTCTGCCTGATGCTGCCCCCTCCCTTTCTGTCACTTGGAGAACCACTCACCCATCAGGCCTCAGTTCCAGAACACCTCTACTAAGAAGCAGAGCTTAAGAGCATGAGTTTGGGCATCATCAGACCTGTGAGGCCCTGGACCATTTGCTTAGTTTTCTCAACCCCACCTGTAAAATGGGGACAACGAGGCTAGTAGCTTGTCGGATGGTTGCAAGGGTTACATGAGATGCACATGGCCCAGGGGCCCCACTTCTGATAACCGTGATATTATTATTCCTTGTTACTCCCCCTTCCCCCATGCCCTCTGCCTCCCCACATTGCCTCGTGGATACCCCTTTGATCATGTTGCAATTATGGCCATGCCTGTCTCTTCCAGGGGACACTGAACCCCTGAAGGTGGGGACTGGGTCTGGTTTGCCTCCGGGACTAATCCTGGCCAGGTCCCCGGCCTCGGCCGTGACATCGACCCATGCAGTGTCCCGGCCAAGTGGCTGCTCCTCCCGGAGCCTCCGTTTCCTCACCTGTGACCTGGATGATCTCTGAGGTTGCTTCCAGCCCCAAATGCAGTGAGTCTATGTCCCAAACCCAAGTCACCACCCTGCCCTCAAACCAGCCCCCACCCCGCTTCCCCGCCCCATCAATGGCTCCACTGTTCTCCAGCGACCCCGGCGTGAAACTTCAGAGTCATTTTCGACTCATCCGCCCCTTCATCCCCCCGCAGCTAATCATCAGCCACGACAGTTTTTCCTTCAAAACACTGCTCACATCCGTTGTCCCTCCCTGGTAGTCTAGTCCCCTCCGTCCGAAGTCTGGATGATTTCGTCCGCTTTCTAACTGGCCAGTGTCCCCTCACCTTCCATCACACCCAGCAGAGCCACAAGTGCGCTCTTCTTAGGAACGCACCCCCGTGAGCCGGCATGGGATTAGCTGCCCTGTCAGCGAGGGCCCGGGGGAGGCTGGGGTCTCGGTCTTGGGGGTAGAGGGAGCCCCGGGTGGAGTCTGCGGGTGCACATGGTAAACGCCGACCCTTCCCCGTCATGTCCCGAGTGGGTCACCTCCCGAGACAGTCCTCCTGGCACGCACACACACGTCCACGCACACGTTGCCTCAGTCACATCTGTTGACTCTGCTCTTTGTTATGCGTAGCGCTGAGCGTGGGCAGGGGCTCCAGGATGGTTAAGACACGGGCTTCGCAGAGGAGGGACCGCCGTTCAGCGGGGTCTTGGAGGACGAGGCGTAGTTCGGCTGAGCAACGATGTTTCCGGTGGGGCAGGCAGCCTGTCCATGGCGTGGGTAGAGGGGCTGGGAGGCATTTGGTGTGGCCAGTGCTGAGAGGGACCGGGTGGGCCAGGGACGGGCTCCCCGCTGCTCAGGGGTGAGCAACGGCAGGGGCCCCTTATCGCCATCTGTAATTCATGTCCCCTGAACGGAGCTGACTCCCCCAGCCACCGAGGCAACTCCTCTGTAAAAAAATCAAAGTGACAATCTGTGGGCCTGACACTTTACAGTTTACACAATGCTGTCCTTCCCTAGACCCTTGTCTTTCTCTCCTGTGAGGTGGGACTGGACAGGGCTTGCTGCTTGCATTTTACAGATGAGGAAGCTGAGGCCCACAGAGGGGTAGGAGCTTGCCCAGGGTGACCAGCTGGTCTTGGGCAGAGTCAGGCCTGGAAGCTCCCTGGTCCTGGATCCCAGAGTCTAGAGGTCGCTGGGAAGAGAGGGAGGAAGGGAGGGGGGCTCAAGCCTGGTGCCCCAGGTCCTCCTGGGGAGGGGCAGTCTCTGTGGGACTAGATGGGCCGATAGGTCCAGCTGCTGGGAGCCCAGGACCGAGGATCGTGCCCACTGGGTCTCGCCAGGGCAAACCATGCTGGGCTGGCTCGGCCTCTGCCACTGAGCCCCCTTCTGGGGTGCGCTGGGGGCAGGGGTCTGGCCCGAGGAAGCGGGAGGGACTGGGTGGGGGATTTGTGTTTCCACTTGATTTCCTCAGTTGTTTTCCAAGAGCGGTGGCAGGATCCCCAGGGGCGGGGTGGAGGCGGGGAGGCCACCGGAAGGCACCACGGCCCTGCTGCCCGCCCCCCACGTGACTTCCCTGACTGACGACAGTGCCGCATGGAAGCGCCTCGAGGCTTCCGTCCTGGCGAGGATGTGACGTGGGCCAGGGCACCGGGCCGCGCTTGGTGACTTCCCGCGTGACCCGCAGTGTCTACAGCGCTCTTTCCACTGGGCCCAAACCTTAGCCTGTGAGTGCCTGCGACAGCCACCTGACCCCGCTTGCAGCACAACCCCACAGCGGGGCACCCAGGACCCCAGTTCTCCCAGTTCCCCTCCGACCTCTCCAGCTGCCCCTCTCAGCTCCGTGGCCAGTTCCCCCTCCTCCAGCTGCCTTGCCACGGGCCATCGGTCCCCGACTGCCCCAGCCTGGCCACCCTGGGCTCACGACCCCACTGGTTGTCTTTTCTGCCTTCCGGGGCTGCCCTCGCTCCGGTCCCTGGCCTCAGGCCTGGCCTCTCCCCTTTCACTCCCCGCTGCGTCCTGGGCCTACTTGCACCTTCTCAGACTGGTGGTGCGAGGAGTGGGGTCAGCTGCTCCTGGCTTCAGGATCCGCTCCGCCACCTCCTGGCTGAGTGGCAGCAGTTGAACTGTAGCCCTTCTCTGTGCTTCAGTGCTGGATCTAAGGAGATAGAGGTGCTTGGCACAGAGTGGGGTGGGGGAGGTAACGCAAGAGTTCAAAGGAGCCAGGCTTCTCCCAGCGTTAGAATCCCAGCTCTGACACCAGCTGTGCACCCCTCAACAATGATGATGACATCTCCCTGAGCCTCAGTTTCCTCCTCTGTAAAATGGGTATAATAGTTCCTTCCCACTGGGACGGAATGAACTACTCCCACAGGCGGGATTCTCAACCTGGCTAGGGAAGGCTTCCTAGAGGGAGTTGTGCCATACAGCTCTGAACAGTGGGTCAGAATCAGCCAGCAAAGACAAGGTGGGTGGGTGCTCCACAGGGAGGGCAGGGCTTGAGCAGAGGCTGGAGATGGAAACAGGGAGCTTTAAGCCTGAGGCTGGAAGGGGTGGAGGTGAGACTCGGAGCTCTGGCCTAGGAGGGGTTGGGGCTACCCAGGATCCCACCCCAGCCTCCCCACCCCACCTTGCCAGCCAGGGCACTGCCCTCATCTTTCCTGCTCTCCCAGCTGGTTCCCTGCTCCGTGCCTTTATTATGCTGGTCCTTCCACAAGCCCTCCAGTGCCTCCTGGCCTATGCAAACCCTACCCATCCCCCATGATACCTACAACTACAACTTGCTTCTTCCAGGAAGCCTCTGGGCCCCCTGCCATGGCCGTGCCCCTCTCCCTCCCCCACTCCCTCTCTCTCCTGCTCCTGTTTTCTCTCACTCCTCTGCAGCCCTGCCTGTTGCACAAATCCACCGTATTAGACCATCTTGTAAGTGGTGCACAGGCCTGGAACCCAGCAGGACCCCGTGACCATTAACCACCGTCAATAGCGCCTCCCTGCCGGCTTTACACCCACCCCAGTGCGTGCACAGCTCTCACCTCATCTGATCCTCACCACCACCCTCTGGGGCCAGAAAGGATGAGGTCCATTTGGCAAATGAGGATGCAGAGGCCTGGGCTGCCTACAGCAAGTCAGTGGGGGCAGACAGGATCACAGGGGTCTCTCTCTCACCTGTCCCACGGTGTCTACCACGGCTGGGGTGCTTTCTGTTCAGCTGGAACCCCCAAATCTGTCCTGTTTTGTCCCTCTGGGCCTCACAGCCTCCCTCTCCTACCCACTGCCCCCTCTGTTGTCTGAAGCCCCCTCATACTGTCACTACTTTCTGTAGCAACTGCCCCGCCCCACCTCACAGCTCCAGGCACTTGACAGGGCTGAGCTGGGGTCACAGGTGCATCGGAACACGCAGAGGTGCAGGGAAGGGCCTAGCATTAGGGGTCGGGAGGCGCTGCCCCTTCAGCTGGTGACCATGTGCCATCTCTCACTTCTTAGAACCTATTTCCACCCCCTGAGGACTGATCTGTACCCATCAGACCTGCGAGGCACATGTGGTGTTACAGATGAGGAATCTGAGGCTCTGGGAGGCCAGGGACCTGCCTGAGGTGGAAGGCAGGGTGCTGAGCCCCTGCTTTTCTGGGCTGTTTGCTGATGTCACAACACAGTGGGGCTGGGGGGAGGGGGGTCCCGAGAGCCCTTTGTGAACCTCGAAAAACTGTCCGAATAAGAGGCTTCGTTCTTCGACCAGGGGTCCACAGGCAAGGATCACGCTCCAGTGGGTCCCCTTCGGACGCCTGGGACCCCACCATCTGTGAGCCGCCCCCCACCCCGGAGCGGGGGGAAGCCTTGCTCTCTTTAGGGCCCTGCCTGGCCCAAGGACCATGTGACGCATTCTTAGCACCTAGAAAGTGCTGGGCCAACACTAACTCAGAGAATGGTTGCACCTGTGACGGGAGGGTGGGAAGCCGGGGAGGAGGAGTTCGAGAGGGGAGCACGCAGGGTTAGGGGCTGCGGCAAAAGTCCTGCTGGGTCTCCAGCTCTCGCCCTTGACCTCTGCCGTCTATCTCGCACGCGGCAGCCAGAGAGTCCTTGTTGAAATGGAACTCAGACGACGCGAGCCCTGCTCCAGGCTCCTGTGGGCCCTTCACAGCTGGGCCCCTCCAGCCTTCCCGGTGATCTGACCCCCCCGCTCACTCTGCTCCAGCCAC
>NW_006780611.1:10522068-10525149 GCF_000442215.2 Lipotes vexillifer | reverse complement strand
CTCTTCCGAGACTCACCAGCACAGTCCCTCTCAGGGGCTTTGCCTGCGCTCTACCAGCTGACTGGAATATTCTCTGCCCAGATGGTCCTCCTCTCTCCATTCAGACCTTTGTCGAATGGCACACCCTTGCAGGGGCCTTCCCTGACCCCCGTTTCTAATGTAACCCCTCCTGTCACTCTCTCCCTTTGCCCTGCTTTGTCATCATCGAGCTTGTAGCCACCTGCCATTAGCCTGCTTACTTGTTCATCATCTGCCTCCTGAGGGCAGGGTGGTCTGCTTGGTCCACCGCTGAGCCCCAGAGCCGGGTCAGTGCTGGGCACAGGGCTCCATGGGTATTTGCAGAGGAAGGAAGGAAGGAAGGACCTCTTTCTTCTGCTTATTCATGGGGTGCCTCCCACACGTGGCCCAGTGTCAGGTGCTTTTAGAACGACGGGCATCAGCAGAAGGGACCACAGCTCACCTCAGCCAGGCTGGCCGCCAGGTACACGTGACGAGCCCAGAGCACAGGGGCTTCTTCCGGTATCCTGTGCTTTCATAACAGATGCGGTCTCTGGAAGCCTCAGAACCTGGGCTCGTGGGTCGAAGTGGGAAGGGGAGAAAGCTGGGTGGGGCTGAAAGAGATTAAATTTTGGAAAAAACTTACAGCAAAACTCTGCAAAGATGGAAGGGACTTCCTCAGGAGGAAATATACCGCCTGTCAGCAGAGGGGGGCTGGTGGAGGCTGGGCAGCCCTAGGACCTGCGCGGCCGTGCTGCCAGAACTCGGAGTGGAGGGGTGCCCTCGGGGTGGGGTGGGCCGGCCCTGAGGCTGGAAGCAGGCAGGGGTCACACGTCTGGCCAGGCCCAGGCAGCAGAAGCCACGGCTCCAGTCCCCCGTCTAAAGGTAGGTGGGCCCCGGCCAAGCGGCCATCTTGGGGCTCTGGGCCCTCCGACCGCAGACCAGGCCTGGGAGACAGGAAATTGCGGGCTCAGGGCCGGAAAGGCCCCCCAGTGGGCCCTCGCTCCCTCCCGCCTCCCAAAGTGGCCTCGGGCTCCTGCGCCCCGCGCCCATGGGGTTAACTCTCTCCCCGTCTCTCTCTGCTCCAAGTTGTTTTCCAAGCGAGGCAGAGAATGGTTCTCTTGTTACCAACATGGCTTCTGGGCATTGGGTAATGTGCGCCTCTTCTCCCGGCTGCTCCACAAAGGGACCTTTTGTTCCCCTCCCTGCCCCTCTCTCTGGCTCTTCCCCGGCCCCCCACACACCCACCCGCTCCGACTCCCTCCTGCCCGCGCCTCCCGCCCTGCACGGCACCCCCGGGCCGCCAGGAGTGACCGTGGCCTGGCCGTGGCGCCCTCCGTCCCCTGGCGCCCCGCGAGCGGGCGCAGGGCCTGGTGGCCGAGGCGACCGCGTTGCGGGCGGCCAGGTGGCTTCTGGGAGGCCACGGGGAGCAGGATACCGGGTGCCTGGGGCACCATGTGAGTTCTTATGGTGCATCTCCTGTCCCAGGGAGGGGGGACCCTCCGCCCCCCACCCCAGGCCTCTTCCCTGCTCCGAGACAAGCTGCCCCTCCCGTCCACCATCCCACTCCAACGGCACAGCAGCCTTGGGGTGGGAGTGACGACCCATCTTCCCCCCAGGGTGGAGGCTGAGGCTCGGAGGGGGAGTGTCCTAACCAGGTGCTGCAGCTGGACCCAGCCGTGTGCCCCTCCCCCCAAAACCTCCCTGAGAAAGAGCCCTCAGGATGCACCCCGTCCCACGGGAAACACCGAGATGGGTCTGAGCCTCCAGCGAAAACCTAAAACCAAGTTTTCTGGAATTTTTTTGAAAATGAAACGGAATGTGTCCAAGATGGGAGTGTCAGGAAGCCAGTGGGTATTGAAGTGCCTCTGCTCTCAGGGAAGACGGTCTCTGTCTACTGTCCCCTCCCTTTCCCCTCCTGCAAGGCAGGTGAGGATGGGCTGACGACGCGGTTTTCAGATGAGGAAACTGAGGCACAGAGAGGCTGCCCAGCCAGGACTTGGGGCTCACCCAGGTGACTCCTGCCCTGGTCGTCTCTCTCCAGCGCTGATGCCCACCCACCCCTTGAGAGGTCTGGGGCCTTGGGGAGGGGACTTAGGCAGATCCCAGCAACCCTGGTTCCCTTGTCTGGAATCGCAGAAGCCAGAGGCCTGAGGAGGTTGTGCTCAAATTCTCCAAATATTCACCGATTCCTCCATCTCATGCTGTCCCCGAATTTACGGTGACGTGAAACAGAGCGAAGTGACCGCTCGTGGAGCACCCGCACGGTGCTAGCAGTGTGCAGTCACCTGTAACCTCCGTGCTGGGCTGGGGCCTTCGGTCCATGGCAAGAAGAGGTAAAATCGGTTGACATGGTCATGGATGGGATGGGGGGTGGGGAAAGGGGGCCAGAGGGAGAAGAAAGCCCCTAGTCCTGCCCTCAGGAGCCACAGTCCAGGAGGAGTGACATATCAGTAAAGAGCCAGCATGTTGCAAGACAGGCAGCCTGGGAGCTCATCACCAGGCTGGGAGGTGGGGGAAGGAGGGCTTCCTGGAGGAGGTGACTGTGCATGGAGCCTCAAAAGATGAGTGAAAGTTCACCAGGCAAAGAAATTGAGAGAGAAGGTGGGGACGGAGCTGGTGTCGGGGGTGAGGCTGGGAAGACGGCGAGCGGTGTGTGTTGGTGTGGGGAGGCCCCACTAGGCCCGTGTGCTGGAGCAGAGCGGGAGCAGGGAAGGTAGGAGAGCTGGGCAGAGGCAAAGAGCCATGTGGGATGCAGAGGGCAGGGAAGAAGGGCTCCTGAAGACCACTGGATCCTGAGGGCAGTGGGGTGGTCACTGAAGGATTTTAAAGGGATCGATTTGTGTTCTAGAAAGATCTTATGGGCTGAATCTATGCCAGTCTGGTTTATGACTGTTTTCCCAGCACCCAGCTCAGTAACGGGCACACAGTAGGGGCTCGATAAATGTTTTCAATCAATACATGAATGCCAGCAGTGTACCCTGAGGCTGTGGTTGACTCCAGCACTGGGACCTTGGGCCCTCAGTTTCCTTACTTGTAAAACGAGGGTAACAACACCTGCCTCTTGGGGGGGGGGGTGAAAGG
>NW_006780611.1:10513601-10521921 GCF_000442215.2 Lipotes vexillifer | reverse complement strand
GGCGCCGGCGCGGCGAAAGCCCCGGCTCCAGTCCCCCGTCTAAAGGTAGGTGGGCCCCGGCCAAGCGGCCATCTTGGGGCTCTGGGCCCTCCGACCGCAGACCAGGCCTGGGAGACAGGAAATTGCGGGCTCAGGGCCGGAAAGGCCCCCCAGTGGGCCCTCGCTCCCTCCCGCCTCCCAAAGTGGCCTCGGGCTCCTGCGCCCCGCGCCCATGGGGTTAACTCTCTCCCCGTCTCTCTCTGCTCCAAGTTGTTTTCCAAGCGAGGCAGAGAATGGTTCTCTTGTTACCAACATGGCTTCTGGGCATTGGGTAATGTGCGCCTCTTCTCCCGGCTGCTCCACAAAGGGACCTTTTGTTCCCCTCCCTGCCCCTCTCTCTGGCTCTTCCCCGGCCCCCCACACACCCACCCGCTCCGACTCCCTCCTGCCCGCGCCTCCCGCCCTGCACGGCACCCCCGGGCCGCCAGGAGTGACCGTGGCCTGGCCGTGGCGCCCTCCGTCCCCTGGCGCCCCGCGAGCGGGCGCAGGGCCTGGTGGCCGAGGCGACCGCGTTGCGGGCGGCCAGGTGGCTTCTGGGAGGCCACGGGGAGCAGGATACCGGGTGCCTGGGGCACCATGTGAGTTCTTATGGTGCATCTCCTGTCCCAGGGAGGGGGGACCCTCCGCCCCCCACCCCAGGCCTCTTCCCTGCTCCGAGACAAGCTGCCCCTCCCGTCCACCATCCCACTCCAACGGCACAGCAGCCTTGGGGTGGGAGTGACGACCCATCTTCCCCCCAGGGTGGAGGCTGAGGCTCGGAGGGGGAGTGTCCTAACCAGGTGCTGCAGCTGGACCCAGCCGTGTGCCCCTCCCCCCAAAACCTCCCTGAGAAAGAGCCCTCAGGATGCACCCCGTCCCACGGGAAACACCGAGATGGGTCTGAGCCTCCAGCGAAAACCTAAAACCAAGTTTTCTGGAATTTTTTTGAAAATGAAACGGAATGTGTCCAAGATGGGAGTGTCAGGAAGCCAGTGGGTATTGAAGTGCCTCTGCTCTCAGGGAAGACGGTCTCTGTCTACTGTCCCCTCCCTTTCCCCTCCTGCAAGGCAGGTGAGGATGGGCTGACGACGCGGTTTTCAGATGAGGAAACTGAGGCACAGAGAGGCTGCCCAGCCAGGACTTGGGGCTCACCCAGGTGACTCCTGCCCTGGTCGTCTCTCTCCAGCGCTGATGCCCACCCACCCCTTGAGAGGTCTGGGGCCTTGGGGAGGGGACTTAGGCAGATCCCAGCAACCCTGGTTCCCTTGTCTGGAATCGCAGAAGCCAGAGGCCTGAGGAGGTTGTGCTCAAATTCTCCAAATATTCACCGATTCCTCCATCTCATGCTGTCCCCGAATTTACGGTGACGTGAAACAGAGCGAAGTGACCGCTCGTGGAGCACCCGCACGGTGCTAGCAGTGTGCAGTCACCTGTAACCTCCGTGCTGGGCTGGGGCCTTCGGTCCATGGCAAGAAGAGGTAAAATCGGTTGACATGGTCATGGATGGGATGGGGGGTGGGGAAAGGGGGCCAGAGGGAGAAGAAAGCCCCTAGTCCTGCCCTCAGGAGCCACAGTCCAGGAGGAGTGACATATCAGTAAAGAGCCAGCATGTTGCAAGACAGGCAGCCTGGGAGCTCATCACCAGGCTGGGAGGTGGGGGAAGGAGGGCTTCCTGGAGGAGGTGACTGTGCATGGAGCCTCAAAAGATGAGTGAAAGTTCACCAGGCAAAGAAATTGAGAGAGAAGGTGGGGACGGAGCTGGTGTCGGGGGTGAGGCTGGGAAGACGGCGAGCGGTGTGTGTTGGTGTGGGGAGGCCCCACTAGGCCCGTGTGCTGGAGCAGAGCGGGAGCAGGGAAGGTAGGAGAGCTGGGCAGAGGGAAAGAGCCATGTGGGATGCAGAGGGCAGGGAAGAAGGGCTCCTGAAGACCACTGGATCCTGAGGGCAGTGGGGTGGTCACTGAAGGATTTTAAAGGGATCGATTTGTGTTCTAGAAAGATCTTATGGGCTGAATCTATGCCAGTCTGGTTTATGACTGTTTTCCCAGCACCCAGCTCAGTAACGGGCACACAGTAGGGGCTCGATAAATGTTTTCAATCAATACATGAATGCCAGCAGTGTACCCTGAGGCTGTGGTTGACTCCAGCACTGGGACCTTGGGCCCTCAGTTTCCTTACTTGTAAAACGAGGGTAACAACACCTGCCTCTTGGGGGGGGGGGGGAAAGGAAGTAGGCACGTGCAAGGCCCCCCTCAGTGTCCTGCACGTGGTCAGCCCGCCACGACCCGAGCAGCATGTGCTGTGGGCAAGACACAGGCAGGGACCCGGGTCAGGAGCGGTGGAGTCACCCAGGTGAGAGAATAATATTAACAACAACAATAATGTTTATTAAGGGCTTAAGTTCTGGGACTCCCTTAGTGGTCCAGTGGTTAAGATTCTGCGCTTCCATTGCAGGGGGCGTGGGTTCGATCCCTGGTCGATGAACTAAGATCCTACATGCCGTGTGGTGTGGCCAAAAAAAAAAAAAAAAAAAAAGGGCTTAAGTTCTTCACGTATTTTATTCATATAATCTTCAAGACAAGTGAATGGAGAAGGCAGTATTTTATAGGTCATCCCAATTTTATCATCCAGGAAACTGAGGATCAGACAGGTGAGGTGACTGGCCCAAGGCCCCGAGGCCAGTGAGTGGTGGACAGAACTGCACTGCACAGCAGAGCCCAGCTTGTGACCACTAAGCTGGTGATGGAGACAGGTCAGGGCAGCCGCCAGGGCAGGGAGAGGTGGGGGGACAGAGTCAGACTGATGGACCAGATGGTGGGGGCAGGGCTGGGAGAGGGAGGCATCAAGGATGCTCCTGGGTTCTGGCCTGGATGACCAGGTGGAAGGTCATTCCATTTCCTGAGTGAGGGACACAGCAGGATAGGCAGGCTTGGGGAGGAAGGACACGCTGAGTCTGAGGGGCTGTTAGGGTGTCTGGGTGGGGATGCCCAGGAGGTCTGGAGTCTAGGCGGGGTGGTCTGGATGAGGGCGAAATGAGCTCATAGGGCAAGTGGAAGGCATGTGGGTGGGTGGAGGAGCCCCAGCCCTGGAGGTGATGTCGACAGCAGACGGTACACAGCGTTGACTCTGGGCCAGACATGATCCTAAGCCCTGGTATTATTTAAATTCTCCCAACAAACCCTGTGAGGGAACACCATTACCATCCCCATTTTATAGATGGGGAAAACTGAGGCAAGAGACGTTCCGTTTGGAATGTCCAGAATAGGTACATCTATAGAGACAGAGAGTAGAGTGGTGGTTACCTAGGGCTGGGGAGTTAAGGGAGTTAAGGGATGATGTCTAAAGTGTACAGGGTTTATTTGGGGGGGGTGATGAAAATGTCCTGAAATGATTGTGGTGATGGCTGTACAACTCTATAAATATACTAAAAAAACATTGAACTGTGTACTTCAGACGCGTGAATTACATGTCAATAAAGCCGGGGGAGAGAGAGAGAGGTGCCCAGCCAGTAGAGGGAAGCAGGGCTTGGAGGGGCAGGGGAGCCCCAGGAGTGGGAAGGAGGGCGGAGGTACAGAGGCAGTTTGGGTGAGAAGCTGGGGGAGGATGCTGTCTGCAGCATCAGCTGCTCCCGACTGGTCCAGGGTGTGAGACCTGGACGTTCCTTGGGGTTTGTCAGTCCAGGTTCCCTGGTGACCTGGTCCACACTGGTTGGGGACCCGGGCCTGTGGGTGGACGGGCCCTTCTGGCAGTGGAGATCGCAAGAGGAGTGCGTCATCCTTTGGGACCTGGACATCCTTGCCCCTGCATGGAAATTTCTCCACCTCAGGAAGCAGTAAACCCCCAAGCAGCAATTTTTGGAGGCTTGCTGCACCTGACTTTGGGTGGAGGCTGGGGAGGAATGAGGGTCGGAAAATGCCTCAGTTGCTCTTCCTGAAAGAGCGAGACCCCCAGTCAACAGCTCACCCAGAAGTTTCGCACCTCAGCTTCTCCCACAAGAGGGCCCCGGAGTCTGCTGGGGGTCCAGGAGGACGGGAGGGTGTGAAGTGAAGGCTGGGGTATGGCAGTCCCCCTCCCTCCCGGCACTGATGCTGGTCACCGCCAGGAGCACATCCAGGCCTCCCGACTGAGAATGGCTGCGACCGACCCATGGTCCCAGCCAAGGATGGGGATGCGTGGAGAGGCTCGAGGGGCCCCCTGGGCGTGAGCCAGGCGTGGGGCATGTGAAGAGCAGGAGGTGAGGCAGCTCTGGGCAGCTCCCCAGGCCTTCTGTGGCCACAGCCGCCATGGCCCTTCTGTTCAGGGTTCAAATTCAGCACCCCTGCACCCCCGCCCCATGCCTCAGGACTTGTCTCCGTGATGCAGGAGGCTGGCAGGGAGACTGGGCTAGGCCTGCGCTCAGGACCTCCATGGGGCCAGGATCCCGTGAGGGGGGCGAAGCACACGTAATCCTCCCAGGAGGCTGAGGCTCAGGGGGGGTCTTGCTGGAGTCCCTGCACCCCCATCAGGCACTTCTCCCTGGGGAGCCCCTCACGGCCCCACTCAGAGCCCATTTCTTCTCCTTGTTTTGTTTTTACTTTTTTTTTGCGGTACGCGGGCATCTCACTGTTGTGGCCTCTCCCGTTGCGGAGCACAGGCTCCGGACATACAGGCTCAGCGGCCATGACTCACGGGCCCAGCCGCTCCACGCCATGTGGGATCTTCCCAGACCGGGGCATGAACCCGTGTCCCCTGCATCGGCAGGCGGACTCTCAACCGCTGCGCCACCAGGGAAGCCCCCTTCTACTTTTTGATGCAGTTGTGGTGCTTTGATTTCCTAGATCGGAGCAGAATAGAGGAAGATCATTAGAAACGTGCCTGGAGGGAGGGAGGGAGGGTCCAGAAAGAGGGAAATAGTTGCTAAAACTCAAAACATTTGCCAAGAGCGTCTGTCTTACATTTAATTATTCTTATCATAAAACAAACACAAACCACAGTTGCTGACTTGACTTTAACAACATTTGTAGCGCACTCCAAGGGAGGACCCAGAACCACTGTATAACCACAGGCCACCTGTGGGCACTGCCAGGCGGCTGGTCACAGGACCCATGGATGCTGTCCTGGCTGTCACTGCTGAATGCCTTGATACAAGTGGAGGCTGCATTTGTAGGACATTTTGTTAAAGCAAACTAGGTATAAATAAAGACTTATGCCCACAGATGTCTACTGCAACTCACAGAATAGTGAAAAACTGGCCACTGTTCAGCATTGGGGGCTTGGGGCTTGGTGAACGAATCACAGAACCTTCCTATGACAGAATGTGATGCAGCCACTAAAAATGATGCTTATGAAAAATTGTAATAACATAGGAAACGCTTTTGATATAAAACCAGGATACAAAATGGTATTTGCATATATATTACATCAATAAAAAGAGAAAAGGAAAAACTAACTGCTGTGAGCTCGACTTCATTTCACAACATATAAGGAAAAAATAGAAAACACAAAAACTCTCACCTTATTTATTTCTGGGTGGTGGGATTTAGAGTGATTTTTAAATTTTTAGTACTTTGTCTTTTATTGTATTTCCAACTTTCTACAATAAACACGTTCAAGTTTGAAAGTTATTTGAAATAAAGGCAAAGAGTGTATCCTGTATTTAAGAAAGAGTCTCATTTCTCTGGAAAATCTTTTTCTGTGGATGTGAAAGATCTTGGACTGTATCTAATACTCTGTATTTTTCAGCTTGAGGTAAGGAGCTTGAATCAGTTTAGGAATGCATTTGACTACAAGTAACAGAGAGCGGGTTGGTTTTTCCCCATAACAGGAGGTCCCTGTTAGGCCAGCCAGGGCTGATGTGCTCAGCGATGCCCCTGTGGAAGCAGATCTCCTGTTTTCTACCCAGAAACCATCTCTTTCAAGCTTCTGTCCCCCATGCCGTTTCTCAATATTCTGGAACTAAGAACAGCTTATGCACACGCTGCCCCACCCCAGCCCAGTGACATTAGGATGTTAGAGAACCTTAGGCAGCCCAGGTCAGGGTTTGCTTGTGGGAGGCTGTTCCTGAGGAAGTGACCTGTCCAAGGCCACACTGCTGCTCAGTGAGCTGAGTGACCAAAGGATGGATGGTCACATGGAGGCCGGATTAGAACATGGCTCTTCCCCAAACTGCCAAGTCGAACCATTTGACATGGCACATGAGGACCTGGAAAACCAGGCCCTGCGGACTTACTCAGCACTTACTCAGCACTGAACTGCTGTGGCTCACAGACACCTCACCGGTTTTACTCTGAGCCTTTGCTTATACTGTTCCTTCTGCCTGGAATGCCTTTCCCTGCTGCCCCCACCGTCTTTGGTCTAACTTCTACTCACCCTTTGAAAATCAGCCCCAGCATCATTTCCTCCTGGAAGCCTTCCTGACCTCCTGGCTGGGCTAGTGGCCCCTTTCCTGGCACTCACAGTACACGGTGCTTGCTGCTTCTGCCGCACTTGGTTATACTTTTCTGTTCACGTGCTGACTCCCCTCCCCACCAGCCTCTAGCCCCTTGAGGGAGGACTATGTCTGATTCATCTCAGCATCGGCCTGGCCCCAGTCTGGGCACATTTGAGCAGGAAGTCATAGGACTGGCTCTCCCTCTGCTCCTGCAGGAGCTTTGACAAGTCATAGCCCCGTTTCCCTGCCCCAAATGTGGGGGAATTGGGCTTCACTAGGTCCCTTCTGAGACCCAGTCATCCTTAAGAAGGCAGGGCTGTTGGTGGTGCCCGAGATCCAGTGGGGCAAGGGGCCCTCGGTCAGGATGGACGTCCCCTGTGGCCACCTGCCCTGCTTAATGGTAGTGACGGGTTGGGGTGGAGGGCTGCATTCTGGGCCTCAGCAGACCAGACTCCACCAAAGAGGCTGGCCCTGTGTCCCCGCATCAGGGAGGGCGGCCCCCAGCACTTATCAAAGGCCAGCAGGGCCCCCTCCCTCGGAGGATGACTGGGAGGGGGAGGGGATCTCCCTGGGGCTGCTAAGGCTGGGCCACTGCCACTGACAAGCCGGCCATCCGTCAGCCCGCAGCACAATGCGGCCATTAACCCCTGCCCCCTGCCCCTTTTTAGCCACTTCCTCTGGAGGGCTTTCCCCCTCCCCACGGAGAAGGGAGGGGAGGATTTCTGTTAAGCCTCCCTCTTGAATGAGGGGCCCAGGAGCTATGGTCCCTTGGCTGGTTCGGGGAGTCGCAGCTCTGTGTCCCTCCCAAAGCTCAAGGTCCCGGGTTTCCAGCTCCACCTTCTGCGGCCACCTTGGGGGTCAGGTGGTGCCTCCTCCCTCTGCCACCCACGGGAGTACCCTCGAGCCAAAGCAGTGTGTATGAGGGGGGACAGAGAGGGACCCTGAGACAGAGACAGGGATAGGGACGGAGAGATTCTGCGAGACACACTTTAGACTCAGGGATGGCTCCTTTCCATTTACACAGAACATTCAAAGGGACATTACAGACAAGTCCCGCTTGTGAAATTCAATGCGACAATCCTAAGTAAGATATTAGCAAAACAAATCTGCAATGAATAAAAGGGATATATACCTCATAACAGAATTTTGTTTATCCTAGAAAGGGAACCGTGGCTTTACATTCGAAAGCCTATAATGCCATTCATCACGTTCATAAATTAAGGGAGAAAACTCACGTGATCATCTAGGCACTGGCAATAAATCTCAACATCTACTTCTGATAAAGATGTTTTAGCAAACTTGGGGTAGAAAGGAATTCCTTCAACTGATAAAGATTACCTACAGAAACCAGCACAAACATAGTTCTTAAAGGGCCAACAGATACATTCCTTAAATCAGGGACAAGTTTGCCCTCATCCATGCATCTATTCAACATTGTACCTGAGGTTCTATCTGGGGCAGTAAGACATGAAAAAAAATAAACAATAACAACAAACTATAAGGATTGGAAAAGAAAAAGTAAAACTGGCATTATTTGCAGGTGATACGATTGACTACATAGAGAATCCAAAATAATCTACAGGCAAATTATTAGAACTATGAAGGAAATTTCACAGAGCTAGAGATAGAATATTCCTATATCAAACCAATATCAAAAACCAGTTGCAGGGACTTCCCTGGTGGTCCAGTGGGTAAGACTCCGCGCTCCCAATGCAAGGGGGCCAAGTTCAAACCGAGGTCGGGGAACTAGATCCCACATGCCACAACTAAACATGTCGCAGCAAAGATGCCACATGCCACAACTAAAACCTGGCACAGCCAAAATAAATAAATTAATTAATTTTTAAAAAATTGCAGCTACAACATGTGGATGGATGAACCCTGAAAACACGACG
>NW_006780611.1:10511155-10513559 GCF_000442215.2 Lipotes vexillifer | reverse complement strand
CACGACGCTAAGTGAAAGAAGCCAGACACAAAAGGCCACATATTATGATTCCATTGATATGAAACACCTAGAACAGGCACATCCGTAGCAATGGAAAGTAGCTTAATAGTTGCCAGGGGCAGGGGAGAGGGGGAAGATGGGGAGTGACCGCTAATGGATATGTTTCTTTTTGGGGGTGATGAAAATATTCTGAAATTAGATAGAGGTGGCGGTTGTACAACCTTGTGAATATAAACTGAATTGTACACTTAGTGAATTTTCTAGTGTGTAAATCATATCAATAAAAAGTAATTGCATTTATAAACAAAAGAACAAAAAATATAATTTTAAAATGTCCTCCACTTACGATAATAATAGAAATTAAATATAACAAAATATTTACAGAGAAAGGCGTAAAATATTACTGAGGTATAGCCACGCTGGAAACTAGTTTGGTAGTTTCTTAAAAAAGAAAATATCTGCTAACCATATGACCCATTTCTGGGCATTTATTATAGAGAAACAAAAACTCATATCCACAATGACATATGTACACGGCAGCTTTATTGGTAATAGTTAAAAACTGGAAGCAAGCTAAATGTCTTTCAGTAAGTGAATGATTAAACAAACTGGTACCTCCAGACCACAGAATACTACTTGGCAGTAAAAAAGAATTAACAATCAATACATGTGAGGATCTGGATGGAGCTCAAGGGAATTACGCTGAGTGAAAGGAACTATCTCGAAAGGTTGCATGCTGTGGGGTGACGTTCTCAAAACAACACTGTAGAGATGGAGCACAGATTAGCGACTGGAGGAGTTGGGGAGGGGAAGGCGGGGGATGGGTGTTGCTATAAATGAGTAGCACGAGGGGTCTTGTGGGACAGAGTTCTGTATCTTGATTTTGGTGGTGATTATATGAATTCACGCAGTTGATGAAATTGCATGGACCTCCACACACACACAGAGAGGAATGCATGGAAAACTAGTGAAATCTGAACAAGGTCTGTGGATGGTACCAATGTCAATTTCCTGGTTTTGGTAAAGTGCCATGGTTATGTAAGATGTCACCATTGGGGGAAACTGTACTATTTTTACAACTTCCTGTCAATCTATAATTCTTTGAAAACAAAAAGTAAGACAAAAAAATTACTGGCAGACATTAATGAAGACCTCAAAGATTGGCTGGAAAAAAAATGAATGCTGGGATGGAAGTGGGCAGGATTATGGCTGAAGATACAGTGGCTGAGAGGTTTAATTGGTAAAGCTCGGTGCTGGGTAAAAAGAGCTTCGTTATCCTTTTTTTGTCTAATCTTGTGCATTTGAAATTTTCCTTAATAAGAAGTAAAATAAAGAAACTAAAATAAATGCAGAGAGACAGCCACTAACTTGCATAAGGAGATTCAATATCTTAAGGATGTCAGCTCTTCCCAAATTAATGTCTAGATTCAGTTCAGTCCTGATCAAACCCCAGCAGGGTTTTGGTAGTGCTTGTCAAGCTGATTCTAAAAGCAGTAAGAAAGGGCAGAGCACTAAGAATAGATGAGAGGGGCTTCCCTGGTGGCGCAGTGGTTGAGAGTCCGCCTGCCGATGCAGGGGACACGAGTTCGTGCCCCGGTCCGGGAAGATCCCACATGGCGTGGAGTGGCTGGGCCCGTGAGCCATGGCTGCTGAGCCTGCGCGTCTGGAGCCTGTGCTCCGCAATGGGAGAGGCCACAAGAGTGAGAAGCCCGCGTACCGCAAAAGAAAAAAAAAAGAATAGCTGAGATACTCCTGAAGAATAAGGTAGGGGCACTTGCCAACTAGCCAGGCTTATTATAAAGCTCTAGTAATATGGCCAGTGTGGTATTTTTTGGAGAAAGCTGGACAGCTAGACCGATGGGACAGAACAGAGAGCCTGACACAGACCTGACACATATGGATCCTGAGGGCGGGGTGGGGGGCAGGTCAGAGGGGAAAGAGGGAGAAAACACAGTCACAGCTGTGTCACATGCCAGCCCCACACCTTCCTGTGGGGCTGGCTTTGCTCTTAGCATCCCAAGATGCCATTTCACACTTGGTGGAACTCAAAGAGGGCCAGGGATGCCCAAGGTCTTCTGGCTCTGATCCCAGTCTCTTTCCAAAGTGGGGTCCTACCAGACCTCCCAGCCCCGTGTCTGAATCATGGGCCCCCGTGCTGAGCCTGATGATTCATATAATCTCTGGGGGGTGTTCCTGGAACTACATAGGTATTAACTTCCCACTTGAGACTGAGAATCCCTGACCTGGAGAAAGAGAAAGAGAGAGAATGACAGAGAGAGGGAGAGACAGAGAGGGGGAGAGAGGGGGAGAGAAAGAGTGAGAGAGCAAAAGTCAGTCCCTCAGCAGCCAGCATGGCTGCGCTGCCAGGGGCGGGGAACAATCAGGCACTGTCCGCCTCCCTCTG
>NW_006780611.1:10500081-10511000 GCF_000442215.2 Lipotes vexillifer | reverse complement strand
GGGCAGAGCACTAGGCGGGGGCGAGAGGGGAAGGTCAGGGGTCAGCCCATTACATGCCACGCAGAACTAGGAATAGAGCTGCTTCGGGGGTGGCTGGGGGAACTCGGGGGCCCCACGGGAGCCCACATCCCACCTCTGGCCAGAGGCAGCCGATTGGAGGAGGCAGGTCGAGAAGAAAGGTGAGAGCTGCCCACGGAATGAGGGCCATGGCTCCCTCAAAGCTAGGAACGGGCCTCTGGAAGAATGCAATCTAACCCTCTGCTCACCCACTGCCGCCCTAGTGGGAGAGGTTTCCTTGTCCCTAGGGGGATCAGGCCCCCACCAGACCAGGGCTCCCTTCTGCCTCCCCAGCCCAGCTTCCCAGTCGGGCCACCCCTGCAGTCTGATTCCCCACCTCGCTTCAGACTCCAGGAGGGGGAGGCGATGCCCCCGCCTCCACGACAGGCGTCTCTGGCTCCCTCAAGCTGCCACTAATGGCCTGTGCACTCCAGCCAACGCACAGATCTGACTGTTCTGTCCCTCCTCTGCTAGTCTCCTGTGGCACCTCAGTGCCAGGTTGATAGGGTCTGGGGTTCTGATTCTGAAATTGGAGACCTCCACTACCTCTGACCACTGCCTGGTCTCTGGGATCCTAGTGACACTGTTTTTCATTCATTCATTCATTCTTCATCAGGTATGCATTGAATGTACTACTCGCCAGGTGCCATGCTAAGTGTTGGTGATAGAGGTGTGACCGAAACAGGCCAGGTTCCTGCCCTCAGGGAACTTGCAATTTGGAGAGAAAGACAGTTAACAAGCAAACAAATGCGTAACCCAAACTGTGCTCCATGTCAGGTGGGAGATGAATGGATGTTCTGAAAGAGACTAGCCAAGGGCTGTGCTTTAGCTGGTGCTCATCGAGGGCTTCCTGGAGAAAGCGACAAGGTAACACGGAAGTAGAGATGAGGATGAAGTGAGGGAGTAGCATACCCGGGGGAAGAATGTTCCAGGCAGAGGAAGCTACAACAGTAAAGGCCCTCAGGTGGAAACATTCCAGCATGTTCCACGAACAGCAAGCCGCCAGAGGCCCTGAACAGAATGTGAACAGGGAGAAGCAGCCAGGCCCAGATCTCTAGCTAAGGACCTGAACTTTATTCTGCCTGTGATGGAAAGACATTAGTGGGGTTTGGGCAGGAGGTGTCATGGTCTGACTTAAATTTAAAATCAGCACTCAGGCTCTTATGATACCCATTTTACCCATGGAGACTAAGGCTCAGAGGTCAAGGGACATTTCCGGGGTCACACAGCTGCCATGGAGCCAGTGCTCTGTCCAGCCCATCCACCAGCTCCCACGAGTCCAGTTACACCCTTTCCCATTGGGCTCCCCTTTTATTTTGGGGTCTTGCCCAGTGCTCTGAAGTGGGGAATGTTACCTGGGTCAATGCCTGCCGCTCCCACTCACGTGACCGCTGGCAGGGCAGGACCTTGCTTTTCTTGCCCCCTGATGTGGAAATGGCGGATACGTGTTAGCTTCTAGTATTACTGCTATTATCTGTTTGCTTTTAAAACCCGTGCTCTGGGCTTCCCTGGTGGCGCAGTGGTTAAGAATCCGCCTGCCAATGCAGGCCACAAGGGTTCAAGCCCTGGTCCGGAAAGTTCCCACATGCCGTGGAGCAGCGAAGCCCGTGTGCCACAACTACTGAGCCTGTGCTCTAGAGCCCACGAGCCACAACTACAGAAGCCCACGTGCCTAGAGCCCGTGCTCCGCAACGAATAGTAGCCCCCGCTTGCCGCAACTAGAGAAAGCACGCATGTAGCAAGGAAGACCCAACGCAGCCAAAAATAAATAAACAAAATAAATAAATTAAAAATATAAAAAAACAACCCATGTTCTAAATCTCTATGCTGATGATGAATTGAACTGAATTCCACCCACCCATCCCTGGTTCCTTGACCTTTACAAGGGCCCATGAGGCCAGGGGTGAGTCAGTAAGGAGTCGGGCCTTGTTCTGGGGCCATGGCAGCACTGAGGGGTGGGCACGTCAGGCACAGCTCAGCACCCATTGACCACAGACTCCAAAGACTCCCCAGCCAGCCCTGAGCTAGGCGGGGCAGTGATAGTGACAGGAATGGTGCGGGGGGGACTCCGGTGCCCCAGGAGGTTTTTCTCCAAATGGCCACCGGGTGGCAGCACTTCACCAGGAATATGGGATTGTGGGGGGCAAGCTTTTCCTGATTGAATCTGAGGCTCAGAACCCAAAGGTTAGAATCTCAGAGGAGACCTAGGCCCAGAGAGGACTTGCCTGGGGTCACACAGCTTTCAGTGGCCGGGCCAGGCCAGGGGTCACCCTCCTGCCTGGATGGGCTCTGGAGCAGCAGGAGGGGGAGGGGGAGTTCTCCCAGTGCTCTGGCCAGAACTTGGTGGTAGCCTCATCACGCCTGTCACTGCCCCCGCTGTATGTCTCCCCTGCCACACTGTGATTCTCTGAGGACAGGGGACTGTGCCTTGTACCCACTGTCGCCTGCACCAGCTTTGTCCTCTGCCTGGGTCACCCTGCCCTTCTTCTCGACCCAGGTCCCAGCAGCACCTCCTTCAGGACTCAGCTAAGATGTCAGTTCCTCCAGGAACCCTTCCCTGGCCTTTGTCCCTCCTGTGGGCCCACAAAACATCTGGGCTCCTCCTAAGTGGTGAGGCCCCCAGGGCAGGGATCGTTGGTGTAGCTGAACAGGCCCACCCTGAGGGTGCACAGACACTGTACATTCTAAGCCTGTGACACAGTGGTCCTCAAACTGCAGGAGACATTGAAGCCACCCACGGAGCTTTGTGAAAATGCAGCCTCCAAGATTCCCCCTTTCCCTGGAGACTCTGATCCAATAGGTCCAAGATAGAGCCCAGAAGCCTACATGTGAGATACCTCCCAGGCAAGTCTGAAGCAGGGGCCCGAGCATCCTAAGGCCCTCGAAGTGTGCCATCAGCCCTGCCCTCTGAAGTAGGTGGGCAAAATGATTATAATGAGGAATGACAATAAAAACCTCTGATGTCATTAAAAAGTCTACAAATAACAAATGCTGGAGAGGGTGTGGAGTAAAGGGAACTCTCCTGCACTCTTGGTGGGAATGTAAGTAGGTGCAGCCACTATGGAGAACAGTCTGGAGGTTCCTCAGAAAACTAAAAATAGAATTACCATATGATCCAGCAATCCCACTCCAGGGCATGTATCCAGACAAAACTATAATCCAAAAAGATACATGTACCCCTATGTGCATAGCAACACTATTTCTGCCTGCGAGAGGTGGATTAGAGCTGGGCCTGGGAGATGGGGAGAACAAGGAAGAAAAGAGGAGGCTGGGCATCTTGCCCTCACCTGGGGAGAGGGACTGGAGTGGGCTGGGTGGGGGGTGGTCAGGAGGCTTGAGGGACAGCTGTGTCATGTGAATTGTTTACAAAGCACTCATACTTGTTTCTCCTTTTTATCTTGATCTTTGGGAGAGTCATTTTCCCCAGTCTACAGATATCGGAAGCTCAGAGTCAGGTAGTGACTTGCCCCAAATCCCCCAGCTACAAGATGGCAGCATCTGGGCTTGATCTAGGGCGACTGTGAGGTGGAAGAACCACAGTCCATGTTAAATTATCTGGGTTTGGAGACTGCTGATTTTTTAGAGTCGAAATTCTGGCCTGCAAACAGGGCTTGGAGGTCCCAGTCCTAGCTCTGCCGCTGACCACCTGGGAGACAAGGGGAAGTGCCTCTCTGAGCCTCAGTTTCCTTTACCTGCACAATGTGGCTGACAATACTTGTTCTTCTCTCACAGGGTCAAGGTGAACTTTGAAATCCTGTGAAAGTGATCTGAACAGCGGAGCAGTGGGTACATGGGAAAGTCGTCGCTGTTGTGGCGTTCTGCACAACTGCTGAAACTCAGATAGTTCCCTAAGGAGGGGGTGGCGTGCAGCTCCAATCAGGCCATGGGATATGTGGATAATCATCCTTCTGCATTTCTCCCTCCTCTGCTGCCCCTGGGAGGAAGCTGGACGGGCCTGGGCCCATGCTGCCTGGATGAGGCAGATGCCAGCGCTGGGTCTCTGGGAGTACCAACCCTCTCCGGGGAACTTACTTTACACAATACCAGTGGCAGCAGAGGTTGTTGGGGAGATGAGATTTGGACCCTTCGGCTGGGAAGCACTGATGGCGTTCCCTGAACCTCAAGTACACAGGAGCTGTTACTCTCAAGGGGACCCCAGGGGAGCTGCTCAAGACTAAGGAAGGAGCGGGGATGTGAGGAGTCTTTCACTAAATATCACAGAAAGCATCTGCCTCAGTGCTCTTAGTTTGCATTTGGAGAAAGGAGGCTCGTAAAGGAAAGGGAAGGGAATCCAATCTGTCAATAGCAGAGCCACTGACCACAGGCGTGCAGGTGTTAAGACGGGCACTGAACTAGGTGGCAGGAGTCTCAGGGTCGAGATCTGGATCTTATATTAACTGTGAGCGGCTCTGGACTCTCTTCCCCTCTCTGGCCCTTAGTTTCCTGGCCTGCAAAACTCCTATTAGGCTGGCATCTCGAAGTACCCTTCCAGCTCGGACACTGTCATTCTAGTAGAGGAGTGACGGCACCCTAGGACGGGGTGCTGAAAATGTGAAAGGGAAAGTGTCGGGGTTTGTAGTCCACTGAACTTCTCTGGAGGTCTCCCCGCCTAAGGATGCTTCCGTTGCCACGGCAACCAGCCAGGCGGCTTGGTCTCCAGGCGTCCCGCTGAGGAAGCTGGGAAGAACCCTGACCTTACCAAGATGGCGGCGGCCACAGGGCAAGGGGCGGGGTTGAGCGCCGTCGGCCTGCCCGGACGTTTCCTCTCTTTCCGCTTTTTCATGCTAAAGGGGACCTTCCGTCAATACTTGTTCTCTTTCCTCGTTCTGGGAACCCAGGGAGGTAGGGAGGGAAGGGTTGCCTGTAGGGACCCAGGCAAATACCCAGTGCGGGAAGACGGGACTTCCGCGTCCCCCCGGAAGTGACGCGACAGTCGCGGCCGCCGACAGGTGGAACGGCAGGTGGATTCAGGTGCCAGCCTGGCCCGGACCCGGCTGTGGTACTGACGCTTCCGGTGAGCGACAGAGGCGAGCCCCCAAGGGCCTGGAGACCCGTGGGCCGGGCTCTGGAATCCGAGGCCCCGACCTGGCCTGGAGTCCCCCCTGTACCTAGTAAGAATCACCTACCCACCCCCCACCTCGGGGACTACCATCAACGTCCGGAGGGGAGGCGGAGGGCCCGGCTCTCCCAGATCGCCGGGGTTGGGGTTGGCATTTAGGCACTGGTTCCCTAAGCCCTGCGCTCTTTTCTTTCCCGGATCTAGTTCCCCATTCCCCTGCCGAGCTGGGCAGTTAGCCAGCCCACTGAAACTCTCGGAACCATGTTTGCAGACTTGGATTATGACATCGAGGAGGATAAACTGTGAGTATGTTGTTACCCCCAAGTCCCACTAATGCAGGAGCCCCAGGTCTCTCAGGTGCCTGGACTTACCAGTTCCACAGACCCTTGCTTCTCAGCAGATTAGGTCTCGTACTGTAGCAGAAATGAATCCTGCCCTTCCAGGAGCTCACCATCTGTAGGGGGCTGTGGACACATTGATGGATAAATACAGTTCAGGGCCATAAGGGTGCTAATGGAGAATGACCTGGCTACGAGGAGAACCGAGCAGGCCAAGCAGTCCCTCTGCTGGGGTGTTCAGAGAAGGCTTCATAGAGGAGGTGACAGTTGAGCCACATTTTGAAGGATGAACAGGAATATCATAAACGTACTTTCCTCCCCAGCGTAGATGATCAGAGGGGCACATTTTCAAAAATTAAGTTAGTTTCCTTAATAGAATATATTCTCCCGCAGAGCAAGGACTGGGTCCAATGCCTTTCTGTGTCCTCAGCACTTAGTATGGTGCTCGGCATCAATAGGTTGTTAGCAAATGTTTGTCAAGTGAATAAGTGAGAATATTTACCACAAAACATAAATAAGTGCTAATGTATAGTGAAAACTGAGAGGTAATTGAGTACAGCAATTGACAGATGGGTGATGGATAGTTTAACAGGAGAAGGCTTCCTGGAGGAGGTGGCTGTTATGTTCCATATGTGCCTGAGAAGGTGACAAGGATAGGGTCTGACTCAAATCTTAGAGAGAGAATGAAGGAAAGGGAAGGGGGACGTATTTTTACGGAGTGCCTGCTCTGGTGTTAAGTGCCTTCCATGTACTTTCTTCCAAGAACTTTGGTAAAGTGGCCATTTTTTATCCATACCATTTTGTGGATGAGGAAACTGAGATGCAGAGAGGGTGACTTACTTACCCAAGTCCCACAGCTGATAAATGGCTGAATTGGGATTTGATCCCCCATCAGCATGGCTCTAAAAGCTCTGTGACGTTCCAGCACAAAATGCTGTCTTTTTGGCCAAGTGTGAAAGAGAAAAGGCTATGCAGCACTTGGAGGCTCTTGGGAGCTGTAGAAGGCTTGTCTGTCCCCGTCCCCTCCAGTCATCCTTTCTCCAGGGGACTCAGCTGCACGTGCTTCTCTCTTCAGCGGAATCCCTACTGTACCTGGGAAGGTGACCTTGCAGAAGGATGCTCAGAACCTGATTGGGATCAGCATTGGAGGAGGAGCCCAGTACTGTCCCTGCCTGTATATTGTCCAGGTATTGAGTGCTTTGGAGGTGGAAGGGAGGTGCTGGAGGGGGCGAGCCACCTCCCTACTTGGGCGTGACAAAGGTTCATTTCTCCACTCTGCACAGCTGACTCCTCATTCTCTTCAGAGGGGCTTCCCCAAACACCCACTGTCAGTAGGTCCACCCTTGTTTTTCTCTATCATTTCAGTCTGTTCTTTTCCTTCTCAGCACTTATCACCATCTGTACTCATGGATTTGCTCATTAGTTCTGTATCTAACTTCTTTTCCAGACTCTTTGCACTATGAGGGCAGGATCCCAGTTTGCTTTTTCACTGCAGTCAACACCTTGTACAATGCTTGGCAAATAGCGGACCTTCAATAAAAATGTCATCAGTGAATCAATAAAATTATCAGCCTTTGGTACTAACACAAGTGAAGCATAATGGAAAGACTAAAAGACTATGAAATAATAATGGCCTGAGTCCAAGTGCAAGCTTCCCTGCTTATTAACTAGTTACTTAAGCTCTCTGGGCCTCAGTTTCCTCACCTGGAAAATGGGGACATAAAATATGTAGATCTGGGCATCTTTGGGTTGTTGTGAAGATTAAAATGACATCACACAATGTCCGGCCCTTAAGCAGCACTCCCTCGATAGCAGCTGCTACTACTTTTATGACAGTTCACTTTCCCAGATGATCTGCCAGCGATACTAAACAATTCTGTGGTCCTTATAAGAAGGGCTGCCATGGTGATATTCTGTCAGCTGTGACGCAGGAGTGGGGACAGGCCTCGTTTAGTATGTGGCTGGTCAGAGTCAGTGATCTTTCTGTACCGTTGGAAGGAAGCTGGCCCCTCTCAGACATAAACTTGATCTGGATTCCAGCTATGTTTTAACCTTCTCAGCTATGTAGCCATTGGTGGCAGATGGGAAACTGCAGTTTCTCTGAGGATCTTGCAAAAGAGTCACTTCTAAGGCCTAGAAGATGGAGATTCCCTGGATCTGGTCTTGCCTGCTTAGGGTGTGGCCTTTACGAGCACTTTGGCCTCCTCTGGCCCAGGAGGTGTTAGGGAGGCCTCCCCCAGGCCTGGCCTCCTTGCCATCTCCCTGCTCAGCCTCCCCTGCCACCTCCCCCTCACCACCTGTGGGGGGCCAGGTTTGTTCTTAATATGAACTGTGATTATAAAATAATAGAATTGATTTTTCTCAAAAGTCAGTTTTTTTTATTTTTTTATTTTTTTATTTTTTGCAGTACACGGGCCTCTCACTGTTGTGGCCTCTCCTGTTGCGGAGCACAGGCTCCGGACACACAGGCTCAGCAGCCATGGCTCACAGGCCCAGCCGCTCTGCAGCATGTGGGATCTTCCCGGACTGGGGCATGAACCTGTGTCCCCTGCATCAGCAGGCGGATTCTCAACCACTGCGCCACCAGGGAAGCCCAGTCAATTTTATTTTTAATCAAAGGCTATCTGACTTGCTTTGAACAAGTCAAGAGTACTAAAAGGCTAGTGTCAAATAAGCAATCCCCTCTGCTCGTCGCCTTCTCACCACACTTCCCCCACCCCAATCCCAGAAGCAACACCGCTTCCCACCCTTTTAGCTGTTGATTCAGGTATGAGGTCCCATTTTTCTCAGTAAGATGTTTATCCTGTTATTTTTTGGTCTATTGCTTATAAACATCTGTCAGCTTCTCTCAGTCTAGGAGCTAAAAATTTAGCTTTCTTCCAAAACCTGTTTCTTCTTACTCTGTCTTCTCAACATAGTTATCGTGTCAATTTTGGTTAAATCGGTATCAGTACAACAGATATTATGTTTGGGAAATATTTTCTGAAGGCCTGGCCAGGCTCTTTCGTAGCCACTAGAGATAAGAAAGCAAGAAAACAGAGACCCCGCCCTCAGAGAGCTCGGAGCATAGTAACATGCTGTTTTTTTGTCTTTTTTTAAAAATGGCATAGTGTTTGCATATGACCTCCGCACATCCTCCCGTATAGTTTATTATTATTATTATTTTTAAAATAAATTTATTTATTTACTTATTAATTTTGGCTCTGTTTGGTCTTCGCTGCTGCGCATGGGCTTTTCTGTAGTTGCAGCGAGCGGGGGCTACTCTTCCTTGTGGTGCACAGGCCTCTCACTGCGGTGGCTTCTCTTTTGTGGAGCACGGGCTCTAGGCTCACCGGCTTCAGTAGTTGTGGCACATGGGCTCAGTAGTTGTGGCGCACGGGCTTAGTTGCTCCACGGCATGTGGGATCTTCCCGGACCAGGGCTCGAACCCGTGTGCCCTGCATCGGCAGGGGGATTCTTAACCACTGCGCCACCAGGGAAGCCCTCGTGTGGTTTTATAGGTGAGCAGACCCAGGCTCCTGGCCCAGGTCCCTAGCTGGCTAAGTGGTAGAGGCCAAGTTAGAAAGCAGATCTGACAGGCTCCAAAGCATCCACGTGCTCTCCTGCTGTACCAGATGGCACTGCCTTAAGACTCTAGAAATGCTGGTCCCTGCCTGCCTTCCGCCCCCCCCCCCGCCTTAATCCCTGCGGCTGCTTCGGGGGGCCCAGAGGCTTCAGTGTGGATTGTCTGCCAAAACCCGCGACAGTCTGGGAAACGTCCGCTGCTGAAGCTCCAGCAGGATGTGGGCAGGGAGGCCAGTGGCCGGCGCTGGGGCCGTGGCGTTCCCGTGTCCTCCGTGTTCCCCAGAGAAGGGGTCGTGTTCCCCAGAGAAGGGGTCGTGGAGGGTTG
This sequence comes from Lipotes vexillifer, assembly GCF_000442215.2. Classification (NCBI taxonomy): domain Eukaryota; kingdom Metazoa; phylum Chordata; class Mammalia; order Artiodactyla; family Lipotidae; genus Lipotes; species Lipotes vexillifer. Next base: position 10,501,657 of record NW_006780611.1, on the reverse strand, counting down.
TGTGCGTGGGGAGGGAGCCTGGAGTTGAGTCTGTCCCCCTGCTTTCTACCTTGCCTTCCACCCACCTAAGGATGTTTCCAGAGGTCTGTTTCCTGGCCTGCTGGCAGTTTCCAGCAAAGACTAGCTTTCTTTCATCAACCCCCTCTGCAGGCCCTTGGATCCCCGCTGTTCCATCTTCCAGAAATGGCTATATATCTTTTATTGTTGTGATCTCCTTTACCACTCTTTTTCAAATAATTAATGATGTTTTTATTGTGATTCTGGAAGGTAGCAGAAAGAAACGTTTGTCTTAACTATTTTATTTTTTTCTTATAATATTAACATATATGAAACATCATGAAATATTCTTTCTACGTGCTTTGCATAGGAAACTTGGAAACTAAAGATAAGGTGTAGGGGAGACAGCTAATAATTTTGGCGTCTTTCCTAGTGGTTTTTGCCTGATGTGACTTTTGTATTCTTGGGTCCATCTCTGCATACACTTGTGTAGCCTGCTCACCCCTCGCCCCAAGCGTCCCCCATACATCTGTCCTTTAACAGACACATTCAGCTGCACTCAGCCAGTGAGTGCAGACCCTGTGTTAGGGGTCATCTTGGGAGAAGGGGCTCACACGTGTGGCGGGGCCCTTGCTCCTTGGAGACAGAGATGAAGTGCAGGAACGGATAAGTGGTGCCTTGGGGCTCCGAGTTAGCTCAGTGCAGTGTTGTTGGAAAAAAATCTCAAGAAATGACTTGGGAGGAGCAAACACTCCTGTAATTGTGTAAGGTTTTGTGTATTTGATACCAGAAGAGGAAAGTCTCATCAGTCGCATTTACCTCCAGTTCCCCCTTCCCCTCCCCCAAGAATGTGGGTCACTCGTTTCTGGCTGTTAGGGTGCTTTCTCCCCTTGCCCTTCTCCAGCACCACTTAAGGGATAGAGGGCAGAGACCAGGACAGAGCTGGGTGCCGGTTGGGGTGGAGGGAATGACTGTCCCCTACCAGGTTTCTTCCCAGCTTTCCTTTTCTCCCTCACCCACCCTCCCTTATGCACCTACAGGTGTTTGACAACACCCCAGCCGCGCTGGATGGCACCGTGGCAGCTGGCGATGAGATCACCGGGGTCAATGGCAGGTCAATCAAAGGAAAAACTAAGGTGGAGGTGGCCAAGATGATTCAGGAGGTGAAGGTGAGGGCTGCTGCGGGACCTCCAGCCTGCCAGAGGGCCTGGAAGGGGGGACTGGCCCTTTCACAGCTCCCTCCTCGGTGCATCAGGGTCTGGGTCACATCCCGGCTCCGTGTTCATTCAGTAGATACTATTTATGATCCAGGACTTGTGCTGGGCTTTGGTGAGACAGTGGGCACCAGGACTGAAAGGTCCCCGTCCTCGAGCTCCCAGGGGAGCTGTCAGACTTGGAACCACTCCTCAGGGCGGGCCAGTGCGTCCCCAGTCAGGGCTGGAGCCGAAGCTGGAAGTCTGAGGTGAAGCTACCTGGGTCAGTAGACATCCAGTAAATGTCCACTGGGCCATGCTGGGCCCAGGAAGTTGTAAGAGGGAAAGGGGGACCCCTCCCCCCAACCCCCCCCCCCTGGAGGACC
>NW_006780611.1:10498720-10500044 GCF_000442215.2 Lipotes vexillifer | reverse complement strand
GGAAAGAGGGACCCCTCCCCCCAACCCCCCGTCCCTGTAGGAACTTTCAGTCCCCTGAGCCCTGGGGCAGCGCCTGGTCCAGCGGATGGTCTCCTGTTCTGCAGACCACACTGCACTCTGCCTGTTCCCGGCTTCCCCCTCCCTGCCCCCGCTGCTCCAGGCCAAGGCCCCTCCCCACAGGGCCCCTCTCTCCCTGAATGGCAGGCAGCATTCTGGCCAGTCCCGAAAGCAGCCCTTTTGCCATTTCCTAGAGATTTTTGCTGCTAGTAGCTCTTGGGAAACCAAAACAGTGAAGGAGGTGCAAAGCCACAGGATGATTTAAAAGTCTGAGAGTCAAGCGTCTCAGCTGTATGTTGAGCCTGGCCGAGTGTTTGAGCTCCCTCACCCCATCCATCCAAACCTCTCCTCACCTCCCATCCGTCCTCCGTGTCCTCTGTACCGTGTTTCATTCTGGTACAGAAGTGGGGTGCATGTGCCCCCTCTGGATCCCCTCCCTCATCCCCCCATCTCTACTCAGCAGAACCCTCCTCATCCTCCCAGGCCTGTGTTGCGCCAGCCCCTCACGTTGCCCACGAGAACAGGAGCTTTTGGTGTGTGAGCACAGCCTTGCCATTGCACAGGGACTCCCCAGCTCCCACGTTTGGGTGCCAGGCAGAGATAAGGCCCCTATTTTACTGGTGCCCAGAGTGGGGGGAAGGATTTGCTCGTGGTCGCACAGCTGGACCAGAGCCCAGGTCTGACTGCCGCCGCAGCGCTCTTTCCTTTCCCCACAGCTGCTCTCCACACACTGTGCTGCAGCCCGAGAGCCTTTTGCATCTACCCCAGATTCACTGCACGGGGTCACTTAGGAGGCAAGTTTGAAATCCTGTTTTGCATTTGAACGGATTCTGTCCCAAGTTCAAAGGTCTTAGGATTTCAAGAATGAGAGACAGTGACCTGGGTGGCCTCACGTGGTCAGGGGAGGCTTCTCAGGCGGAGCGCCACCTCTCTTCCAGTCACTAGACTGCAATTCATGTAACTTCCCTGAATTGCATCGGCCTCCTTGGCTGGCCTCAGGCCCTTGGGGGCTGGGGCTGCCCCTGCACCTGCTTCCTCCATCCCAGCACCAGGCACAGAGAATGTGCTGGGACAGTTTGTGGAGCGAATGGAGGGAGGATGGGGATGGTTTGGAGCACGGGAGAAGATCCTCTGTTTGTCAGGAAGAATCATGTCGCAGAGCTTTGGAGTGTGGCCGTGGCATGGGGGGTGGCAGGGGCACAGGACATCAGAGATCACCAGGCTGCGAGCTCAGTGTCAACAGGGACCTTGTCTGCCCTTGTTCCTG